>NC_141109.1:10693189-11233189 GCF_041138505.1 Cibotium barometz
ACCCACAACCCACACGACTTGTGCCAGTTGATCAAAGCGCCCGAAGCTCTGCAAAACCTGTCCATGGCTAAGGCGAAGCGGCGGAGGTTCTCCTCACCTCCCTGAAGATAGACAGCTGTGTCATCCGCAAACTCCGAGTCTAGGAGCTCCTCCGAGGTGCGGATGGGAAGTTGGAGGCCCCGCAAACCTGTATCCTGTGCCGTCAAAAAAGTGCTCATGGCCTCCGCCACAAAAAGAAAAAGAAAGGGCGCCAAGGGGCACCCCTGCCGCACCGAGCGCGAGAGCTGGAACCTCTCTCCGCGCACGCCCTGTATCAGCACCTGGCTATGAGCCGATGTGTAGAGTGCAGAGACCCCACGGATCCACTGAGGGGGGAAGCCCATCCTCTCCATAGTGCCTTCCAAGAAGGCCCAGTCCACCCGATCATATGCCTTCTCGAAGTCGAGAAGAGCACTGCCAGATCCTCCTGTCGAAATCTAGCCAGAGCCGTAGCCTCCCAGAAAGAGAAAATGTTATCCAGAATGCTCCTATCCTGGATGAAGCCTGTTTGCGTGGAGTGGATGATGTCCGGAAGGTGAGGCTGAAGCCGCCTGCTGATCGCCTTAGCTAGGACCTTGTAGGCCGTGCCTAGCAAGGTGATCGGTCTCCACTGTCTAATCTCCAGTCTGTCTCCTCCCTCTTTGGGGATCAAGTGGATCAACCCCTCTGCCATGTTGTCCGGCATGACTCCTGACTCCATAATCTCCTGGAATGCCAATCTGAAGCCCCTATGTAAGAGGCCCCAGTACCTCTGGAAGAAGGCCACCGAAAGACCGTCCTCTCCTGGGCATTTGCCCCGAGGTAATGCCTGAAGAGCCTCCTCCAGTTCCGTATCCGAGAAGGGGGAGAGAAGGGAGTGCTGCAAATGGGCCGGCACAACCGGTCTCGTGAAGCTCCAGACTGCCTCCCGAGCCTCTCTCACCATGTCATCTGTTGGCTCAGCAGAGAGAAGATCCTGTAAAAATCTGTGGCTATAGCCCGAACCCTGGGGGGATCCACCACAACCTGGGCATCAGCCTGCCGAAGACGCCTGAGACCCTCTCGTCTGAAGCGAGGCCCTGTCGCCTCAAAGAAATCTCGAGTCACTCTGTCTCCAGCTTGTGTCCAAAAAGAAGCCCGAGCATGGAATCGGAAGTCCACCTCCTCTCCTCGATGGATCTGATCTCAGTGCGAGCTGACTCCATCTGCTCTGAGATCTAAGGGCTTGTAGGATCCCTCTCCTGGAGTCTCTGGAGGGACGCTAGACTCCTCCGTAGGCTCCTCTCCTGCTCTCTGAAGGCCTCCAGCCGGTCCAAGGCAGCCTGTCTGAGCATCTGGCTGATCTCCTGCAAGCCATTGGCAAGATCGCTGGCTGCCGATCCTCTCCTGAACTGCAGCTCCTGCCAGACCTGCTCAACTCTGATCGCAATCTCGGGCTCCTCTATGAGACGATCTGGAATTCGGACGCTCTGGCCCTGCTCTCCTCTCGTGGGGTCCTCGATCTGGAGAAGCACTAGAAAGTGGTCTGAAAACGAGGAGCCTGCGAGTATGCCCACTGTGCCACCTCTATCACAGGCCCACTCATCAATGTAGAACCTGTCGATGCGGGAAAGGTTAACTCCTGTGGCCCGTCTATCCGAGCGCGAGAAAGATAGACTCCCCTCCAACCTGCCAAACTCCGGGAGAGTCCACGGATCCTGGCCTCTCACGTGTAGCACTAGTTCCTCCTAGGCAGCGAGCTCCGGCCCATGAATGGTCTCCTGGCTGCCCCCCATCCTGTCCTCTGCATCCTCCAGCATGTTGCAATCCCCTCCGAGGCACAGTGGTCTGCCAAGGGGAGGGACTGCCTAATGGTGCTCCAGAACTCGGCTCTCCCGGTCGCCCCATTAGGGGCGTAGAAGTTGAGGAAGCCAATGCGGTCTTCCCCAACCCCGAAGGATGATCCACTGCGCACGACCCTGGACCAGAATGCCAGAGTCCACAACCTCGGATAGAAGCTGCTCGCTGACTGAGATGCATACTCCACCCTGGTTCCCCTGGGAGCCATATGCCGGTGACCAAAAAGTGTGACTCCTGCCTGGCAAGATCTTCCCGCAGGTGCGGGTACGCCCGGCAGAAAGGTGGTGCTCCTGGATGAAAAGGATATCTATGGGTCCTCCAACGAGAGCCCTCTGGATCTCCTGGCGAAGTCTGCCCCGACCAATGTAGCAGCGATGTCCACCGAGACCCTGGATGTTCCATGAGAGGATCCTCATGGATGAGCTATGGCAAGTGAAGCAGCCTCCACTGGCTCACCCCTCTCAGCCGGCCCGGATGATCTGCCCTCCACTCTGTGAGTCTTGGGCGCCGGCTTGGAGGGAGAATAATCACTGTCTGTCCGGGTGCGGAGTCCTTGAGCCCTTGCCCCGCTTCTTTTGAGTATTCCGAAGAGGCTTCTATATTGGAGCTCGGTGAGGCTCTCCCTAGCAGGCAGGGAGTGGTTGCGAACTAGGTACTTCTTGCCACCATGTGGTACATCACTTCGTGCTGGGCCTTTTCCTCGACCATGTATTGGCCAGGTACAACAATTGATCCGGACTTTCTTATGGGTCGGAAGAGATGGGAGGCCAGCTAGGACCAAGGTGGTATGGAGAGTGATCATTTAGCCACGTCACAGAGGGGGGACTAGGCCTCATTGACCTTGCTATCCAAAGCTGCGCCTTGCTGGCAAGCTGATTGTTAGAGGTTTCCTTCCTAGTGGTAGAGGCGTGGAAGGATTTCCTATTGGCCTAGATTTCAGCCTGCACCAGGAGTCTTTGAGGCCCTTGGCCGTAGAGTACCAGATGGATCTTCACAGAGATGCGAGCTTGTGGTTTTTGGCCTAGCTTTAAGGACAGATTTACAGCCAATTTGCTTCGTGCTTGGTATCATCTTAGGCTAGCCCTTAGATAGATAGTTGCAGTTGCCTCAGAGGAGGGCTTTGGAAGCCTTTTGTCTGGAACCTTGTGATCCGTTTACCCAGTGGCCACATGCTAGGGGCCCGACCGCATGTTTCTTGGGGCGCCTTGAGCATGGGACCAGCCAAGTCTCTTGGAGATTGGGTCGTTCACAGGCAGTTACCCCCGGAGGTGCAGGAGAAAGGCCTGGTAGGGATCCGAGGTAGCGATAGGCTCAGCATCGACATTGACTCAGCTATCCCTCAAGAGTGGCTGATTTCGCCAAACCCAACCCCCCCAGTGTGGCTAGGCATGTTTACCAGACACGATATCCTCGTGGTGGTGCATGGAGAAGATGAGGACAGTGGTCTGCTCACTTTCTCTATTGGATCTCATGGCAGACTAGAGAGATCTGAGCTTCCCTATGGCATATTGATCCAGCAATAGCCAAGGTGGCCAGGGAGAGATTATGGCGGCTATGGATATGGGAGTGCCGACCTCTCACGCGCCTTCAGTGGGACCCGGGAGATTGGACTTGGCATGATCCAGCGGATCGGGAGGAGACTCTGGATGCCCCCTTCTTTGCATATACTGTGTGGCTAGGCCGCAGGATCCAGATGCCTGATATAGATGGCACACTGGCAACAGCAGCACATTGGTAGTCTCAGGGCCTGGAAGAGACTGTGGAATAGCTTTCGGCCAAGAAAGATCACCCTCTTTTTGGTTGATGGCACATAGGAGTTTGGCGGTCGGTACTTGGCTGGCAGTTGGTGGTTGTCTAGCAGCTTGCACGTGGTGCGGCCACCCCTAGGAGACTCAAAGACATTGCCTTTGGGATTGCCCGAAGGCTCAACAGATTTGGCAGCGGATCTCTCTGCATCTTCTTGGATCATCACATGGGGCATTGTCGCTTGGGCCACAGAGGCTAGAGTGGTCAAGTCTTATGAGGAGGATGGGGGAGGGCTGGGCCTTCAGGTCTCTCACCATCATATTGCAGTAGTACTAGCCACAGCCCCATGTACAGGCGTTTGCTAGCCAAGCTCATGCCAGAGATGGGAGATTTGCAATAGCATAGCAACCGGGCACATTTTGGCGTGCTAGATGGAACAAGGCCATTCAGGGTACCCACACTCCGCCAGCAGAGACCATCAAGAGCATATGGCTTGATATCATTCATACCCTCTGCAATCAGTAGGGGAAGTTACAAGGAGGTTCTAACCGCATGCGGAAGCAGCGGGAAGCTTTCTTGAGATTTTTGAGGCCTAGTCCTTTCCTCACAGATAGAGGCGGTGACCCTATTTGGCATTACAGACCACCTATGTGGTTGTTCCCCCCCCTCCCCCTGGATGAGATAGATTTCTCCTTACAGAGCTGCCAGCTGGATGAGAAGCGTCTTTTCCCTTATGATCATTTGATTCTCGCTCTTAAATGAGGCGAGTTTGTATTTAGCCCTTTGTGGTTGTATCTAGCCCTTTGTGGCTGTATTTTCTTTAACAAATTGAAGGATCTTTTTCTCGGAAAAAAAAAGGGATCCGCAAGGGCATTCACAGAACGTGTCCTTAGGCTGCAGCAAGCCAGCAGCCTCAAATCCATGCTATCAAAGGACAAGTGCCATGGGAAACCACACAGCTAAAACCCATAAGGCAACAGATTCCGTACCTTGAAACAGAGGGTCTCGTGCAACAACCCCCTTACGTCCCACCACATGTGAATACGCTTAGGATGTGTGAGGGACTCCTCCCCCGAATTACCTAATACACGGGCTTAAACAAGATTAGAGATACAAATAAAAGGGTTGGAGGTAAGCTCAACACTGAACCATAGGTTCGCATCTGCAAACCTCCCCGACTCAAGGACTAAGGTTCCATTCCCATGAGTCCATGCTGGTCAGCCGTGGCGTCCCATACCACCAGTGCCTATCCACATGGACCCTCCATTAGAGTACCCGTAATCCTCGACGTCCATGGCTAGATAAGCCTCTTGGTGCAGGTCAAACCACAATGAATCAATAATAAGCCAAGAGTCATTTATATATTTCTTGTTGGGGCTGCTATAAATAAGAGTCCAATCATAACCTTGGACTTATTAAATCTGAACCCTAGTCGCCTGAATCTCCAATCCCAAGGCCAATAACCTTGGATTTATTAAATTTGAACCCTAGCCACGTGAATCCACCTACTTTCCCTAATCCTAGGGCTCTAGGAATGTGGTAGAGCTTTTGGATATAAGTGCGCCCAATGGACGGATCTGAGAGTTGTATTAAGGACCTCAAAAGACCCAAAGGGTCTATGATACCAAACAGTAGTGCAAGCTCCATGAGAATACTGTTTGAAGTCATCTCTTGTCTATATTTATACACCAGGGCCTTTGTTGTGGGTGTGCCCGCCCTGTATAAGGTGTTTTATCATTTTTCCTCACTCCCCGTATTTTTCCCTATTTTTTCCCATTTTTTCTAGTGGTGGGGAGGGATGCCAGAGGTTGGCAGGAGCACTTCAGGGCTGGCTGACTGTCCCAACTGCAGTCCTGTGGCTAGCTGACTGCTCACAGATCATGCGTGGGCTACTGGACTGCTGACCGACTGGGTACATGCAGTTGTGGACATTTTCTCTGCTGGCCGACTGCACATACAGTCGTGGAGGCCTTCAGTACTGGCCGACTGCTCCTCATAGGGGCATATAAATAGGCCCCTTGCCCCCACCACTTCCTCATTCAGTTTTCTGGGGGATCTTGTGTATAGAGAAGAGTTTACACACCTATCTCTGTGTGTTTCTTGTGCTGTCTATTTTCTTGCATTCTACTTGCTCTTGTCTACCCAAGTTTGGTTATCATTTTTGCTGCATATTCTGACAAATACTAGTCATGGAAAAATAACTGAAAAGTGAAAATAAAAGTAGCTAACTATGCTGTGTACATGAATTTGTGTGGACTTTTCAGAGGATTATTTCCTTTTGTTCAAATATTTTGTTTTTCAAACACTTCGTTTAATTTTTTCACTTCCACAGAGCACACAACAAAATGCTTAAGCTTTATTATCCTTCGTATACTCCCAATCTCAGATTATCATGTATTTTCAGGCATATATGATAAATTTGCCAATGCCTTTGCCAAAGCTGTCAAGTCTTTGGAAGTTGGCAATGGCTTGGTAAAGGGTGTTTCCCAGGTGATCACTTATTTCTTCTTTTCCTCTGTGTGTGTGTGTGTGTGTGGTGTCTCTTAAATATTCTTGTGGGGTATTGTAAGACGTTAATAAATTCTGCTTTTCTCTCGCATGGAATTGTGCACGATGGTGATCTGATACCATGTCCCACATGTTGGCTACTAAGAATGAAAAAACAAGAGAACAAGAAAACATGCTTGATTGCCTAATTAAGAAGAAACAGAATATCATTCAAAGAGAAAGAAAACTACTTACTTGATTGAGAGAGAAATTTACCAGATTACATGGATATACCCCGTTATCAAGAACTCAAAAAGCATGTTGACAATAGAGAAATGAGCCCCAAGAAGGAAATTTTCCCAATACCTTTTTACACGACCTACATGACCTTTACCCCTTGACCATTCACCCTAGGATAGAGACAATTGACCTATGCTTATATGATTGCTTACATATATATGACTAGTATTGATGCACGGCATGCATAATTTACGTATGATTGCTTACATATGTATGACTGTTATTTAAGCATGACATAACCGATGGTAAATCAGGTGTGATGTTGCAAACCCAAAGTGGCTAGTTGGACCAGCAACAACGAATCAGTAGCAGCGACCTGCGAGCTCTCTGAACCTCCCCTTTGTCGACTGTGTCGCCCCCCATCCTTCCTCCGCCCCCCCTCCTTCCTCCCCTGCTGTTCGCCCCTGCTTCTGTCCGCCCCTCTTCCTCCCGCTGCTATCTCCAGTCTGCGCCCCTTTCCCTCCTGCTCCCCTTCTCTCTCCGCCTCCCCTTCTTTCTCCGCCTCCCCTCCTTCCTTTTTTTTTCCGAGAAAAGATCCTTTCAGTTATATAAAAACCGCCCACTGGGCTACAAAACCCCCTCTCCTGCTCATAAGAAGGCAGAGCAGAGAACCAATCAAGGCAGCTAGGGAGACTCTCCCTAGGTGCAAAAAGTACACATAACAGTACAAATAACTGAGAGGCTATATCATACAATAGGAGGGGGGAAAATCCAAACACTTGGCCTATAGTGCCAGTGGGGGGTACCCGTGTGTAGAGTATAGAAGGGGCGGCTGCGCCAAGTGGTGTGGAAGGCCTGGCGCCGCAAGATTGCTCGATCCGAGTCGCCCCAGATGCGGTCACACTGTCCTCGCAGGGTGTGAATCAACTCCTGCCAGATCCTCCGAACAGTCTTTGCTGGTGGCTCCAGTCTCCCCTCAAAGGCCCTGAAACAACGGGCTCTTCAGGTGAACCATATGGTGAGGCTGTTGAGGAGCTCCCATCGTAGATCCCTCTCCTGTGTCCAGCCGGCGGACGAGAAATCCGGTGAAGGAACAAGGCGAGGCTGGCCCCTAATGAATCTGATGGCCTGGCTGTCCTGCTCCGTCTGGTATCCCAAAGCAGGCCCTGACGAAGTCGACCAAGCAGCGGCTCCCCACGTATACATGCCCTCTGGAGAGAGGGGGGCCAAAATGCGCAGCATCCTCAGCCAAATCTGCTGCGCCTGTGGACAGTCCCATAGGCAATGTCTCTGTGTCTCCAATGGGTGGCCGCATTGGACACAGGCCTCCCCTCCTTCCTTTCTACATAGCCTTTGCTGTGCTACCCTTCCCCTGCCCTTCTTCGCGTGTTTTTTTGTTTTTTTTGGTGGGTTGTTTTTTTTTGTTTTTTTTGGTTTTTTTTTTTGCCCCTTTTCCACCCTTCCTTTCCTCTGCCTCCTTGCATGCCTCTTCCCCTTGGTTTGGATTGCTCCTCATCCGGGTTCAAGTCGGCCTTTTTCTTCGATTAGCATCATGGCTAATCAGTCTCCCTCGGCCGAGCGAACCATTGTTTTTTCCGAAGCCGAGCTCGCGGTCCTCTACGCCGAAATCGAGAAAGACTACAAAACGACTCTCATTGCCAGAATCTTTGGATCTCACCCTTCCCGTCTCCAGGCTCGGGATTGGCTCCTGCGGCTCTGCCCTCCGACCTCGCCTCACACTTTAGAGATGTCAAGTTGCTTGGAAGAGGTTTCTTCAAAGTGGATTTTGATTCTGAGGACGCAGCCTCAGAGGTTTTGAAGGGCAGCCCTTTGCCATTGCGCCCGAGGAAGATATTCTTTCTTCCCTACTCCAGCTATTTTGACCCTGTTGAGGAAGACCGGAACCGTTTCCTGATTACTCTCAGATTCCCATGTCTTCCTCGTTCATATTGGCCTATGTTAGAGGCCATTGGGTCCGCCTTTGGGCTGGTTCTTCAAGTGCCCCCCTTTCACACCTTGCCGACATCTTTGCCCAGGTGGTAACTAACTGCCTCAGCGGATGCCGTCCCCAGGGTCATGGTTCTTGCACGTGACATTGAGCTCTTTGAGGACTATGTTTTGCTTCCGGGCCCTTGTGGCCCTTTGAAGCAACATATGGAGATTGCAGGTAAACCCGATCAGTGCCGGGTTTGTCACCAACAGGGTCACTTTGCTCGAGATTGCCCTCGGGCTCGGGGTCGCACGAGGCCTTGCAAGCGTGCTACCTCCCTTGGTTCCTTCCCGTCCTTCAATCCACCAGGTGTGGCAAGCTGTGTCTCACGCCCGCCCCCCTGGTGCGATTGATGGGAAGGCCTCCTCGGATCATGTACATATAGATGATGTTTCTAGTCAGAGAGATGTGTCAGCTGATGCATCTTTTCAGAGAGATGATATCTCAGATCAGGATGATTTTGTTGAGTCCTCTCTATTTGGAGGGGGCGATATGCAGGTTGTTCAGCACAGTGAGGATCATGTATTGCAGGATTTTCAGCATGATGCCATTGCGCGCAGGGCGAATAGGTTTCTCATACATATGCAGGTAGTGTGTAGGGCCTTGGACAAGGGCATGTCAGTGGACTTTGCCCCGTGGATTATCCGATCCTCCAGCATTATGAGAGGCGTCCTCAACCTGCCCATCGTCTTCTTAGATCGGGGGTCAAACCCTCTTTTCTTCCATGAGAATCGTCTCATGGAATGTTCAGGGCCTTGAAGGGCTTCCCACCCGTGGTAGGAAGCGCTTTCTGAAGGACCAGCTTCACCCTGTTGTTACAGGAGGGTCTATGGATGTACTTTTGCTGCAGGAACACAAATTGGATAGATCTCAATGTGGCTAAACTGGTAAGATGCTTTCTGGCCACACCTTCTGGTCCTCGGCAGTTGGGACTAGAGGGGGTGTTTGCATTTCAGTGGCAACATCTGTTATGCCTCATGTTATTGGGCACAGTGTTATCATCCCTGCTAGAGCGCAGTGGCTCTTGATCATGCATGAGGGTCAGAAATTGGGAATCTTGAATATCTATGCACCTAACGCGAGAGGTGAAAGGGTGGCCTTTTGGGACAGCATTACAAATGTCATTCCCCAAGTTGATCATTGGATAGTGGGAGGAGATTTTAATATGGTTGAGCAACCTTCTGACAAGAAGGGTGGACGCGAAGGGGCTTTACACCCTTTGGAGTGAACCTCGTGGGAGAGGTTCACGCTTTCCTTTTTTGGCAGGGATTGTTGGACTGAGGATGACTTCCAGAGAAGGCCAAACTCCTTATCTTTCTCTTGGCATAACCATAGGAGTAGGGATGAGAGCATCTTTGCACGTCTGGACAGGTTTTATGTGGATGATTGGTCCTTGGACAGAGGAGGCACCATTGCTATCATGCCTGGTGTAACTCGCGGCGGGTGCCCGGGGGACTAGGGCCTTTGACACACTTGTTGATACCATCAATGCATATTAAAACATTTAAACATGGCCACAACCTTAACATATATCCATCATCACTTTGCATAAAACATAAAGCTGGACAAAACATCCACAAATGCTGAAAATGGAGCTTGCACGTGTGACACCGCATAGAGGCTGGAATGGGCCGGCCGACCCCCCCCCCCCCCCCCCCCCCTTGGAGTATTTTATTACCCAAGGAGAATAATATCATGTACAAGCTTTGAGGGCCTTACTCTCCCCACGGCAGATGCGAGATTATCCATATACAAATGCCATAACACAGCCCAACACGAGGCAACCAAGCCGGAACATAGGCTATAGAAATGCCGAGCCAACATAATCCATATACCTCCGTGTGGATACTGAGTCTTCCCCAAAAAACACGGGTCTTCATGCAATAGAGTTGGTACAGCAAGTACAACTCTCCATTCAGCCGGTACAGCAGGTACAATGGTTGGTAGAGCAGGTAGAGTGGTTGGTACAGCAAGTACAAAAGCTGGTACAGCCGGTACAGTGGCTAGTACAGCAAGTACAGTGGTTGGTACATCCGGTATGGTGGTTGGTACAACAGGTACAACAAGTACAAGGATTGGTACAATCAATACAATGGCTGGTACAGTAGGTACAAAGGTTGGTACAACAAGTACAATGGCTAGAAATCATAATAATTGATTAAATACCCTTGCCTTCAGTATTTCTTCGCGATGGAAGCCTCCAAAACAGTCCCCAACAGCCGGTATTCTTCATGGGCAGCCTTCAAGAGAGAGAGAAAGAGAGTAGCCATCATTAGGGAAGCCTTCAACGGTGGTAGAGGCTAGTGTGCAGCAAGAGAGCCTCCATTAATGAAGAGAGAGGGCTCCAATTTATAGATTTGGGCCTCCCATGAGCTAAAATGGCAAGAGAAGGCTACAATGACAAGTGGAGAGCCACACAATAGCTGAAGTGAGAAGTGTGAGGCCACTTGTCTCACTTTGATCCACTTTCTAACAAGTGTCAGTCCACTTGTCTCACTTTGGTCCACTTTCTTGCCACATGTCCCAATCTAAGAGAGGGGTCCTTCCATAAACTTTATCTCTAAAAATATCCCAACTGGTAGACATTCTGTCATAGGCACTTTGCCAACTCTTGGTATCTGCTCAATTCCAGATGTAATGACGCAAACAGAATTTCCATCGAAGTCGGGCCAAAAATAGCAACTCTCCTAAATTTTAGGAGTGTGGTCCTTTGTATTCTAGGATAATCCCCCATTCCCAAAGCTTGTACTTTCCAAATATTTAGACATCCTGGAGTCCACCAGACCCCTTTCATACTAGGAAATGTCGAGGCTAGTGACATCCTCCCCAGCTTCTTAAAAGTTGTCTGCAACTTTAAGCTTCAAGCCATATATTCAAGATATAATCATGTCCCATCAAGTGGGCGAGACAAGACAGTCTCAAAAATCCAATATAACTGAAGAATCCATATCCCAAAGAAATGAGTAAGACTAAATAAGTCTCCATAATACCAATATCAAAATCATGTCCCAAAATAAATGGGCGAGAATTCTATGGAAGGTATGCTAGACACAGGCACAAGAGCCAACTGTGTCTCAATCACCAATATCAATGAGATAATCATATGCCAATGAAAATCACCAACCAGGTAAGTGCCATGCACAAGAAACTAGTGCCTCGCATAGAAACATGTGCTATGCACACAAACTGGTGCCATTCAAGAGCACAAACCATGGTGACAAAAAAGCTGGTTCTCCATAGTTTTGGCAATCCTTTCTCCCAATCCCAACTCTGATCAACAAGCATGGTGTGGAAACAATGAAACACTCACTCCACAATCGCAATATGAATCCACGTGTATGGTGGAGTGTTCATTGAATTGCCCTCTCACAATCCCAACATGAATCCACATGCATGGTGAGATGAACAATGAACCTCTTGGCCTCTGTATGGGGAGATAGTGATTCTAATATGGCATAAAGATAAATAAATCCATGTCCCAAATAAATGGGCGAGACAAAACAGTCCCATAAGTTGAGATATCATAATCCAAGCTCAAAGCACACAAACATGTGCCAATCCACATGACCCTTGGCGTACACATGTCCACTTTACCACTTGCACTCCATGTTGGTACTATGACCACACACCTTGGATGAAACGTGGGCTCAAATAACAAGATAAAACAATCACTCGCAGGCATAAATAGCCCGGTGTTCCATAAGCATTTCTGCTGCACATAGTTTATAGGCATTTCGGCCACCAACTCACTCTACCCTCTTATGTGCCCATGTTCCCTTCCATCTGCTCTCTATTGTTCCACCCATACAAGGTAGAAACAATCTTCAAGAGAGCACGTAGGACAAGAGAACACTACACAGGGTATGTTGTGCTTGACACTACCCTTTGAAGTGCCCAGGTTTCCTTCCATCTGCTCTCTATTGTTCCACCCTCACATGGTAGAAACAATCTTCAAGAGAGCACGTAGGACAAGAGAACTACACAG
The DNA here is from genome assembly GCF_041138505.1 of Cibotium barometz. Lineage (NCBI taxonomy): Eukaryota > Viridiplantae > Streptophyta > Polypodiopsida > Cyatheales > Cibotiaceae > Cibotium > Cibotium barometz. Next base: position 10,705,495 of record NC_141109.1, read on the forward strand.
GGTATGTGAACCATGAGTTTCATAAGTCCAATGCATCCCAAATAAAGGGAGTTATAAAGAACAATCCATCCTAGTAAAAGAGAGTCATAAACATAATCCATAAACCTGAGGATGGATCCAAATTCCTAGAAAAGAAGTCCAAGAATCCATAGACCTGTACACCATAATCCTTGTATACCATAACTCTTACCACATACTCCGTGCTAACCACACACCTTGGAGTAGAGGTGGACTTTTATCCATAAAAGTATCATATCCATGAGAGATCCAAATATTTCTTCTCTATAAACTGGGACAGATTCGTCCATAGAAATTGCTTGTTAAGCCCAATATCTATATAAATCTCGTCCAAGAAAGAAATCTCCATAGATATAATCCATGCCAATAAAGGGAGCCATAACCAATGTTTTCCTGAAACCATCTCAAGGCAAACAACACCACCTTTCTTCTTGCATGGCTATGCAAGGGTTAGTGAACATCAAAAACACTTCGTAGTAAATAGCAAAAGCACCAACTTTGCAAACTCAAAGTATACTTGGCTTTTCTTTACCAGGTTGGTCATTTAGCCAAAAGAAATATCTCCTCACCATATCCTTAAGATATCCCGAGATATATCTCCATATAGCATGCCTGTAAGTTTGATAATATAATCCACAATATCCATATGGAAAGAGTGCTAAATGTGTGCACATAAAGCCAACTCCACACTCCAAGATAAAATTTTGTGAATTCATAAACCCTTAGATCAACAAGCTGTCTACTGCTCATGCTCTTGCTTCATAAGCTATGAAGTGGCTGACCATGCTTAATAGCAATGATGATAAGTGTGGTCCCCACTTGAGATCTTTTCTCTTCCTTATTGATAGAAGGAAGCCTCCGCTTCCAAGAAAGCCTATGCTCTGATACCAATGTAACTGGTGGCGGGTGCCCGCGGGACTAGGGCCTTTGACACACTTGATACCATCAATGCATATTAAAACATTTAAACATGGCCACAACCTTAACATATATCCATCATCACTTTGCATAAAACATAAAGCTGAACAAAACATCCATAAATGCTGAAAATGGAGCTTGCACGTGTGACACCGCATAGAGGCCGGAATGGGCCAACCCCCCCCTTGGAGTATTTTATTACCCTAGGAGAATAATATCATGTACAAGCTTTGAGCGCCTTACTCTCCCCACGGGAGATGCCGGATTATCCATATAGAAATGCCATAACACAGCCCAACACGAGGCAACCAAGCCGGAAAACATAGGTTGTAGAAATGCCAAGCCAACAACATAATCCATATATCTCCGTGTGGGTACTGAGTCTTCCCCAAAAACCACAGGTCTTCATGCAATAGAGCTGGTATGCATGAAGAGCTGGTACATCAAGTACATCTCTCCATTCAGTCGGTACAGTAGGTACAATGGTTGGTACAGTCGGTACAGTGGCTGGTACAGCACAGGTAGAGTGGTTGGTATAGCAAGTACAGAAGCTGGTACAGTCGGTACAGTGGCTAGTACAGCAGGTATTGCAAGTACAATAAGTACAAGGATTGGTACAGCCAGTACAATGGTTGGTACAGCAGGTACAAAGGCTGGTGCAATAAGTACAATGGCTAGAAATCATAATAAATGATTAAATACCCTTGCCTTCAGTATTTCTTCACGATGGAAGCCTCCAAAACAATCCCCAACAGCCGGTATTCTTCATGGGCAGCCTTCAAGAGAGAGAGAAAGAGAGTAGCCATCATTAGGGAAGCCTTCAACGGTGGTAGAGGCTAGTGTGTAGCAAGAGAGCCTCCATTAATGAAGAGAGAGGGCTCCAATTTATAGATTTGGGCCTCCCATGAGCTAAAATGGCAAGAGAAGTTGTCTCACTTTGGTCCACTTTCTTGCCACATGTCCCAATCTAAGAGATGAGTCCTTCCATAAACTTTATCTCTAAAAATATCCCAATTGGTAGACATTCTATCATAGGCACTTCGCCAACTCTTGGTAACTGCTGAATTCCAGATGTAATGACACGAAACAGAATTTCCATCGGAGTCGGGCCAAAAATAGCAACTCTTCTAAATTTTAGGAGTGTGGTCCTTTGTATTCTAGGATAATCCCCCATTCCCAAAGCTTGTACTTTCCAAATATTTAGACATCCTGGAGTCCACCAGACCCCTTTCATACTGGGAAATGTCCAGGATGGTGACACCTGGCACCACCAAATCCGATCATTGCCTCGTAGTTTTTTGTCTCAAGGAGGCTGGGGCTCGCTCGGCCTTACCCCGTGTCCGTATCCTTGACTCTCTTTATCTAGATGCTGACATCTCACTTGAGATCAAAGAGATGGAGATCTTGTGACGGTCCTAATCCTCGTCATAATATTGTGCTGGCTCTTGAGAGGACCAGCCATCATTATCATAGCACTGCTATGTCCAAGAAGGTCAAGGAGAGAGCTATTAGGTGTAGGAGTGCTGCTCTTCAGAGGGAACATGAAAAGCATCCACATGCATCTTGGATTACAAACCTCTTGACCATAGTTAGAGCAGAGCTGCAGTTGGCCATGGATAGGAGGGCTGAGTTCGCGTTTCATGCAAACGAGGCTTTTTGGACTCAGATGGGTGGCAGATGAACAAAGAGTTTTTCTCAGCACACAGGCCTTCCCATAGCAGGGGTTCTGTGAGGTACTTGCAAGATTCACATGGTGAGGTTTAGATTGAGCCTGATAAGGTGAGGGGTATTGCTTCAGATTTGTATCGGTCTTTCTTGACTGCAGAGGTGCCCTCTCCTGAGAGAGATGTGGCACGGCAAGAAGTTTGGGAGTGCATGCCCAGGCTCATTACAAATGTGCATGGTAGGCCTCTTGGGGCAGCTATGCATATTCTTTGGGTTGGCTGGGAGACCCTATGTCCCACAGTGCTGGCTTGGAAGAGGCTTTAGAGCCTCACTGAGGCGCAGAGATTGGATTTCACGCAGCATTTAAGAGGCTCTAGCCGGAGGATTGCACAGATTGATGCAGCCATTCCCAACCACTGGATTACTGGATCTTTCTTGGATGGCCGTCATCATTCTTGGTTTGGGTTTTTTTCTGGGACAAGTGTTCCTCTTCAGGTTATGGGTCTCCCCTTGCCTATGGAGAATGATGTACCAGTCTTTTTTTCTGTACAGGATGAATGGCAGCTGGAGAGATGTGATGTGCAGGACCTTATTGAGGGCCCCCAAATTCGTCCAGTCAGAGTTGTTCGCAGGTTAGGGAAGCACGTCTTTGTTGACCCCCCCCCCCCCCCCCCCCAAGGGATGATCACAAAAAGTGTTAGCCTTTGGTTGTATGGTGGCTACCCTATCAGACAGTTGCATTGGGACCCTGGTGAGTGGGAGTGGAAGGATGCTTGTAACCCTTGAAAAGCATGTCTTTTTTCAGTTATATGGTGCAGAATGCCAGACATCTTATCTTGGGACACAATCACAGTGTCCCTACTCTTAGACCCCATTGGGAATCTTACAGTATTTCGACTGACATTCAGAGGGTATTTTGGCGGAGATTGTGTCATTCTTATAGGAAGCCACAAATTTCCTCCTTTATCTGGGTTTCTCTTCATGGTGGTCTGTTGACCACCAATCAGTGGAGGTCTGTTACTGGTGCTTGCCCAGCATGCCCTAGATGTGCAGGAGTTTCAGAGTCAGTTTACCATTGTTTATGGGAATGCAGTGAAGCACAGAGGGTTTGGTCTGCGATTGCACACCTCTTTGGTAGGATTAAGAGGGATGCTATCATTTCTTTTGGTTCTATCATTTGGCTAACACAGTTTGGGCCTCAGCTGAGATTCGAGGGGACTGACAGGAGCTTGGCCATTATGGTCAGGCAAGGAGTTGCTCGGCAGTGTTGTCTTCAGGATTTGCCACTTTCACACTTTGTCCCTCCGGCACAGAGGTTAGACAGCTCTTGGGAGATTATTGCTAGCATCTCAGCGTTGAATATCTGGAAGGCTAGATGCACTGTTGTTTCTCAGTGTCTTTGCAGGATTTGGAGTGATATTATTCACACCATTATGGCTACTTGGGCAGAATCCAGGGATCTTCGAGGGCTGCGGAGAGGAAGCACGGCCAATTTATGAGAGAGTGGGACATTGGTATCTTTTTCACATCCTCTCATTCGGAACCCTATTGGCAGAACAGGGCTCCTGATTGGTTGAGATCTCCACCTTGCTTGGTGTGAAATCTCCATTTTGTAAAAAAATTTCATACTTAATAGGAGTCTCCTTTCTCCAAAAAAAAAAAAAAAGCATGACATAACCTCTTTACAAACTCCAGTTATTCAACCTCTACATAGTTACACTAATGATAGACTAGAGATTGGCAAGAGAAATTGGGCATTACTCCCAACACCCTACGATAATGACAAATCAATCTAAAAAGCACCACATTAAAAAACTTTGGTTGCACAAACTCTCGGCGCAAGGCCTAATGATTATGATTAGAAAATGGACTAGGGATATTACCCTTCCGTGGGGGCCTTCATCATAATCCAGGGAAATTACCTTCCCTCTTGTCGTGCTGGCATCCTACCATCGGATGGGGCTACATCAGCCTCCACATGATACATGGGTAGATGACGTGAAACATAAGATAGAAACAGGAGGTTCAACCTCCTTGACGTGACTGGTAGATTGAATACATGACAAGAGCACACGAGGTTCATCCTTCGACCTGATTGCCAAGAGCATAAAGTTCAGCCAGCATGAGCCAATGAGATACATGATTTCAACAAGAGTACACGTGAGAAAACACAAGGATATACAGCTAAGATGAGTGCATACATGACTCATGACTGAAAATATAGGTACTAGATACTGGATTGGATACATGTTCTTGCTTGAAATGCACGGTTGTCTCTATGCAAACTTGCATAAGAACACCCTCTTGCATAAACACAAGTGAAAAGGCATTTTAAAAGACATACTGAGTCAAAGCTAAGAAGGCTGCCTTTCTGCAAAAAGAAAAAAGCTAAGAAGGCTGAACAACCTGCAGCTGACTGAAAAGTGATGCCGCTTGATGATGTAGGCACAAGAGCAACTGCTGCTTGCACCTTTCACCCCCGCTTATGGTGGGGCTGTAATGACAGAGTGGTAAGCAGGAACGTTATGGATGTAATCTCAGCAGACGAGGAACGATGTCAAGCAATGGGATTATTGTGTTGATGTGACAGTGTCAAGAAAATAATTGGCTGATTAAAGCCGGCAGATGGATTGGCAGAATCCAAGTGTTGCAAGGAGCAGCTCTTAATTGGTAATGGTTGCGGCAGCGGTATTGATTCTGAGTACTAGTTTAAGTAGGCTTGTATTTTCGACCAGCAGCCAGCTGCACTTGATGTCGACCAGCTGGCAGCTGATATGAGTCACTGGGGGGCGGACAGGAAATGGTGACCTGATAAGCAGCACATGCACTTGATGGAGAGATTGTTGCCAGAATGAGTAACTCTGAGCGTGGAGACAGAGACAACTGGGCTCTTGGTGGGCTAGACTTTTGTTGGAAGTGGAAGATCCACATGGACGAAATGGTGGATATGTGGACGTGCTGTATTTTTCCACCTGAGAACTCTTGAATCTTGAACATTCCTCAGATTTCTTAGAGATCCTTGCTTCTTTTACAAACAAATGCCCTTTTTGTGCAGGTTGGGGGCTTGGTGATGGTGACAGGCAATCAGGAGTTGTAGAGGGCTGATGGTAGTGGCACCAAGTAAACAAGACAAGGCACTGGCGCCAATGATGATTATGTGTACTCTAGGCACAATGGGCAACTTATGTTGACGCCCAAAAAAAAAAAAAGTAACTTGATGTAATTACCACGGCAGCAATAAGTGTCAAATGGAAAGAGCAATTCAGAAATAAATTATGATAAAATGTAATCAGCAGAGCACAAACCGTTTGGCTCTAGTGACAAGGCAATAATTGACAAGACTGAGTGAAATGATTAATTTCAGGTTGGCTTTGATACCGGTGTTGGCTCCAAGAGAACAAGAAAACATGCTTGACTACCAGATTAATGAGAACACGACTCTCAATTAAGAGAACACTCTAATAGATCACATGGAAATAACCCTTTTTATATGAAAACAAAGGGCATAGAGAAACGAGGGATCCAAAAAGGCAACTTTCCCGATACTTCTTACATGATATTCACACTTGACCCTTGGCTTTAGGCTAGAGCCACCTGACCTTTGCTTGTATCATTGCTTACATAATAAGTACACCTACTCTCATAACTCCATCTTGTCATTAAGCTCTACCTAGATATACTAATGACATGATTAGAGATCCACTACGACTTACTTATTGAGGTGGTGATGCGACTCAGTGTTAGAACCTGGGTGACCTTGATAGATGCCTGCCACGGCTTGTATTTATTGAGAGGAGCCGCCCAAAAAGTAGTGTGGAACGTGGAAATAAGATTTGGGCCAGGAGTGCCAATGTGATATTAGCTTAACCAAACCACGTTGGATGATACAACTTCTACTTATGAGATCTCATCAAACCTTCCTAGATGGGACACAACATGATCATTTATGTTCTCTAAGACTAAAAGCCCCAAGCATCAATAACATATGTACTCACTGTGGCTCTGAGGAGCATCACTTTGCTTGACATCCTATAAGGAAGTTGGAGTGAAAAGGAGTTGTTTTCTTGAGCTATTGGATGTTGCTGAGTTTGTACGGAAGTCGGTCTTGAGAAGGAATTGGAGTGAAAAGGAGTTGTTTTCTTGAGCTATTGGATGTTGCTGAGTTTGTATGGAAGTGGGTCTTGAGAAGGAATTGGAAAGCAAATAGACACATTTTTTACTGGTCGAAACGAATTGCATATTACAGCCATGTTCAAGGCACCTTTTGGATTTTTTGGAGCCACATAAGTAATGTTTTTGTATGGTTTATACTCAAATTCATTTCATTATTCTCATGGGGTTTGCAGTAACCTTGCAATAATCATAAAGACTTGTTTGGGAGGGTTGTTATAGGCTACAATGGTTCTCCAATGCCCATGAAACTATTCTTTTAGGGGGTGGCTAGGCTAGCCATCATCCAGGCTATCATCTTAGAGGATGCAAATAGCATCGTCCTATCTTCTAGTAGATAAGAAAGGCATTCTTCCTATATCGGAAGAGAACTGTGAACAAACTATTAGAAGAACCAAAGTTTTGGAATCTGTGTAAGATTAATGCACAGGAGGGGTCCTAAGCATTTTTCTTGAGATTGCCCTCTCATTGGCCGATGGGAGTTGTTTTTAATGTGAGAAATTTAAAGAGGTGCTATGTTGATATTTTATAATATTGGATATCCAACATCAAGAGGAAGCCGATTTTGATGTGGAGAGTTTATCTTAAAGAAAAGAGTATTCATAGAACCAGGAAATGTGGTAAAGTATAAAGATAGGATTGATTCAATAAGCGATTGGCATAATAGACTTTCACAAATGTTGCATGTTCAATAAAGGCTATGCAAATACAAAAGCAAAATGCATTTCTGCCTATAGTAAAAAGAACCCTTTCTACTGGAGCCAAGGAAATTTGTTTTATTAATGTAATGAGAAGAGCCATGTTCACATTTATCAGTTGTAGAAGATCTTATGCATATTTGAACCAAGTGAGAACCTTAGTCCTTCAATTGGGCCAAATGTCCAAGAGGTGGATAGAGGGGGGAAGCTCATGAGTGGGAGATCTTGCAACATTCCTACCCAAACAAGCCTCCATCGTGGTATGCAAGGGTTCAATAAAAAAACACAATCAAGAAAATAGGGAGAGCTCACAAGTATTCTATTGCAAGGGAAATGATAGTGAATGGGGAAAAGTTGCAGTCAAGGGCTCACTACCATCTTTCATGTTTCATCGAGTGCTCTTTTGTATCTTTTCACGCTATGTTTTTTTTAATGAGATTTGAAGAAAGAAAGAATGCTTCTTACAGATTGAAATTTGATTCTGCGTTACAGGGACCCCTGATCAATGAAGCTGCACTGGATAAGGTAATCATTCGTTTTGATATGTTGAGCTTATACCTCCTTTAATCAAGGAAAAACTAAAATTTTCTTATATTTACTCTGTTTCATTAAAAAAACAAAAATGGGTTAGGTTGGCATTGGCCTTCGATTGAAATAGGGAAACCAATGCAGGTTATGAATTGCTTATCTTTTAAGCCTTATTGTCATCTTGAGCCTTTTGTGAATCTTTATTTGCAGGTTGAGCGGCACCTCAATGATGCTGTCTCGAAGGTATGCCAAATCACTCTGCACAACTGTGGTGATGATGCACATACTAAATCTATAGATTCCTGACCGACAGTTCATAATACCTGTGTTGCAGAAGGAACTCGTTAAGATGCATTTTACAAAAAATCGAAAAGGATTTTTTTTCCCTGAAAAAGAGATTCTTCCATTAGTAGGAAAAAACATCTGCCTGGAGGCAGATTACTGTTAGAAGTCATCTCCTGTCTATACATATACACCAGGGCCTCTGTTGTCGGTGCCCCCGCCCGTATTAGGTGTTTTCTCATTTTTCCCCACTCTCCATATTTTTTCCCCATTTTTCCCTATTTTTCCAGGGTATGGGTGGCTGCCCTATGCTGGCAGGATGCTCCAGATTCAGGCCGACTATCACACGTGTGGATGTGACCATTGATAGGGGCTGGCCGACTGGATTACACAAGTCGTGGACCTCTCTGGTGCTGGCCGACTGGACAACACCAGTCGTGAGGCAGTCGGTTGCCTTTAGCACTGGCCGACTGGGTATCTGGGGCCATATAAAATGGCCCCATGGCCCCCATTCCCTTGTATCATTGTTTCGGGATTTTCTTGTGTATATAGAGCAGATTTACATGCCTCTCTCTCCTTCTCCATTGCTGTCTATTTTCTGCAGTGCACTTGCTCGTGTTCTCAGATTTGGTCATCATCTCCGCTGCATATTCTGACATGGTATCAGAGCTCTAGGCTCTTGGTAGATCTTGGGAATTGTGTGAGCAAGAGGGGGACTGTTGTCTTGCTGATTGGTGGACTGTTCTGGACTGTTCGGGAAGAGGAGAAGCAAGAGGAAGGCGGGCTGATTTGCTGGACAGCCACATGCAAGTGTAAGAAGTTCTTTTTTCCCACCCACCCACCCTTGGCAGTTATATCCCTGCAATGGCAGTTTACTTGAGATGGCTAAGAAGCATGTGAAGATCCCGACACTCCCCACGTTCTCGGTGGACCGTCAGTTGGACAGGAACAACTACGGCATATGGAAGGTTATGATGGAATCTTTTTCATCGTTGTTGGGATTCCACGGCCGGAGGTAGGGAAAGGGGAGTTACCGTCAATTCAAAGGGACCGCGAGGCACAGGCACAGTTGTGGGATTGTGTCAACGCTAGGGTCCGTTTCACACCGCAAGTAATCAATCATGTAAAGCATATGACGCGGGCCAGAGGTATATGGCAGCATTTGGCCTCTCTTTATAACAGGGTATCGCCCATGAAGAGGATTTCCTTGGAAGTACAGATGCGGGTTATGAATCCTGGAAAGTCGTTGACAATGCGGGAGCACATTAACAAGCTGTAGACTCTTCAGCAGGAAGTTCTTCAGGCTGGGAAGGAGATATCGTTAGAGGATATGGCCATAACGTTGCTGTCACATTTGCCCTCTCAGTACTCAGCTTTCTACTCTTCTTTGATTACCAGTGGCAGGCTCAGCACCATTACATGGGAGGAGCTTGTGCCCATGGTCTTAGACCAGGAGGAAAGATTCTCAAACCCTCCACAAGGCGGAGGTTTGGAGGCCTTAATTGGCCAACGGTCGAAAGGCCGTAACAAGGACAAAGGGAAGGCTTCACCGTAGAAGTTTTCTGAGAAGAAGTCTGACGCTGACTGTGAGAAACTAAAGGCAGAGAGGACCTGTAATGATTGTGGCGAGAGTTGCCACTATTGGAGGCAGTGTCCCAAGCAGCACACCGAGAAGAGTGAAGAATCCTCAGCAGCAACCATGAAGACTCCAGCTTTTGTGCACTCGGAGGTGATGGACAACGATGTCTCATTTTCTTCAGGCAGGGATGAGGTAGGAGGACTCCGCTACGGATACTCGGGAGTGGATTCTAGACATGGTGCTTCCAGGCACATGACTCCTTCCCGTTCGGCTTTACAGGATCTCTGCAAGTATTCTGGTCACATTCTTACTGGGGATACATCCACTATCCCAGTTCACAGTGAGGGCAGGTTGGAGATAGTTCCCGATGGCAGAGGGAGGAAGCATTCCTCCCAGGTGTTGTATGTTCCGTCACTTGGTTTTTATCTGTTGTCAGTGCATCAGGTTTGCAAGACTGGCGTACGGGTGGAGTTTGATGAGCAATTTGTTGCTCTCCGAGACAAGGCAACCGGCTAGGTAGTTTGGGAAGGCGGAGTGGAGAATGGAGTTTACAAACTTTCAGCACTCTCTCTCCCAGGTCCTCAGTTTTGTGATGAGTGGTAGTCTGGTAATGGCCACTTAAGTGTGGATATGCTGCAGGTGCAGGCTTTCTCAGACCAGATTGTGGATAGCTTGCCAGATGATGGCAGTAGTTGTTGGTAGGAACTTTCTAGTACTGATGTTGGTAGTTCTTGTGCTCGTCAGTCAGAGGAAACTTTATAGGTAACCTATGCTCTGATGTCTCGTAGCATTCGGGACAAAGACACTCCTGTAGATGAGGAAGTTCTTTCCATGGGGACCTGTAGGAAAGCCAGGCAGGTCGCAGTTGATTACCTGCAGAAGGAGGTGGATGTTGCTCATTCTCTAGGCTTTGTGGTTCCGGATTCAGAGGGGGTGGTTTACAGGTTTACGAAGGCCTTGAGTGGTCTTCAGTAGGCTTCCAGGACTTGGCATCCCACCGTAACCGGTGCTGATCCTTGTGAGCCGTATGATGTCTCCTTGACTCGGAAGCAGAATGGTTCATTGATTTGGTTGATGGATACTCGATTGGATGGGAGCTTTCTGATGAGGTTGTTGAGCTCATGTTTTTAGAGGACTCTTTGGGAGGCAGGATTGCGTATCTTGTGGTTTCTGCAGCATGCGAAGGATCTTGGACTCTTTTACATAGGAGGGGGATTGATGGATGGAGTCGGACTCCAAGGTTGGAGTGGCTCAGATTGGGGAGGAGATCCAAACACAAGGAGATCTACTTCAAGGTACAGTTTTACCCTCGGCTCAGGAGCAGTTTTATGGAGCAGTAAGAGGCAGCCATCTATTGCCTTGTTGTCGACAGAGGCAGAGTACCGGGCTGGTTGTGGTGCTGCTTTCGAGGTGGTGAGGTTGCAGAGCCTACTTGGCAGGATTGGGTTTCCACTAGTGGAACCCACAGTCATCCGGAGGCACTTTGTTCGTGAAAAGATCGTTGCTGATGACATCTTGCTAGAGTTCTGTTCGACGGATGACAGTGCAGTAGACCTCTTCACAAAGTCGCTATCTCAGGCGTTGCTCGAGTGGCACTGCACCTCCTTGGGGTTGGTTCCATAGCCAGGAGCTGAGAGGGGGTGTTAGAAGTCATCTCCTATCTATACATATACACCAGGGCCTGTGTTGTGGGTGTGCCTGCCTGTATTAGGTGTATTCTCATTTTTCCCCACTCTCCATATTTTTTTTCCATTATTCCCTAATTTTCTTAGGGTATGGGTGGCTGCCCTATGCTAGCAGTATGCTCCAGGTTCAGGCCGACTATCACACGTGTGGATGTGACCATTGATAGGGGCTGGCCGACTGGATTACGCAGGTCATGGACCTCTCTGGTGCTGGCCGACTGGATGACACCAGTCGTGAGGCAGTCGGCTGCCTTTACCATTGGCCGACTGTGTATTTGGGGCCATATAAAATAGCCCCATGGCCCCATTCCCTTGTATCATTGTTTCGGGATTTTCTTGTGTATATAAAGCAGAGTTACACGCCTCTCTCTCTCCTTCTCCATTGCTGTCTATTTTCTGCAGTGCACTTGCTCTTGTGTTCTCAGATTTGGTCATCATCTCCGCCGCATATTCTGACAATTACAACCCCCCTATGAGGAATAGACACTATGCTGGGTAACATCAAATGGAGATTCCCCAAACAAAATAGGTACAAGGAACTCAAGACCAGTGATTTTATCAACCCAAAATGGTCCGGGAAGAAATCGAATGACTCATAGATGCCGGATTTATCTTCAAAATAGAGCACACAGAGTGAATTTCACCCATAGTGATAGTACCCAAAAAGAATGATAAAGTGAGAGTGTGCATAGACCTCAAAAAGGTCAACGCGGCCACGATACGGGATCACTATCCATTGCCCTTCACAGAACATGTGCTTGAATGAGTGGCAAGACAGAAAGTCTACAATTTCCTTGACACTGTGGTGCCCACTATGTTTCGAGGCACCGCAAAGTACATCAAACGATGCGATGAATGCCAACGGGTAGTGATTTCAAACCATAAGGACAAAATGAAATCCAAAGTGGATGGTAGCCATGCAAGCAGAATATGACACCATCTTGAAAAACCGAACTTATGAGCTTGTAGATCGTCCTACAAGATGCAAGATACTAAGAGGGTTTACAAGACAAAATACAGATTTGATGGTACTTTGAAATAGCACAAGGCGGTACGGCTAGTTGCCTAAGGTTTTGCACAAGTTGAAGGTCTTGACTAAACATTTGCTCCTACAACTAGGACAGCCACAATCTACACTGTTCTTGCATTGGTAGGGCAAGGGGGGCGGCATGTTTGCCAAATGGATGTAAATTTTGATTTCCTCAACTGTGGGATTCTCGAGGAAGAGGTATATGTGGAGTAGTCACCAAAGTTCGTGGTTCCCGAAGATGTTTGCAGGTTATGGGAGGCACTCTATGGGCTAAACAAGCCTTGAGAGCATGGTGTCCAAAGATTGATGCTTATTTTGTGAGTAATGGTCTTATATGCATCCGTTTACATGCAAATTTATGTCTTTTGTGAGCAGGGAAAGTATCACGTCATTGTTCATTATGTAGATGAGCTCATGTTGACAGTGGATCACCATAAAAAGATGTCATAGACAAAGTAGATGCTTAGTGGAAAGTTTTGAGATGAGTGATCTTTGACTTATGCATTATTGTGTGGGGATTAAGATCTAGTAGAAGACAGATAACATTTTTATCTCTCAATGCAAGGTAGTGGAGGTTGATCTCAAGCTCTCCGTCAAAGACACTTCATACCTTGTGGATGAGATCTTATATGGGAAACTGGTTGGTAGTCCTATGTTCTTGTGTAATACTAGACCAAACATCAGCCTTGATGTTGGTGTTTCAAGTAGGCACTCCAACAAGCCCCTGGAAAAATCATTGGAATGCAATATACCGGTGTTGCGATACATCCAAGGTACTTAGGTGTACGCCATCACCTATGCTGCAGGCAAGACTCTCACTAGCTTTTGTGACTCAAAGTGGGTAGGTGATTCGGACACCAAGCGCTCATAGTAATAGGATATTCGGGATGCATTTCTTGGATTAGTAATAAACAACCCACTGTTACACTCTCATCGACATATGCTTAGTTCAAAGCTGCATGCTTCACATCATGTGAGGCTTCTGGCTAAACCTTTGAGTGGGCACTTTCCATCCTTGCACACTACCATGATGATGTCACCTTCCAGATGCCCAAACTCACTTATATACCAATAACCTGGCTATTATTAGCCCATTGCTCTTATGATTAAGCTTTTACCATTATTAGCCTCTTTGTTAGCTTTTTTTTGACTCTAGGCTAATCCAGACCTCATGCCTCATGCTTCCAAGGCAGGTCCTATCAGCCCTTATGCCTGCCTAATCCCGAACCATAACCGTCGGTCAGCATATCCCCTTAACCCCAGGTTATCCTTACCCCCAATTAACATTGGCCCTAGCCTAGTTAGGGCTGTAACACCTTGTTCATAACAATAGGTAAACGACGGAAGGGTATTTTTGGGGAGTGCTCATTGCAATCGACACACTACTTGAGGAAAGCTTTCATCTTTCGGAGCTCTATTGCACTACAACGATGATGGCTGAAAGATGGCATTTTGCATAGTGCATTGTTGGCATAAGCATATTGGGATTGAGCGCACCTTGGGGGTAACATTGCAGTTTGACAAGATTCTACATTGTAGAGATAAAACAAGATGCTCTGCTCATAGGCTCTCTGGGTGGGTGGAAGGCTTATCTTGAATTCTAAGAGGCTTTTTAACAGATTTGTTGTTCCGGAGTGCCATGTTGGATCATTTTTTGAAGACACCTGTCCTCTGTAGGTACATAATGTGGAAAAAATGATAACCCCCTCTTTTTTATTGCGTGTGTTGTGTGAACTTTCATCGTACATTTGGAATTTACAGGGAGCCAAGGTGTTGCTAGGTGGAAAGCGACACAGTTTGGGCGGCACCTTTTATGAGCCTACAATTATCAGTGAAGCTACTAGAGATATGCTTATCTTCAGGTAAAATACACATGTCAGTTGTTGTCTGTTGTGTTCATTTTCTGGAGTTGTCTATTGTGTTCATTTGCTGGATTTCAAGAAGCAATGTGCACACCCTTCTTAACTCATGTATGGGAGAATTACATAGAAGGGAATGTAGTGTACATAGCTTCGGGGGTGTGACTGGCCTGATGATGGTGGATATGGATATTTGGGAGAGATTCATTTGCTGGATATCAAGAAGCAATGTGCACACCCTTGTTAACTCATGTATGGGAGAAACACATAGAAGAAAATGTAGTGTACATAGCTTCGGGGGTGTGGCTGGTCTGATGATGGTGGATATGTACATTTGGGTATGTCGTTTTGATCATAATCAACAAAGCAGCCAAGGAACATGTAATACTTTGCCGCTCAGCATAGTTTAAAGTTTGAGGTCAGAATCATTGGTTTTCAATCATGAGTCTGAGCTTAATATCATTAGAATGGCACTGACTCATACTATGCAGGAGCAAACCAGAAGGCACTAGGACAAGACATATCTTTTCACTAAATGTTTTCTTGAGGCCAACGGTGCAAGGCGGATGACATTGAAAGGGTTTCATGGATACCAACCGGATAGACATCTATTCTTAAAGACAATCAGCACCATGGAGAGATACAGAGAAGATCACAAGGGTTGGCTTTAGGTTGAAGCTACATTTTTGCAAGGGGTGGATTTACTCAAGGATTACATAGTAGAATGACTTTAGATTGTATCCGAAAGTGGCTTTGCTCATTCTCACTACGATGATCTCTTTAAGTACCCAGGTGTCTCGAATGTTATCACAACAACATAAAGTCAAATTACTTGAAATAGCAATAAACTTGGTAAACTTGAGAGTACCGTTGAAAAACTGTAATACAAACACTCTTACTAGTAATACTAGTTCCCAATGCATGCATGTGCACTCGAACAAAAATAATAATAATAATAATAATAGAAAAACAAAACCGTTTTGTCACCATTTGGTCCTTTCTTCTACTATAAACCAATGTCTGGTGGACACCGGACACATCAGAGTGGAGAGATGAGAACGGGAATTTCCAAGAATCACAGGGTGACGGATACCTGAATAAAGCCAGGATTGAATTAAGGACGATCATAGCATTACTTAGAAAGTTTGTGTGGGGGATTCGGACACTGGATGTGTGTGTTGCAGGACTTTTTCTCTTATGAATTATTTATGAGGCTATCCGTACACACTTATATAAGCAGGTGGACATTTTAGGGGCTTTGTATTTGAGAACATACACATTGGATGGACCAGAATTTTAATCCTTGTATGGACACACAAAAAAAAGGCGCCCATATCTCATGGACAATTTATATATATATTCATGGCGGCTGTCCTTGCTCTCCAGGTTTGGGGAATCGTGAGCCTGAAATAATGGTGCTTTTGGATATTTATGGCGCTACCCTATGCTAGTCGGTGTCACCGAAAGGGGACCCGGAACAATAATAGACCAACACTTCAAATACTAGACAGAGCATGAAAACATAGCAGAAGAACCATAAACAAAATAATAACATTGCACTGAGCTGGAACGGCCGGCCCCTGTACTAGGTACTGCTTTATTCACACAAAAGCTTTTACAAGATACCAAGGTGTGCGTGCAATCAGCACTGGATTTTCCACATAAATCCGAGTTAGCTTTCTTCACAAAGCATACAAGGGTGTCTGACAAGGCCCTCTTCTCACAAAAATCCAGGCCAAGTCAGTGCCACAGAAGACCCCCAACCAGTTCACCAGTTCGTCAGTGGCTAGAAGAGTGAGAAGCTTGCACTGTTGCTATACGGACAGCCCCTGCATAAACAAAGCAGGAGAGAGAAAAGATGGCTTCTGTACGGCCAGTCTAGCTTCTGCAGCAACCAGTGAAGAGAAAAAGAAAGAGAAAACCAGCTGTTGTTGGCGTGCTTGAACACAACACTATTGTCGGCCTACATGTGTCAACCAGCAGAGAGGGAGACAGATCAGCAGAGTTAACCATACTGTTGTCGGCCAGATCAGCAGAGACAACACGGCACAGCAGGCAGCCAGCTCCAAAACATGAGAAGAGAGATAGAGAGCCAACTCCTGTACGGCCAGCTGTACAAGATAACTGCATAGCAGCTGCCGGCCCCTTGTTCACATAAAAGAGAGCAGGAGTTTCCACTGCAGTCGGCCTGTGCGAATCCCCAAAAACAGCTTCTTCCTCTCCTTCACGATTCAGCCTCCAGCCCTCTTTAGATAGAGTCGAGTAGCTAAAGATATGGCTTCAGTCTCCAAAAAGCAAATTGACCAGCTATATATGCCTGTGGAAGTCACTTTTAGTATCCCTTAACTTCCTACTCAAGCTTCGCATGCCAAACTTGGCCCTCAATCATAGGCACCTACTTCTGTCCATAAATCCATGCCCAAAAAGTAATAAGTCCAGCGCGTCTTTAATGATGTGTGAACACACCAACTTATAAGTCACTTTATTGATAAAATCCCATGGTGCCATGTTGTGTGGCCGTCTTTCAGGCCAATCCATGCGAGTGAATGCTTCAGCTTTCTTCTGTGGAAAATCCCCGTTCACACCTTGGCTCCCATCAGCGTGTGAAACACTGTTCAAGACTCGTGAAGGGACCAACTGGTGTCATCCCCTCCGTCTTATCAAGGAATGGTCTGCAGCTGTATAAGCCTGATACCACTGAAATACTCTTTAAGAATTGCAGATCCACTGCCAAACAGTAGTATTACATAATCCTAGCATTAAAGCCATAAATCCAAATCGACAATCCAAAGTCAGATACGAGCACAAGACTAGTATGCAGGTGTGCACGGGGATAGTATGCAGGTGTGCACGGGGACATGGTGGACAGTGTGAATGGCATCAGATTGGAGTTAAAAAGGAAACCCATGTGTGGACAACCCCAAGTGTGAAGGGGGCAAAGAGATTTTTATTTAAAAAGGTTGTATAACCTTTGTTGGTCAAAAATTAATGTTGTAAAGGTTTTAAAACCTTGGGAGGCCCCTAAGTAAAATATAGAGGCTACTCTACTTTTGGGAGGGGGCACGCCTCTTTCTCTTGCTTGCTTTTGGCGTGCAAGTTGGCTGCGTGGAGAAGAAGGGAATCACACCTGCGTGAAGAGTACCTGTATAGAACTGCAGGTCGTATAGAATAGGCGGCTGCAAGCTGTATGGAACAGGCGGTTGCATGTTTACAGGCGGCTGCATGTACAGGCGGAGTTGACGACCAGGGTACGGGTGTTGCAGGTTCAGACGCCTAATGTGCAGGTTGGCTGGCGACTGGTACAGGCAGTAACTGCAGGCCTGTATGGACAGCAGGTACAGTCAAGTACGGTGCAGTCCCGTACAGCTGGTACAGGCAGCAGCTGCTGTACGACAGCTGATACAGGCGGCAGCTGCACACTATTTGGTACGAGTGGCTGCAGGTGTTGACCTGTACGGATAGGTGGTGCAGGTGCATCGTACAGGTGGCTGCAGGTTGAGTATTGTGCAGGCAGCGCATCGTATAGGCGGCAGTGCGTCTCACAGGCGGCCAGGTGTGTGCTTTTTGAAGGACGCCGTGTTTTTGCAGAAAGGAGGGGCTGGTTTTTCATGAACATAGACATCATGTCGATGGCGTTCAACTGATGGAACTTTCAGCTTCTCTTTGCTTTGGGTTCAGGACTGTTTTGGAAAGGGTTTATGGACTGTTTCGTGGGAGTTCATGTGGCTATGAACATGAGCAATGCTCGGGACTGTTTTGAGATCAGTTTGAGGACTGTTTATGGGCTGTTTTTGTCTGGTAGCAAATTCAGCTATGTGCTTGGGTTTTTGGCTGCAAGTACAGGTCATTTGGTTATTGTTTCTTGGCATGGGTGTGATGCAAGCTCGCATGGCTGCGTGCTCATGGAGCAGATTGTTTTCTTCCTGCTAGAAAGGAACAGAGGGACCTACAATTATGGGCATCTCTCTGTTTCCAGATGTTTCATGAGGGAACAGGTAACTAGATGTATGCCGTTGTTGGCACTGTTGTTGAATGGTGCTATGAATGGTTCTGTATGGAAACAGGACAGAAGTTTCAAAGGGAAACAGGCCTAAGGGTTTCATGTGGAAACTAGTCATAGGTTTTCTCGAGGAAACATGTTTTTGGGTTTCTCCAGGAGATAGGTCACATGCAGGCAGAAGGTACAGGAATGGACACATGTTTGGTACAGCCTTGCTACTGATTGGTGGGCAGGGGACAGGGAATCCATGACAGAGATGGATAGTACCCTTGGAAGGTAGAGAGGGTTGGTACAGGTTTGTCGACTGTATGGTATGCTAGGCTGTGATACGAGTTCTCTTTTGAGAAACAGTTTGGGAGTCTGTGTTGTGATGCAGAAGCAGTGGATGTGACAGGGTGTGATGCTGTTCATAGTGTGAGAGGCTATGGATGGTTGTGGCAGTCCTGATCATAGGAGAAAGCTTCTGTATGCAGACTCAATGTGAGAGAGTCTTTCGATGCGAACAATGGCTGCACTTGTTTGTGGATGCCGGGTGGAGAAGCAGCCATGATGCAGGTTCTTTGCAGGCTTCAAGGTTCTTTACAGGCTTCAGGGGTTCTACTATGATGGCTGAGTTTCCAGCCTTATTGTAATCAAAGCTCTTAAAATCAATTAAAGAAATACCGCAAGGGGCGCCACTGCGTTTTGGGGCCAATCGGTGTCTGTGTACTGTTTGCAGGAGCACTCTAGCCCCCCCTGTTTGTTTTCCTTTTCTAGGTCCTCAATGGCGTTGAAGTGTTTTATGTGCGAGTGTTTGTTTCACCGCCCGTCAAATTTCTGAAGGCCGGTTTTAGCATCAACTTGGTATGACTCAAAGTACTTAGCTTTTTCTTTGCCAGGTTTGTCATGAAGCCAAAAGAAACATCTCCTCAACATACACATAAGATATCTTGAGATATAGCTTCATATCACTTGCCTATAAGCTTGATTGTAGAATCCACAATCTCCATATGGAAAGAGTGTTGAACATGGGCACGTAAAGCCAACTCCATATTTCGAGGATAAATTTTGTGAATCCTTAAATCCTTAGTCCAAGCTGTCTACTGCTCATGCTCATGATTGCTTCCACAGGCTCAATGGCAAACCTGCTGGTCAGTGTAGTCCCCACTTCTGATCTTTACTCTTTCTCATTGTTGGAAGGAAGCCTCTTGCTTCCGAGAAAGCCTTTGCTCTGATACCACTGTCACCAAAAGGGGACCCGGAACCAACACTTCAAAGACCAAATAGAGGAGGCCGTTCTTTTTCTGCCCGCCGCCTCCAAGCTGGTCATTCAGCTGGCCGAACAGCATCTATTCTCTCTCTTCTCCTGTATTGGAGCTGGCCACTTGTAGTTTTTGCTTTTGCTTTCACTGGTCGCCTACAGCAACAACCTAGCAAATAGACCATACAGATACAGCCGAACAGTGGTTGTGCAGGGAGACAAGCAGCCAATAGCAATTTGTGTAGCTCTTTCTGGTCGCTTACAGGCTGGCCGACAACAAGCTGCATTTTGGCTTCTGAGATATAGACAGAGGGGGGGAGAGAGAAGGGGTAAGGGAACTTTGCACAGTACACCACACGCAATAGGGAATAGGCCCCGCCTCCTTTCAAGAATTTATTCAAGAAAAATCCACGGGCGCGCGGGCCAGGATCAATATAACCAATGAATACAAAATCAAACAAGTATGTCGATGTAGAAACCCAAGTTGATGTTGATGTCTATGTCATGGCACAAGATCTATGATGTCAAGCACACCACAGGGATGACCCACAAGAATCTCTCACCAGGCTAGTACCATATCCAAGTCCAAGTGAAAATCCAAGTCCAAGTCCAAGTCCAAGTCCAAGTCCAAATCCAAGTCCATGTCCAGATCCAAGTCCAAGGTCAAGTCCAGATCCAAGTCCAAGTTCAGATCCAAGTCCAAGGTCAGATCCAAGTCCAAGTCCAAGTCCAAGTTCAAGTCCAAATCCAAGTCCAAGTTCAAATCCAAGTCCAAGTTACATTAACCTTCCAGCCATAACAGATCTCTCTGAATTAGCCTATATGTTTGAAAAGCAACTCAGGACCACAAAAGCAATCCTACTTTTTGCAATAGAACTCTCTGAAATAGCTTGAATGGTTGAAAAGCAATCTTGAGCCATAAAAGCAATCTGCTTTTTGCGATAGAACTCTCCAAAATAGTTGGAATGGTTGAGAAGCAACCTTGAGCCACAAAATTAATCTGCTTTTTGCGATAGAACTCTCCGAAGTAACATGTGGATATGGAAAACACCCTTGGTCCACAAAAGCAACCTACTTTCCACGACCAAACTATCCAAAACATCTCTGAATCCACTTGTCCAATAGTGGGCAACCCTATATAAGTGGGATGGAAAGCACCATAAAAGCACGTGATAAACCTCATTGCTTTTCTTATATACCTGCTGTCCATCCCTGTATTCCCTGTTTTCAGCACTTGGGCAGCCCATAGAATCAACGATGATGTGTGGAAACTTGTACAAACATGCGACCAACCTATGTAGTCATGCACGCTGCCATAGGCGGGTGTTTATAGCTCTGTCCAGCCCCGTGGGTCAGTGCTTCAGTCAGAAACAGCATATAATAAGGATGTCTTTCAGCCCGGGAGCCTCAAATATCAACGATCAGCATGTGTGCTTTCCTTGCAAGCGATCAGCTTTGAAAACCCACTACGAGAAGGCAAAGGTTCTAGCGGAGGCGGGCAGTGTGCATAGGTGCACGCTGCACAGGAAGAGGGTGCTTTTCAAATGCTTGATGATGGTGATGATAACGATGAAAATGGTCTTCACACACTCCACGATCTCCTTCATGATGCTACAAGAGAGGTTCAAGCCTTTTTATACTTGAAGAGGGCTCTGCTTTTTGCCAAAAGCTTAACCAAGCTTTTGCTTTTTCCTTTTTCCCTTTGCTTTCCACTTTATAATAAAATATTAGTCACTTTTGTCAAAGTTCTTTAACTTTGCTTTTCTAACTTCAGGGCCTTGCTTTTCGGCCCTGGAGCTGCTTTTTGAAAAAGCGTCTTTTAGCTTTTTGGTCCGGCTCAGTCTCCTCTTGCTAGTGGTGCCCTTGGCTCGCGGTCAACCCAATTTGACTTTTCTCTTTTTCTTGCTTTTTGACAAAAAAATGGTGCTTTTTGAAAAGCAAACCTTATGGTCCCTGTCCCCGTGCCTTCTTCTACCTGTTTGGTGTCCGGGCAAGGGTTCCATCATGTGAAATAGAACTAGGAAGGCCAAATAGTTATAGGCTACACGCCATACAACATCCTTTTCTACCTTTTCTCAACTAGTTGTTGCTGAGGTACAGGCTATACAACAGGCTAGTTATCAGTTGGGTCTCAAGCAAAAACAAACCCTACAGCGCTCAGTCATATATGGTAGTCTCTGGCTTCAAGCTTGTGGAAGCCTTGGAAATCTGGTGTTTAGAAAACACTCTCATCTCTCATATTTGTAACACTCTGTTATAGAAACATTATTCCGAAAGGGGGGTCAGCCCGTTCCGATGTCAATGCTGTGTAGTGTCTATTTATTTCATTCTGTTTAGCATTTACACCTTTGTGGGCACTGGGTTTAAATTTGTGTTTGGAGTTGTGCCCGAGCGGTGAAAGTGGTATCAGAGCTAGCTTTTCTTGGTAGAGCATATCGTTCTCAGGAAAAGGAAGATGGCTAGGGGAGCAAAAACTCTATCATCAGGAAAAGACACTTTGAACAAATCAGCTTTATTAGGACATGACTTGAAAGAGTTGTTTGAGAAGTTAACGGCTGATTATCAAAATCTCAAGAGACTCTTAGATGAAACCTCGACTAAGCATAAGCTGAGTTTGAAAAATCAAAAGCAATACTTCTCCAACGAATTGGAAAAACTTATGACCACGCTATCAGACAAAGAAGTGCCACTCAAATACTATCGATATGACCCTTATGTCAGGAAGTTGGTGCAAGCTAAGAGACAAGATAAGAGACATTATGGACATCTTTGGGGACTTGGCACAATTATACGCCGAAAATCCCGCATTCAGATATCTTGAGAGAATGGCAACATTGAGATACAGCCTAGCAGAGAATTCCTCATCCCAAAACCTTCTGAGCAATACATGAAACGCACACCTAAGAATTTGGACAAGCATTCATGCTATGAGAAGAAGAGGCTCCGCTTGCTTTTTGTGACATCTCCTGAATAACATCTCCTGAATAACAGCTTAAGTGTGAAGATCCTCACCCAGCACCTCCTAAGTTTTAGGGAAGAGTAGCCCATCGAAGGAAACCCCGAGCTACTGTGAAACAGCATGCGCGGCAGCCTACATGTACAGATTGTGGAGGAATAGGCCACATGACAGTCTTCTACCCTCAACCAAAGATCATGCATTATGACAATGCTGAAGGTTCATCTTTTGTACAAAGGATGCTAATTTTTGCATACACTTCAATGGTGTATTTTGTCAGTATCCTTGCTTATCAGCTAAGTATTTTTGGCTTTGTATATGTAAAGCCTTCAAATATGTTTAGTTTTCGGTTGAATATATGTTTTCACTCTTGCATGTTTGTGTAAGAAGAATTCTCTGTCTATTGCTATGTCTTACACGATAGATACTTTGAGCAATTTAGATATCTATCTCTTTTGGCTGCAAATCCACTAAACTACTTCATGATTTTGGTATTCTATGTGATACAGAGTGATTTATCTATCAGCAATGAGGATTTATTGCATTCCTATGACACTCTTGTCATTATGACTATGTATACACATGACAATTATATTACCGTCACTTCTCAAATCAAGTTTCTCATTTCCTTGTTCTATGGGATGTATTGGATTTCTAGAATTTATGGATATCTTAAGGATCGAGTATTTTATGGATTTCTATCATCGGCCAAAATGCATATAAAACTATATGCAGCATAAATGTTTAAGTCTCTTCTCCGGAAAAAAAAAAGTGAGGGCATTATGATTGCTCTTCATCATGAGCCTAATAGCAGAAGTAAAACCCTCGTAAGAATCTGGCAATGCATTGAGGATAGTAGGCACCAAAGAACTCTCCAGATAGACCAAAGAACTCTCCGGATTGATATGATCAATGCTGAGATTTCAAACCAAACAAGGTGGAAATCTCAACCAGTCTGGTACCTTATGTTGCCAACAAGGTCCCATATGAGTGGGAGTGAAAAAGATGCCAAAATCCCTCTTTTCATAAATTGGTTGGGCCAGCCCTTGAACATCCCTAGATTCTGTCCTAGTGGCCATGAGGGTGTGGATGATATCACTCCGAATTCTGCAAATGCGTTGTGACTCATAAACCAAATTGCTCTCTGGCTTGAGTGCATCTAGCCTTCCAAATGTGCTAGGCCACAAAACTAGTAATTCTCTCCCATGCACTATCCAACCTTTGTGCCGGGGGGGGGGGGGGGGGGAGCGTATCTTGACTCCGGCATGTCTTGAAGTTGGCACCACCAAGCAACTCCTCGATTGATCATAATGACCACATCCACGAGGTTCCCCTCATACCTGAGCTGTGGTCCTGACTGTTTCATCCAAATGATAGCACCAAAAGAAATGTAAGCATCTTTCCTCATCCTTCCAAGGAGATGTGCTATCGCAGTCCAAATCCTCTGTGCTTCCTTGCACTCCCATAAGCAATGGTAAACCGTCTCTGAAGTTGCTGCACATCTTAGGCATGTTGGGCTAACACCAACAACCGATCTCCATTGGTTGGTGGCAAGGTTACCAAGAAGAGAAAGGCACATAAAGGCGGATATCTTTGTCCTCCCATAAGAGTGCCACAACCTCCTTTAAAAATTCCTATGAATGTCACGTGTGATACCATAAACCTCCAGGCTCCGAGTGAGGTCTAAGAGTAAGGACTCTGAATATGTCCTAGAACAAGATGTTTGGCGTTTGGCATAGTATAACTGGAGAAAGACACATGTTTCATCGGGTTGGTAGCATCCCTCCACACTCACTCATCAGGGTCCCAATGCATTACCTAATAGGGCAACTACCATACAACCAAAGGCTCAAAGCATCTATGATTATCCTTGGAGTGAGAAATAGAAAAGAACTTCCATGGACTACTAGCAACTCTCACAGGATGCACCAACGGGCCCTCGGTGATATCTTGCACATCACATCTCTCCAAATACCAACCATCCTGTACAAAGAAAAAGACTGGTGCATCATCCTCCCCCAAAGTGGGGAGGCCCATAACATGAAGAGGTACACCTGTCACACAGTGAAAACACGAGTAACGAAGCCCTTCCAATAAGGTCCCTGTGATCCAATGGTTGGGAATGGTAGCATCAATCTGCACAATCCTCTAACTAGTGCCCCCCTACTAGGGGGTTAGCTCCATAGGTTGCATGATGATGGTCCCACTTTGTATCATATGGCTCGGATTTGACATTCTCAGCTTATAGCTTGTCTTTGTCTTCTTTTGTACCATGATGAAATTACATGGACACTATTGTATCACTTTTGGTCTCATAGACCCACTGGGTCTTTTGAAGAAGTTTAATATAACTTTCTTTCTTTCTTTCTCTCGCCCCAGCCTGCCCCCAAGGCAGCAGGGCAGTCCCTATTGGCCCCAAGGGGATTCTCTTGGAGTTGCAGAATGTGAAAGGCCTCCCCTCTCGACTTCGTGCATCCCAAGAGCATAAAGAAGAGGCCCAAAAATTCACGAAAGCAATTGAGGATCTTAGAAAGGAAGAGGGGGAAATCAACCAATGTCTACTTTCAGAGGTTGAAGACCTCAGAACCCAACTCCATGAAGGCCTCGTGAACACAAGGAAGGAACTCTAGAAGGGATGGACTTACTGGAGACTTCAATGCCCGTACTGCTAGTGCACAGACACCCCTCTTTGAGACAGATGATCCCATATATCAAGAGATAGACATTGTGGGGAGCGGACATCAGAGGACATGGTGACCTGCACAAACTACGGGGAGTAGTTTTTCGCCCTTGGTGGGGGTCATGGACTAGTTATTTACAGTGGCCTAGCCTGGTGGCCTATTTCCAGTTCCTTCACCTGCTACCCCTTTAGACATCTAGCCAGTACAATGGACTACTTGATGGGAGCCCCCATTGGTGTGGCAAGTGATCATGCCTACTTCACCTAGCCTTCTCAATCACATGCTAGTACACCCCTCATCCACCTATCTTACCACGTCGTCACCACCCGAGATACCACTTCACTAAGGAGACCTCCTCAGTCTACTCTGATCACATCTTCTGCATCATCCCCGACCTCGACCCACACATCCCACTTGATGAGCTTACCACATAGCTTGCAGCCTCTCTTCACACATCCGCCATGGCGGCCTTTCCACACAACAGAGCCACTTCCCGACCGCCAGATGGGACTATTCCACATAACAATTGGTATGATGAGGAATGCCGAAAGACCCATGCCAACCTGCAGAGCAGCAGGAGTTTGCTCTGAGCTCCACCACTCACCAGCAGGCACAAATGATCTTCCGGCACCTCACGCGGAGGAAGAAGCGTGCCTGTCTAGCCACACTTGAGCAGGAGCTATATCAGTTGCTTTTGGGACATGACTGCAAGGAGGCCAAGAGGCTCTTCCAAGATCGTCGCACACCGACTCCGATTACCTCACCCGACACTCGGCATACCTATGCCGCCTCCCTTCACCACGTCCTCGGATAGCCACCTCTCCCTCACCCACCTGAGCCTTGCCCCCCCTACCCCCCCCCCCATTCCTCCTCCTTCTACTTGAGTATGGTTAGAGATGCCATTGGCAACATGCAGAATGGGAGAGCATAGGATCATGATCCTGTAGTTCCTGGGGTCCATGGGGTTACCCGCCTTCAGAATGGGCACAATGGTATTCGAGGACCGACTATCGAGAAAACCCGCGCATACTGCCCTGTTAAACATATGAACCAAAAGTGGAGCCAACACATCCTTGGCATGGGAGAAATGCTCAGCAAGCAGCCCACGATCTTGGAGCATGAGCTCAGCAAATGGGCCGAGGAGCAGAGTCTCAAAGCACCAAGGCAAGCAGGTTTTCGCAGAGGACACTCCACATTGGATCGCATTTTCACATTACGGGGCATCATTGAGGAGGGGAGAGCTCATTGGCATCAGCAGGCAGACATGCGCTACCACAAGACATGCATCTTATTGTGATGATACCGTTCTCATTGCTTCGGCATTAAATGAGTCATTTTCTTCTTTTGCTGCTTTGGAAGATGGTAATCAGGCTTTTGAATCAGCCTTCTATTGCTGCTGACATTGCGCAGATTCAGCAAAAATTGGCCTTGATTTCAGCGATTTGCTCATGACACTACAGCATGCAGTTGTAGACATTGGGCTTTTGCATAACCATTTGGGTATCCAGTTTATACCAATTAAGGGGGGCCTCCAGCTACCCCTTATTGGCAAACTATCGGATGCCTTGTTACAAATGCAGCACCCGTCTTGAAATTCGTATGCAATGTCACAGTGAGAAGATTTCCACAATGCCCCAACTTCGGTATTGGCATGCAATGAAGCAGAAATGTGTTTTCTTTATGCTTGTCACTTCCACCGACAGCTATTGGGCATGATGATCTGACACTCAGGTGTCAATCCGTGGTAACTGTTTCCGACAGAAACCACTTCCTGTTGTGAATCTGAGTACAGCAGCTTCACACCTATTCAAAAATGTGTATGGCTCCACCATCCATTGGCAGCTCTTGGTATTAGACAGCCGTTTTCTATCACTATTTTGCCTTGATTTATGTGCCTACACAGGCCAATGTGGCAGATAGGTTTACCTAGTTTCTGGTACAATCTGTACATGTTCACACCATTCACTTCAGGGGGGTGTCAAACAAGAGGTGGGGAATGAATGGACAGAGGTAGTCAAGAAGCAAAAATCAGCCCCGACTCCCAACACCAATACTAACATGACAGCCACGCTTGAGGAGTTCAAGCGTCGCAAGCACAAGGCCCTCAATGTGAGGATCACAGGGCCGAAGGTAGAAGGCTCACTGATGGAGGATGGTGGAGCCCTATGCAAACAAATGGGAATGCTAGCCCCCCCCCCCCCTTCGTGGAAGCATGGTGCATGGGGAAGAACCCTACAAAAGAGTGGCCTCTCTTCCTAAAATTTAAAGATCGAGAAACACGCACAGCCTTCTTGCAAAAGAGGGCATGATCTCACACCCATGCAGGTGGAGCGGGCGGGAATGGTACAACTGATGAAGGCCTGCAAAGCCGGAAAGTGGGCAGTATACGACTATCAAACGCTGGAGGTATGTGTTCATTTCATTTTGCAAACAGTTGACATTTGTTTTATCATTTCTACTATAGTCCTCAAGGTTCAACCAAAGTTCAAACCTTAGAGTCTAGGCATCCGCCTTTAGGATGCTCTTGTATCCTAATACACATCCCACTTATTTTGATTAGCCACTAATGGTAGTTAGTCTAAGGATCTAACATTCCTCTCTACCAATGGTTCCTTGGTATTGGTGGACACATCCCACCCCTATGCAACTTAGGGGCCACATCAGTTCAAGGACGAGATCTTCATCTCAATCCAACATGCATTTCCTAGGCATCCCAGAATTGCCCCCACTGACAGTGACAGTAAAGAATAACTTTTACTTCTTGTCATTAAGACCCTTTTGGTACTCCTTTGATAGTGAAAGATCCAACATTGATTGTGATTCCTTCTTATCTTCAGTGTAGAGTTGCATTTTTTCTTCTTTTGCATTTGAACATCATTCTCCTAAGCATTGTGTATCTGTTACATCTGCTTCTTTTGCTTGGGCATTTGTTTCCCTCTCTGCTTTTTCTTTCAGCAGCTTCTTTTGCAATTTGCAACTTGATCTTGTAGGTATCATAGTTATGGGAAACGGGAAACGGGGAAACGGGAACAAGAATGGGAATTGGAACATGAATGGGCTTGAAATGGGGAAATGCCACATCAACAAGGGGGATGCAAAATAAGGGGGAGGGGAACAAAGAAGAGGGAGAGTAGAAATACATGGAGATTCAAGAAAATAGGAGATTATGAGTGGAAACTGAGATCGGTGAGAAGAAAGAACCCTCAGGAGTCTCAAAGACACTATCTTTGGGAGTGCCCGAAGGCTCAGCAAATCTAGCAGCAGATTCTCCGCATCTTCATTATGGACAGGGACTCGATCCGGATCATTACACGGGGCACTGTCACTTGGGCCATAGAGGTTGCGGTGGTCAGGGCTTATGAGGAGGATGGGAGTGGGCTGGCCCTTCAGGTCTCTCACCATAGTATTTCGGCAGTACCAGTCAGCCCCACCTACAGATCACTAGCAACCAGGCACATGCCAGAGATAGGAGATTTCCAAAAGCATTGCAGCTTGGCACATTTGGCGTGCTAGATGCAGCGAGGCCATCAAGGGTACCCATGCTCCGCGTGCTGAGTCCATCAAGAGCATTTGGCTTGACATCATTCATACCCTCCGTGGTCAGTGGAGGAAGCTTTAGGGAGGTTCTAACCGCATGAGGAAGCGGTGGGAAACTTTCTTGAGGCTATGGAGGCCTGGCCCTTTTCTCACAGACAGAGGCGGTGACCCCACTTGGCACTACAAACCACCTGTGTGATTGTTCTCTCCACCCCCTCACCCCCCCCCCCCCCCCCCCGCCCCCCCCCCCCCCCCCCCTCCTTTCCCTCATGAGATAGCCTTCTTCTCACAAAGTGGCCAGCCGTAGGAGAAGGGTCTATGATCATGTGATTCCCGCCCCATATGGTTGTATCTAGCCCTTTGTGGTTGTTTTTCAGTGACTAATAGAAGGAACTTTTTCTTGGAATTTATTTTTTTTAAAAAGAACAAATGAGAACAAAAGAGGAGCTAATATTGCCTTGAAATTGGGGTTTTGCAAGGAAAACGGCACATGTTGTCGGGAAACAGCCGAAACGGCTAAAACTTGGACCCCTGGAACCCCTAAAACGGCCCAAAACCCCCAAGTTTTAGGAGTTTCCTGCAACTATGGTAGGTATTGATTCCTCTTCTCTTGAAATTTGTGGGAGTGGCCAGCCCGACGCCGTTTGGAGGATATTTTCAAGGTTTATTGTTGTAGTGTAGGTTGAGTTGTCCAAGGTGAATGCCCCCATTGAGGCACTTACCAAAGAGACCAGCGACAACAAAGGTAATGCTTAAAAGGGAGCCAAGTAGAGTGAAGCATTGTTCTTAGTGAGAATGGGGTAACCTCAACTCTAGATACCTTATGAACACGAGAAAGGAATCTATTAATCAAGGGCCTCGGAGATATCACCTTCAGTAATCTTTTCTTTGAGTTGAATCAGTTGAAAATACAGCCTTAGAAACCAACAAATGCTAAGGAGTTTTATATTTATTTTTTGTACGAGAGTGCTGAATCTTGATTAGGTGCATATTGAACATTAAATGTTCAGGTGTAGCAAGATGATGCCTTGTGTTGCCTAGATTTTTAAGTTCATATTACAACGTTTTATTGCATTTTTGAACTTGTGTTTTGGTATTAAATTGTTACTAATAAGTGTCTTTATCTACAGGGAAGAGGTTTTTGGACCTGTGGCCCCTTTGATACGGTTCACAACTGAAGACGAGGTTGTAAAAATGGCCAATGACACTGTGTTTGGTAAGGGATAATGTCCATTTCTTTTCATTATAATTTCCATAACATAAAGGAGGAAAAGTCATGTAGGATCCAAAGATAGGTGGATCATGACTAGATCACTTCAAATCAGTGATGCTAGTAGCTATAATAGTAAATTACGACAGAATTTAATACCACTCAATCCCGATACAGACTGGAAGAGCTTGTATCGTCTCACTGGGTGCTTGTAAGCAAGGGCTGAAGATTGTGCAAGATCAGTTGATGGCTTAGGTATATCGAACAGGTCTTTAGGGCCTGTATCTGTTACCGACCAGTGATTAGGCATATTACCACCGGGGCTGAAGTCCCTTCTTCGATCGGGCTTTTCAACTGTTGCCATTTTCACCTTATCTGGTTCTGTGGGGGGAACTTCAGTTGGCAACAGTTTATTAGGAACCAGTTCTGTCGGGGGTCTATAACACCCCATGGAGGCCAGTGGGTGCTTGAAGCCCTGTTTCTGTGGCCCTTACTCTAGATGTGGAAAAAGACCCCTTCGTGCTGCTCTTGATACACCCAAACTGTGTTAAGCTTCAGTGGGCTTACAATGCATTTAAGTCCATGCTGAACTTAAAGACTACTTCAGATAATTCGTTTTTCAAGTTTTAAGTTTTTATATTTCTTTTTCAATGCTTTTGAATCTCCACCTTTGGAATTACAACCCCATCAGAATCAATACTGAAGGTGTCCGATCTATGCTGCACCCTAACATGTGTTGATGAAAAGTGCTTTGAAGAGCTAACACTTACGCATTGATTTCACAGGCTTGGCTGCATATGTGTTCACTGATAGTCTGACGAGAGCATGGCATGTCACTGAGGCATTGGAATACGGAATGGTTGGATTAAATGAGGGCCTCATCTCTACAGAGGTAATAATGTTGAAACGAAATTTGCAGCTCTAAACGTTTTCTAATTGTGTTCAAGTAGATGGCTTTAGCTCAGGGCTTAGTGCAGAGGTTCTCTCTGGTATGTATCAATAATTGTAGATTTGTTAGCATCCAGAGAAGAAAGAAATCATGTGCCAATAGAGAGCTTAGATGTAGGCTTGCAGCTGTTCAAAGGGAGGGTCAAAAGCACCAAGAAGACCCCTGAATCGGTATGAGAATTACCCTTCCTGAAGAGGAACATTATGAGCTACTGCAGTTCGACAAGTGGACTATAGATATCATACAATTGGAACACACATTGGAGGAAGGATGATAAAACACTTTTTTTCCATCTTACTTACCCCTGCTAGAGTGGAACATCTTCAGCCATTGAAGCGACGGAACAGTAGGTTAGGACCACACCTCACATATATAGGCGTCGAGCAACCTCACATGCAGCACCCCTGGTATCCCATAACACTAGGACATATAGTATGTAACAGTCCCTGCGGGGTCTACGAGTATAGAATGAAATGGCCAATTCCTTCCTACGACCAATAGGCACAATCAGGCTTAGTTCCGTACGTCGTACGACTGAAATCGTACGTACTTGCTGTACGATACGGTACCGTACGGATTCGTACGATACCGTGCGATTTTTTTCCCGTCGTCGTCGTCGTCGTCGTCGTTGTTGTTGTTGTTGTTGTTGCTGTTGCGTGGAGCAATTTCAGTCTTCTAGAGAGCCATTCATCGCCATTTGCAGCCTATAGGGAGCTGTTTGTCAGCGTGTGCACTTGCCATTGCCATATTAGGCAAGCGATCATATTGCCTGATGAGGAGGACGAGGCAATCTTCATGGAGCTCTATAGTGAGCTTGTGGCAGCAGATACTCGCAGCACCAGGAGTCAGCATGGACGGGGGCCCGAGCAGTTGGAGTTCATAGGCCTCCGCCTTCGGCATCGGCAAAGGGTGGCCTTCGCACATATGTGAGGCGGGGATCCTCGAGCTCCAATCCCCGCCTTCATGATGATATTCCATTGCCCCCTCATGATGATACCCCACTGCCTAGAGAGCCCTTGTTTGATGATGATGGCAACCTACTTAGCGAGAATGATCCCCAGAGTGTCTCGTCCACCTTCGAAGAGTCCTCTTCAGAGAACTCTCTTGATGGACACTCTAGTAGTGATCATGTTGATGATCATGCAGATGTTGGTGATGATGTAGACTTTTGATATGTTATAGCTCTCTAGGCATTGGGCATCTATCTCCTTCTAGCCCATCGATGATGTAATCATGTATGTACGCATGTTGGCGGTCGCCCATGCCATGAGTTTTTGGCCTATCCTTTTGTAGCAATTTTGTACTCTAATGGCATGATGACATTATGTTCATGGTTCTACTATTTTGTAACTTCTTGTCTACAATTTTTAAGTTTAGGAAGTATTTTAAAAAAAAAAACGTACTAATATCGTACCGTACCTCAAAAAATTTTAAGGTACCAATTAGTACCGTATTTTATCGTACCGTACCGTAACCGTACCTTTCGTACTAACTAACCATGGGCACAATAATAAGCATAATACCACGAAACCTCCACCGGACACCAAATCCATCCCTGTGAGTCAGCCTAGCCTTGAGTAATTTCTTGCTAATCCATACAAAACTAGGGATGGCAAATACCACTGTTCTCAAAACCTCAGCTTTTGGGGAAAATGATGTCAATCAAGCCACCCACTAGTTGTGAAGGTCTCCATCAAATTTTTGGGATCAGGCCTTCTAACCGGCCACTCATGAGCTGTCTTTGCTATACAATTAATGAGCACAAACTAGGGTGTCATCTCTTCGCTCCTCTGAAAGTTTTCTTATGTGGTGTTCTCCTGCTCATATTCCTTGTTTTGAAAATTGGTATCACCCCTCTAGGTGAAAGCCAAAACATACGAGCGAGCTATACGAAAGTTCAATGCTTTTCTATAAGTATTGTGGATGATCAGTTCACAACATAGAAGGCATATAGCATGCTGTAATAAATAAATAAATATTTTTTTTCGGATTGACATGTTGGCTATAATAAATGCCTCCTGAAATAAATTCACTAAACAAGGAAAATATACAAAAAGTTTTCTTTTTTTCTCAACGATAACTCATTGGTAATTTGGAATGTGACATCTAAGGTGGTTGGGAAATTCAATCCCTCTTCAAAAATTCTATTTTGTGAAATTGGCATTGTCAAGCCACCCTTGAACTCAAGCAACAATATGTGAAGTTTTCGGCGAACCTGTGACGTAGAAATTGTGTAGAAGAACCCGCTTCAAGAAAATCTACTTGTGCCAACAAGAAGCACAGCTCCTCTAACTCAAGCTTACCCATGTCCAACTTATTGGGGTCCTGAGATGCATATTTTATCATCCTAGAACAAAAAGTAATACATACTTGCCATGCGCCTTGTATTAGCATGCATGCTCTCTTGCTCCAAGCTAGACCTTCAATGGTACATCCGTACAACTATATCTCATAATAACCCTAACCTGTCCAGATTTGTTCGGTTCTATGTAGATGAATGGGCTTGTGGTTGTTGTGGCATGACTGGTATTTTGGCAGGCACTACTTTCTCTGATCATGCACTGGTTATTCTATCCTTGGAGGGCCCCTGGAGGCAAGACAAACATTGGAGCACCCGGATCCCTGCTGATAGCCTCATTGAGGACTCTAAGATATGCAGCAGGATAGAGGAGATTTGGGAGAGGTTGGATTTTCACTCAGGATCAGCCACAGGTGCCTTGGATGCATGTTGAGAGATTAGTAATTTATTACAGGAGGTAGCGCAGAGGAGATTGGCTGGCTTCCAAGAGCAGGAGAGGGGCATTCGCCGGAGCCTCGCTTTCTTACAATGGCTTCAGGAGAGTGCACTAGATAGCCCATGGATTGAGGGTTAATTGGCTACAGCACCCGTACAGAGCACAGATCCATACAGGAGCAGAAGGTGGAGTACAGATACCATGCTAGAGCCTCCTTTGGAC
Organism: Cibotium barometz; assembly: GCF_041138505.1. NCBI lineage: Eukaryota > Viridiplantae > Streptophyta > Polypodiopsida > Cyatheales > Cibotiaceae > Cibotium > Cibotium barometz. The sequence continues at coordinate 10,739,457 of NC_141109.1, forward strand.
ATAGGCAGTAGACAAAGTCACTAGGGATTTGTTTGAGATTGCAGGCCCATGCAGGTGGAGAGATGGTATCCACAGGTTGCGAGGCTAGGATGGATCCATTGTTATAGCGCACACCCCCCACCCCCCCCAGGGCAGCCCCCCCAGTGAGAGCCATTGCCATAGATTTCTTCAACTCTCTTCTCACAGGTGTACCTCTCTCTTCACAAGTGCTAGATGCGCATGAGCGGGTTTGGTGACATACGAGACAAGTGGTCATGCCACTCTCCGGACTTTCCTATTGACTCCCTTCACTACAGAGGAGTTCGCGGAGGCTATGGCAGCACTACCTAGGGACAAAAACTCAGGAGAGAACGGACTTCCAGTCCTTATTTCTCCGACACTAGGATTTGATGGAAGGCAGCCTCAGAGCTGCCTTCAATGAGATAATGATTACAAGAGCCACACCGGAGAGGTTGTCAGAGGGAGTAATCCATTTGATTCCCAAGGAGGGTGGTGACACATTGGAGATTCAGTAGTGCCTACAAAATTCTAGCCAAGGCCAGAGTCGGCGACTACAGCCCTTCCTCCCCAACTTGATCTATGGTACACAAACGGGTTTCGTTCAGGAATCGGAGCATGCTGGACACATCCTCACTTTTTGGGAGGTGACCGCTTCTGCGAGGTCACGCCAACAGGATCTTTATTGTTCTTCTTTTTTATTTCAAGAAAGCCTATGAGAGAGTGGACTAGGGATTTCTGGATGGGACAGCGTGCAAGATGGGATTTCTGGAGTAGTGGGTCCGAGGTGTTTCTGGACTCTACACAGCCAAGTTCTCATTTAGGGAGCGAGAGGCGACACATTACTGCTTTCTCACTCAGTCTGGCAAGGCTGTCCGCTGGAGTTCAAGCAAGCTTTCCTTAGCTGGCCGAGTCATGGTGGCGAACCAGGTTCTTCTTGCCACCATGTTGTACATCACCTCTTGTTGGGCCTTCTCCTGGGCTTGCATTGATTAGGTTCAACAGTTCACCCGCAACTTTCTGTGGGCGGGAGGCCTGCCCGGGCCAAGGTGGCCTAGAGAGTGATCATTCAGCCGCGACATAGAGGGGACCCCTCCATTTAGAGTCGTGCCCTTTTGTGCAGTTGATTGTTTGTGGCCTTCTTCCCGCCTGCAAGCCATGGAAGGACTTCCTCCTAGCTAGGATCTGTGCCTGCACCCCGATTCTGGGAGGCCCTTGGCCCTTGAGTATGAGATAGATTCTCAGGGAGATGCGGGCTCGTAGCTTTAGCCGTGCATTTGAGGAGAGATTTGCAGCGAGTCTCTTGCGTGCTTGGGATCATCTTAGGCCGTCTCTTTGGTAGTCAACTCATGTTGCCTCCAAGGAGCATCTCCAACAGGCTCTTATTTGGAACCCTATGGGCTGTTTTTTCATTGTAACTCATAGAAGGATCCGAGAAGAAAAAAAAAGGAGGATTAGAACATCAACAGATCCTCCATAACATCAAGGAGGGCAGGTGATTCTCTTGTGGTCAGAAGGGCCGTATTAAGGCGAGTTGTCCGAAGGCGAAGACCAAGAAGTAATAGGTAACCCTGAAATTTCTTCCATGAATAAAACAATATTTTAGGTCAAAGTGCCTGCATGGAATGTGTTTTCAGCATGGAAGTCTTTGGTCCTAACAACTTAATTAATACGTATGTATGGATCACCTTTTTGACCCTAGTAGCACTCACAACTTTATGAATGCTAAACTTGTGCAGAAGCTAGGAGTGAAGACACAACCACGTGATCACGTGTATCATGTGAACCTAGTGGCAGGACATGGACAATAGATCTAGAACAGGCGTGTGTCTCTGTTATTTACTGATATATATTCAGAGTTATACGTCCATGTAGATTGGAAGGGTCGTGATTTGTCCTTTGTAATTGAAGATGCACCAATATGTTGAAGGGTGATTTTGTGGTTCCACCCTCTTCTTTTGTAACTCAGTAGGACTTCGTAATATAATGTATATTTGTTATGAAGTGTTTAAATGTGTTGTATTCTTTCATCTAATGTTAATTGTTGTTTATAGCGGTTAAGTTAGATGTTTGGGAGACATTGGTTTAAGAAGCATCAGCACGCGGTTTCGCAGATCTTTTCTTTGCTGAGTTAGATTCTGATCTTCTAGCTGGACGGTTGGTTGATCACCGGTCTTCTAGCTAAATGGTTGGCTGATCACCAGTCTTCTAGCTGGACAGTTAGGTTCTGGTCTTCTAGCTAGACGATTGGTTGATCACTGGATTGTTTGGATCCTAGGGGTCTCAGCCTTTGAGGATGAGCTAGTTGGGGGAGGATGAGATTGCGTGACAATAGTCGGAATATCTCAAGATTGGGACAGATCGCATGGCATATTTTCCTGTGGGGGCTCCATTAGGCTGAGAGTTGTCATGCATGTGGACGTGTGAATTATTTCATTGTTATTCCAATGGTTTACCTTAGGGCGGACCATGACATGGGGTGGAGGTGTAGTGCACCAAGAGTTAGTTGGGAAAGGATTGATCACTCTAACTTGGCTTTAAAAGTCTCAAGGAAATTTTATGTGTTATGGTATGTATCCTAGTGGTATGGGACGCTAGGATCTATAGCATGTAGAGTTTCTAGGTGTGTCTATATTTTCTAGCCTTATTATGTCCTATCCTTATGGGGATTCATTACCCTATGGTAGATTGAGTTACACAAGACTTGACAAGGAAATCAGCAGTAGTCGGAATATCTGAGGATTGGGGTAGATCGCATGGCATATTTCCTTATGAAAGCTCCGTTAGGACGACAGATGTCAGGTGTGTGGACATGTGAATTATTGCATTGTTATTCCAATGGTTTACTTGTAGGGTGGACCATGACATTGGGTGGAGGTGTAGTGCACCAAGACTTAGTTGAGAAAGGATTGATCACCCTAAAGTCTCAAGGAAATTTTATATGGTGTGTATCCTAGTGGTATGGGATGCTAGTATCTGTAGCATGTAGAGTTTCTCGGTGTGTATGTTTTCTAACTTTGTTATATTCTATCTTTATGGAGGGTAGTTATCCTCTGGTGGACAAAGTTAAGCAAGACTTGACAAGGAAATCAGAAGGGTAATTTGGATAGGGTTGCTAGAATTGGGTTGGTGAATCTTTTACCCAGTTTAGTATTGACTTGTATGATTCCTTGAGAGGGCTGTCGGGCCGATGGGCATTTCATTTAGTATTCGCAGCAGGTCCAGGTAGGGAGCTCCATTGATTTAGACCAAGACTCAAGGATCATTCCACTTGTTAGGCTGGAAGGTAGTCAATACCTTATTCGGAACTCGTGATGATTCAGTCTTTTCGCCGGATTGTGTTGAGTTTAGGAAAAGGATCCCTTATGATAAGTTGTGTGACAGAATTCCGAAGCAGAACTCTGTAGGTGGAAGTTCAAGTGGCAGTCGTCGGAAGAGGGTCGATAGGACATCTAGGAAGGTTGAGGGATTGTCTCTATCAGGTCCGCTGATGTTGGAGGATCATAGAGGACACTGGAGGATCAATTTTGGATTGGGAAAGCCATCAGAATTCAGAGGTAGGTAACAGTGAAAATCTGACTTGTCTGTGACTAGAAGAGTTTTTTGTGAGCCAGTGGTCAGCTGCTCATTTATTTCCAAGAGTGGAAATGTCTTAAGTGGGGAGGAATGTTACGTACCTAGCACTAATGCTTGGGGTTAGGGACTAATCCAGCAGGGTTAGGGGAGCCCCGTGATTAGGAAAAGCAAGTGGATTTAAGTGGCTAAGGTTCAGATTTAATAAATCCAAGGTTATTCGCTATTTATGACTAGATTGGTATTTATAGCAGCAATAAGTACTACATAAGTGAGTCTTGGGTTATTATTGATTAATTGGGTCTAGACTTGGACCAAGAGGCTTACTCATGAGTTTTTTTTTTTTTTTGGTTTCCAAAAAAAAATTTCCTTGAAAAAAAAAATTCCAAATGCTTAAAAAAAATATAGAAACGTTGCTTAACGAAGATCTCAAATGCTCACAATACTTCGTAACTTTCGTGTCCACTCAGTATTCCATATGGGGTTGTTGAGAGACCTAAAAAATCTGGCGAGGTAGACTGGTAGTGTACACTTGATTGGTAGGATGAGAGAATCTTGCTACGTCACTTGGAGATCCCTGGTATAGGTAGGCTAGACAATTAGATTCTCAAGTTATGTACGAGGGAGAAGATTTGGACATGGCCATTTTGATCTAGAGAGGAGTCCCTAAACTTATCACCCTAGATGCACTGCTCGTATTTGTGCAAGGACGGTCCCTTAGTCATAAACGCTACACTGGGAAACCTTTGGTATTGCATTACCCATCCAGGTTCTTTTTTGGAGACAATCGGGAGATCCAACTGGGAGAGACACATCTCCATGTTCTGGTTCCTCAAGCACTGTAGACTCCTCCCCTCCCAACCTTCCCTCACATTCAAGCTTGAAGCTCCATAGGTTGTAAGTGTAAAAAATAAAAACCGTATTTTATCGTACGGTATCCGAAAATTTCATATCGTAACAAAAATTCCCATACGGTATCGTATTTTCGTACCGTGACAACCATGGACATGGCAAATAACGGGTAGTCTAGCCGAGGGCCCTTGTGGGCAGGCACTGGTGGTATGGGACGCCAGGGTTGACTAGCATGGACTCATGGGAGTGGAAGCTTAGCCCCTGGCTCGGGGGGGGGGGGGGGGGGGGGGGGGGGGGGGGGGTGGGGTTGCTGATGCAAACCTACGGTTGGGTGGTGAGCTTGCCTGCACCCCTTTTGTTTTTTTTCTCTCATCTTGTTTAAGCTTGTGTACTAGGTGATCCTTGGGAGGAGTCCCTTACCCCCCCCCACCCCCCCAAACCACAGTAGTTGTCATCGAGTCAAGGGCAGCAGGGCTCCCTTCTGTTCACGTTCTCATTGCCTTCTTGAGAATCTTTCTTGCCAGGTGTCGATTTCCCGCCACAATGGCTCCACTTTCTTACTGCAGGTGGAGTTTTCAGGTCTGCCCAGGTATGTCCAAACCAGTCCCAAAATCATCACATTGAGCCAAGGAGAGACCCTCCAGAGCCTGCAACCTTGTTTTTTAGCCATGCAGTTTTTTAGCCATGTAGAACGTTTCTTTTATCGTATGACATCTCAGAGGCACCATCCAAATTAGACACAAGAGGATTGTTTGTGAGGAATTATAGCGAGCCCTCATTTGGGGCTAGCTGGATATCCTCATGTTTCAAGAGCATCACTTGACCACAGGCAGGTCTACAGATTGAGGGAAGATTCTTGCGGGCCACATTCGCACTTTATGGTCCCTAGCTTTTTGTCCTTAAGGGAACCAAGGGTGTGCATCTTTGTTTGGCAGCACGCTTCTCATACAGGTGGTTGATTCCGGAACCATCATCCCCGACCATGCGCAGTGGATGTTCTTTCGATTGGGTAGGGCTGTGTGGACCGCTTCAACATGTACGCCTTGTGACGGATTCTGGTTCCACACGGCCTTCCTCAAGTTGATTACTGGTGTATGTGAGGAGATTTTAACATGAATGTGGCAGGGATTCAAAGCATGGCATGGGAGGAGCTTCTTTTTGTGATGAGAGGACAGGATGCCTGGCATTTACTGGGGGTTGGTCGGTCCCCCCATGGTTTGTTTTTCTCCAGGTCAGTTCGCACCCCAGTGCTCTCACGGTTGACAGGTTCTACGTTGATAAGTGGGGGTGTAATAGGGGCGGCACGGTGGATATCCTTGTCGGCACCACTTTCTTGGACATGCAGCGGTGGTGCTTCCATGATGGTAGCGGGATCGTTAGCAGATAGCCAGGATCCCAGATGCTCTTATGGGAGATCCAGAGGTCTATGCCCACATTGAGGAGATACGCGCAGCCTTCTCTTTCTGCCTAGGCGGCATGGCCTGGCCTCTCTTTCAAAACATCTCCAAGAGGAGACCCCAGCCCGTGGGTGGGAGCTGGCCTCCAGGCTCCCTCGAACTTTTTTACATGATTGAGGAGTAGAGAGTAGAGTCCTGTTACCACGCCCAGGCAGGAGACTTCTGTGCTGCAAGAGATCCTCACCATTGCAGGGATGGAGTACGGCGCCTGCGTGGTCCCGACAGCAAGGTGGCCTCTTATCCTCTGAGCCATCGCCACAGACTTCTGCTCCGAGCTGCTCTCAGCTACCCCCTGCCCAGGAGCAGGAGCGACAGCAGGTATGATAAAAAGTGTACACTACATGTTTAAAATACAATAAATTATAACTTCCCCAGAAATTGTGCAGCATCCTCACAGTCCTGTGCAGTGAGTTTTTGTCCTAGTACTCTAGCCCGAACACGGTTCTGCCCTGAATGGCTAATGTACGGTTTTAAACAGCCTCTGAACAATCTGTTCCCACCAGTTCACCCCATGCTCAGCCTTGTATGGCCATTGTGCAACCTTTGTCTGGCTTGATACTGCATGCACAACACCTGTGCTGGCCAGTGCACCCTGTGCATGGCTTGCACAACACATGAATAGCTCTGTGCAGCAGTTGTACAGTCAAATCAGGTTTCTTCCATGGGTTTTTGGCTATGCTGTAAAGCCTGCACAGCTTGCCCTGCAGCCTCAGTCCAATGACCAAAAGCACTATGAAAGGCTACTTTATTATTCAGCCAGCCACCTCTTCCCTCTCCATCATGTTTCCTCCTCAAAGAATCCTGTGATGAGGGGTGTCTGAAGCACACGCCCAGCAGGTCTGGCTTTGAGAACCACCTTGAAACTGTTGAAACAACAAAATTGCATCTTTAGGATAAAAAATTTTGTGGTTAATGATTTGTGATGTTTTCTGCTTCAGGTTGCTCCATTTGGTGGTGTAAAACAGTCTGGTCTTGGACGGGAAGGATCAAAATATGGCATTGACGAGTACCTAGAAGTAAGTTTGCTTTTAACCTACTGTACTTGTAACACAGATACCATGCATTGCTTGACAAGTGTTTACCGGTGCACCAATGAGGTGATAGCCCAAGCGGTGAACGTGTTTGCCTAGGACCAGGAGGTCCTGGGTTCAAAACCCCACAAGGTGCTTCCTCAGCTGCATGGCCTACGGGCAGGAAAAAGCGCCTACAGGTGGTGAGAAACGGTAATTACAGGAGGATCTTGGGCCTACGGCTAGTCAGGGGAAAAAAGGAAAGGAAAAAAGAAGTGTTTACCAGTGCTTACTCACACTATTTTCTTGCTGTGTTTGTTGATTCAATTGATGCAGATGAAATATATATGTGTTGGAAACATCAAGAAGTGATGGAAGAAAAGGAAAAGCCTGTGGCTAACATGCAAAGCTGCTTGTGGATACGCTGCAATTACAAGGTGGCTAAACTACAAAGCTTGTGGATTCAATATAGAACCCTGAACTAGGCAACAGAATTGGTATGGGAGCATGACAGGATGGTGTTTTGTGTACCTAAAAAATGAACCATCCAACTGATTAATTGGTTTTCCAACATGTAATGGCATGCTCAAAGGAGAGTAGAAATAGCTAGTGTGCGGTGAAATTTTCGAATAACCCCAGATTTTATTTTATTTATTGCAAGAAAAGAGATTCTGTTAAATATGACCAATTTTTAAAAATTCCAAGATACGGTTCTCTAAAACCTTGTACGAAATTATGTGGAAAAGAAGTCAGGCTGTTGTAACCAATCGACAATGGAAATGCCACGAGATCCCTGTGGCTGTATATGTGAAGACAAGATCATGCTGCGGCTTGTGGAGAGCCCTGAGTATACTCCATGTAGCCATAAAGGTGTGTATAGCATTAAATCATTGAGAGTGACTGAGAAAAATCAGTGTGAGTTCCATCTAGAGCCTTTGTGCATCTTGATCTCGATATCTACCATGCAATAAGACTCACAATGATCAAGAGGAGTCTATAGAAGGAGAATGAGGTCTATGCATAGATACCAGTATTGCATCTAGAATAACAAATCGAGGGACTCTAACCGAATGGGCTCCTTTCAGAACCTGAGACCGGAATGTATAAACCATGCCACCGATCCCCTAGTGATGTAAGTCTGGAAGGACCATTTTGTTCAAAACCTTCTGTGGTTAGTAAGCCTTGGCATCCCATACAGCGAGAACACACCCTGGGTTGTCCTCGCTAATAGTCATTGCTAGGCTTGAGTCTAGGATGGAATGATCAGTTCCCTCCCATGGATGGTCTGATAGTGAACATCTATAGCGACCTGATAAACTAGTTGGCCTAATGCCTCTATTAACCACTAAACCTCCCCTTTAGATGCTTCAACCTGGCCTCTAGGTTAATCTTACTGTACGTTAGAGTTGTTAACCAGCCTCTGGCATGGGTGTAACATACTTCTCCATTTAAGAATCATTCATGTCCTCATTGGATTGAGGAAAGTGACTCTTTAGGTTGTGCACAGTAGCCTCAAGTTCTAACCATTTCTTCCACTTGATCATTCACTTGTTTATAGACATCGTTTTTAATCCACATTTTGTATGTTGATCTAGAATCAACTTGAGCTCTAGAGGCACATATCCGGTCGTATCACAAGGTTACTTAATGTGAATAGCCTCATTACCCTCACCTAAATGTTCTTTCAAATAAGTGACATGAAACAGTAGGTGAATCCAACTCCTTGAGGTATTGCCAACGCGGATAAGCCACATCAATTATCTTCTTCGGTTTGATAGGGACTAACATCAAGAAGGGAAGTGATGTTTGTCAGTCCTTGTGATCTTGGAAGCTTTAAAGTATCTCCACATGACCTCTTGCAAGACTCTCGTAGTTTTGTCTCTGGTTGCAGCAACACTTGTTTTTGTCTTTTAGCACTCTCTAGGCTTTCCCTTGCAGTCTTCAACATGTCTTACCATAGCTTATAGCTGATCTTATTTTAACTCCCATTAGTTGAATAGTTCAAACAAAGGCATAAATTGGCTTAATCCAGTAGTTTATTGCTTAATGTTGTTGTACGTGTGTAAGGTCTCTCCCCCACTAAGAATGTTTCTTGAGGACGAATGTCTCTTGTAGACATACGTACTCTGTGTATCCTCCATGTCTGCTTTTCCATTTATCCATCCAACTCAGGATGATCTGATGATGTAATGCTCAACCTAGTTTTTAATTTGGAACAAATTTCTTGCTAAAATTGTGCAATGGCTTCATTATTCCTGCCACTAACAATCTTCTCTAGTAAGCCATGGAGCTTATATTACTACTCTACAAAGAATTGAGCCAACTTGTGACTCTTAAAAGTCGACTTAGTAAGTATGAGCATAGCCACCTTGGTCAATCAATTGATAATGACAGATTGAATCATGGATCTATAAGTCTGGTAATCCCAATCACACAAGTACACCTCTGCACATAATCTTCAACACAGGATCTCATATGCAGCAAATAAAACAATCGATTAATTAAGGCTAAGATTTTTTATATATCTGAAAACCATGCACTAGGTGAATGCCATGAAACATTGGGTGCATTATGGCATTCAAATGAAACTTTCTTTCGGACATCCACTTGCAAATCTTAAAAGTTGACTTGGTAAGTATGAGCATAGCCACCTTGGTCAATCGATCGATAATGATAGAGATTGAATCATGGATCTAAGTCTGCTAATCCCAATCGCACAGGCACACCTTTGCACATAATCTTCAACAAAGGATCTCATATGTAGCAAATAAAACAATCGATTAATCAAGGCTAAGATTTTATATATATCTGAAAACCATGCACTAGGTGAATGCCATGAAACACTAGGTGCATTATGGCATTCAAATGAAACTTTCTTTTGGACATCCACTTGCTTGGTGCACATACCTTTCCAAGCCTAGGTGTATCATGGCATTCCAAGAAGACTTTCTTTTGGACATTTACTTGCTTGGGTTCACATACCTTTCCAAGTCCAAATAGTAATCCACCTTAGATGAAATTTTGAAGCAATATCTTCTTCTCTGCAGCGTTTATGTGAGTATTTGAATCTCTCATATCTCAATGTTGCAACATTTATCTAATTAATCACTAAGATCTCTTGGACTGGAATAGTTGCCAGATTCTATCACATAGTAAGAATTCCCCTAGTAACTTTGATTGAGAGAGAAGTTAGTCGATATCTTCATGAAATAACTATGGATCTTCAAAATTATACCAAGGGTATGTACAATCTGAGTAGTTGTTAGTGGATTTCCACATCCAACTATTTCATGACTTCAATCCATCTGGTCTTTCAATCCCTTGTGTGATATATTGATCACACATATTTCAACAAATGGTGCTCCATTCATGCAAAGAACTTGGCACCATACAAAAAGGGTCTCTAGATCTCCAACTCATGAATCAATGCCACAAGTTCCTTTTCTTGGGTGGGATTGTGAAAGTTTTATATATGATAACTTGGTCTTTGAATGTCTCTTTACCTCTGAAGGTTGCAAATTGTCCATCTTGGTACAAAGCTTGAAAATCATTGGCATGTGTCTAAACCACTGAAGGTGTATTTGGATTTACAATTTACCAATATAAGGGACAAGATATCTAGCTCTTTAAGTGCTGCTCTAAAGTACTAATCTAGTTTCCTATCCTAGACCAACAAAGGAATAACCTTTTCTTTTTGCATCATTCACTCTAGAAACTCTGTTGTGACAAAATTTTGAAAAAAAAACATGGAGATTCAAATATACTTCACTAGCCTAATAATTTTGTAGATAGATCACATTGAGGAGCAAATATGAAAGTTTCTACTTGAAGAATTCATGCCTAGATTCTTTTACTTAAAACTTCTCATGTTTCAAAATTGCAATGGAAGTCTATAGATCCTCTATGTACACAAGTATAACATCTGAAAGTCCATGATCTGTTTCTTCAAATATGGGTGGAATAAGTTCATCATTTATCAAAAAGTTACTGGAGCATTAACTAAGGCAAAAGGTAAAATCAAGAACTCATGTTGTCTATACCTTGAAAGCACTTCAAATATTTGTTAAGAATGCTAGAAGTAAATTAGAAAAGTTAAATTTTATATGTACATAAACCATTGGCATGTACCTTTCGCAATTAAACACATACTTTTTTATCTACTTCTCCTAGTATTTTTGTGGTAGTTTTAGTATTTTAAAAAAATATAAATTTTATACACAAGGAAATTTTTAGACTTTTATAATATGTAAGTATATTGAAACCGTAGAGCTAAAGGTAATGTAAAAATAACCACCATCTATCTTTCCTTCACTCCCCCTCCTTGTACATTCCCATTAGCTAGAATGCAAGCTAAACCAAAAATGCAAGCTAGAAAGAGGTATGAGTGGTGGTAGCTTTGTATATTATACGGTATGCCTAAAAGATTCCATGGATTGCCTCCTCCTAAAAAGTTGACTCACTAGAGAAATCCTTACTGAACAGTTTTCATAGCATCTTGGTTGTGCTCTCCACATGACTATTCTTCTTGGGTTAATAGACACAAGATTTTCTATATGAACCACTTTATGCCTTTGCATCATCAAGGATACCACCGTATTGATAAACTAGGAGCTTCTATCACTAATTTGTTCATTGTTGAGACATCCAAATCTCGTGAATATGTTCTCATAATAGATGAAGCATGCCATTGTTTGGAAAATCTTGTTCTTGGTGCTGTAGGCTTTTGCCCACTTGTTAGCATAATCAATTGCCATCTTGTATATTTAGAACAAGGGCTTAGATTTGGGTGAGATGTATCCCATAGGTTTGGAGTAGAAAGAGCAAAGAGACATCATGGTCTTTAGTCCCATAAGCACACATCTCGTTGGGGCATATGAGCTTTACAATCTCACAACATGAATGCAATCTTTCTTGATAAAGTTGCATGGAAATAATGTGACTACGTTAGTCACCACCCACTAGACCTTGATGGACATTCAACTCCAAATTGGACATCTCATGCTGCAGAACACATGGCCTTAGCGTGTCATCTTGGTATAGGTAGTAATAAGAATTTGAAATGGCAAGCTCTACCAAAAGGCTCTTCGTCTCTCCTAGACCAAGGCTCAAACCCTAGAGAAAAGAATGACTATCCATATTACATCGATTTTGAATAAAAGTGGAACATCATTGGGGTTGGAATAATTGTGCATAAGAATATACAAATCCAAACCATAGAGAAGATATTACATCAAAATACAAAGAAAGAACAAGACGAGAATTGGGTACAATCTCCCCTTCCCCCCCTCTCCAAACGTGAGTGGCTCCATATCCCTCACATGGATATTTAAACATTGTACTTCCAAATTTGACCCTTGGAGCCAATAATAGCTTAAACATCTAAAGTTAAGTCTTAGTTTTTACAAAAATAACTTTAGTGCATCATGCACTACATTACAATAAGTAACCTCGATTGGTACCCTTGCATTGCTCAACACCTATTACTCACAAGCATCAATTACATTGGTTAAATAATTAATTGGACTCCTCACAATAATTAATCCCAATATGATTACATTCATATGCAGAAACATATAACACCAATAACACTAGCTCAGTATGATCTCAATATTTAACACAAAAAATCACCTACAATACCAATATCATAGTTAATCCTACCCACACAGCTTAATCATTTTTTATAGAGTTTACTTTTTTCTCAATCAGCCCTCTTTCTTGCTTGCACCATTTCAAAATTTCATGTGCACCAACCTAGGAGACGAAGGATTTAATATTTACACAAGGAACCAACAATAGGCACCAAAAAATGTGAGAGAGATCCACATAAGACTCGGTGGAAGCACATAAGGAATCTCTTTCCACCCTTCATGTCACAATGAAGGAGGACAATTGTGCCCTCTTGGTCTAGAGATGCTCCATCAATGCGAGGGAGCCTTGGTCTAGACTTGGGTCAAAATGGATGATGATCACCACTACAAAGTGATTTACTTGACACAATAGTTCTTTAATGCTCTCCAAGCTTCAAAGTGGCCATGTACCTTGACTAAGTTAGTCTATGCAAGCTAAAGGAACAAACCAATGGGACATGGACCAAAAAAATCCTTTTGCTGGAGAGTTTCACGTAGCTTGGTCTGGTGGTCATCTTACAAGTATGATATTCCGTGGCGTTACATTTTTAGTGGTGTTAAAATTGACTCAAAAATCCTCGATACTAGAAGACATCACTCACCTCAAAAATAATTTATGAGAGAACCAGTAAGGGACATTTGTAGCACGATTGCCGACTGCCATGAGACTCCTTCTCCATATGTTTCTCCATCCACTTCCTATCCTCTGGTGAAGCTTCGCAAAGCAATGTCTCTTTGTTTGCACATCCCAGTGCATGGATCATACATATCTTATCCATCACGTGGAACACACATATCCATTCTCATTAATGCTACAAGTTTCAATGCTATGTTTTAGTAATGAAGTTACATACATTTTAGTCTATCAAGATATAGTTTAGAATACTCACTTGTTAAGTCGGGCAATCACACCAACAACACCTCTCCTTCATCTTGTGGAAATATCCAATAGGATAGCCTCGACAAATGGATGTCTTAGACTATCATGTGTGAATGCAACATTGAAAGTGTTTCAATACACAAAGCTATACTCTATGCACAGTACAAGAAACATATAACAACACTATAACTCTTTTGATTTCTTCCATCCAAGTGCGTAAGCAGTGGTTGCCATCGCAGATGTAAAACACTTTTTTGCGATAAGAACTCCCAGTCTGTCCCTTTGATTTGATCCTTAAACTCTTGGTTTTTTCTCTCCCATATCTCATCCTACATACATTTGTCGCTTTCCATTATTTCACATGTCAGAAGTGAAGGAGTTGCAATGAATGTTCCTTTCCTGCGCATGTAACAATGGTTGAAAAACTCAACACATAGCTTCGTGTACCGTGCATTTCCTGATGGATGGATGGATTCGTCACCAGCCGCCGCAAAGTGGAATTAATGGAGTAGGCGTGCTTTTTTAATCTGAAAAAATGATAAGATTAAATAGTCTTTTTTGACTAGAGGCTTTCTGATTCATATATTCACCTATTGAGAGCATGTCATACCGTCAATCTATCCAAGACCTCTTCTAGCATGTCAACATGCAGTTTGCTACCAGAGATGGTAATGAAAGCATCTTGCTACTCATCTTTATCCTGCTCATCATCACTCCACCACTATTTGAGTGGTACTCTTGCTAGCTTTTGATTTACCCTTTAATTTCAATTATATTTCTTCTACATCCACTTGTGTTGCTTTCCCTTTTCCTTTGCCTTTTGGCTTCTTGCGAACCTTCTATATGTAGTCGTTATTTTCATCTTCTTTCCTTTGCCTGCCTTCTTTTCCAGATGTCGCCAACACCTTCAATGTGTAATCCTCATCACTATCTTGCTGTTTCTTTCCTCTCTCTCTCTCTCTCTCTCTCTCTCTCTCTCTCTCTCTCTCTCTCTCTCTCTCATTTGTCAGCTATGCTACCATGAGGTAGAGACAGAGGAACACTACATTTGCCGATGTACAGTCTATTATGAGATCCGAGGGAGATATCACTGCCTCTTCCGAGGGTTTTGGGCCGTTACGCAGGGTCATGGAGTTTGAGGATCAGAGATGCCTCGGATTGTTTCTACTTGAGCTTAGGAGACATAGAGAGACCCTCTTGGCAGACAGGAGGCCGAGCCATGATGTACCTAGACAGAGGACCCTGACAGATTTCTTCGGCACCAGCACCAGCAACCCAGTCCACACACCTCCTGATACCTCCTCCATTGGGCCATCAGAGCACCGACCACGCTCCCAGGGAGTCACCACTGATAGAGCAGTTATCTTATGTCGTGCTTGTCGGCCACGCCCACCAGGATCCCGGCCACGGCATCCTCACCATCGCCAGATCAGAGCCATTATTGCTCGGCACATCAGAGGCGCCTACCTCGCTTCTACAACCTCTCCATTCTAGACAGCCCCATGGCGGAGATACTTGATCTAAGGAGAGGGCAACACTTCAATTGATCAGCATACATGGATCTACCTGATATACATTTTCCAATATTTTCTACTCAGTATCATCTCGGAGTCTTGCAGTTCTGTTCTTATAACTGTAGGACAATCAGTTTATTGTACTTTTTAGTCTTGTTCTCTTTGATGAGACACCAACTTCAGATGTACTCTCAGTTTTGGTCTCATAGGCCATTATGGCCTCTTAGAGACGTTAATATATCATTTCATTTCATTTCATTTCTCTCTCTCTCTTGCTCGTTGTCTTGATTGCAAGAACCTTTTATGATTGTTGAGAGAGGACTTTCTCCTCTAACTTGTTTGCTTCCAGTTAGAGTCAAAACAAACTACACAAATCACGAAAGTGACACTAATAAGTATACTTACCAAGTTAACCTCCCCCATATCACAAATGAGTTCACAGCATCATGTAACATATACATGTCGCCCTGCTCAATTGGATACGGTAAGGGAATGTCTTGCTTTAGACAATTCTTAACCATAACTCCTACATTACCTTCCAGAGAATAGGTTGAGAATGCACAATTTGACTTGTGAGTGTGTGTGTGTGTGTTATGCATCCACACCCAACCTTCCTTCCCACAAACATAATGGACACTTCATCATTACGCACAAATTCTTGATAACAAGTTAAAAAATCACTTCGTCATTATGCATAAGTTTCTAAAACTAAGTAAAATAAATATATATTTAATAATAGTTTTTAAAATGTACCATTGTAAGATCAAATAATACTATTTTTACCTCGACATTTTTCGGATCATCTCGCAACCATCCAACTGTGTTAAATGACGCTAGCTATCTAGAAGAAGATGTGTATGTCTAAATAGCAACCATAAAACGTCTAAGACAATGAGGAGAGACTTAATACAATACCACACAGGATTGGGCTATTCACATCAGTTATATGCTTATAATAATATTTAACAATAAAAAATATTACAAATATATATACAATATATTTTTTTAAATACATTTCAAAAAAAAGTTCATAAAATATACATTTTGATAAAATATATATTTTAAAAAATATACATTTGAATACATACATACATACATCATACATACATACATACATACATATATATACATTCAAATTTACAAGGAGGTTAATTTATTTGAATTTTGTACGCTATTTTTTAGAAATTATATATTCTCTCACTCTCACTCTCTATCACTCCCTATATATATATATATATATATATATATATATATATATATATCCTTTCTTTTTATAAATGTAATTTCTTTTATATGTTTAATTATACAACTAATATTTATGTATAAATACACATAAATTATTTTAGATATTTATATTATAACAACTATTAAACACAAATATAACAAATTATATATATCAAATTTTAACAAATGAAGCATTTTAAAAAATACAAATATAAGAGAATTTTGAAAAAACTTGGCAGGTAGGATATCCAAGCACGCAAGCCTTCCCGCTTGTGGAGAGGAGAGGCAAGGGAAGGGAGAGGTGGCAAGAGGGAAGCAGGGGAGACGCAATGGGAGAGGGAGGGGAGGGGAGGGGAGGCGGCAACAAGGAGGGGAGAGGGAGGCGGGGGGGAGGCACAAGGGGAGAGGGAGGAGAGATGTCTAGCAGACAGAGGGCCGGGGAGGCACGAGAGGGCAAGGAAAGGGAGGGGAGTCCAAAGGAGGGAAGGGTGGTAACCCTAACCCCCCTTTTATAAGGGGGAGTCGGATTCACCTATTTTGGGAGCAAGTGGGCCCCTCCCCCACCCCCCCAACAGCAGGGAAGGTTATGGCAAGCTCACCACAACAACCCATGGAGCTCGCCACAACCCCCCGACCCAAAGAACCCCTCCCTCTCCTCTAAAGAACCCCTGCCTCTCTCTCTCTCTCTCTCTCTCTCTCTCTCACACACACACACACACACACAAAAACACATCCATCCCCTCCTCCTCCTCCTTCCTCCCTCCCCCGTGCTTTTCTTTGAAGAAAACTCTCACTTTTTTGGCCTCTTTGTAAACTAAGAGCATTTAATGTCATTAAATGACGTTAAATGCATTGAGGATATTATCAATCATTTTTTGGACAAAAAATGACAAAACAACAAAATGAAATCTACTGAGGAATAACTACTTAATGCATCCCATATAGTGCTAATCATTGTTTCTGATGCAAATTCTTTCAGATCTCTATCAAAATTTTGATGTAGTTCTACCTGCATCCAAAAATATTTGTGAATTTTTTTTAAAAGGTTCTATCAAATTTTGTCTATTTAAGCACCACTTTGAGCTTCACGATCTCTCTCACATTTTTGTGCTAATCTATCTTCACTATTTTGCATTGAATTGTATGAGCTTTTGTGTTTGCAATGGATTGCTCTACTATTACCTTGAATGAACACTGACCACATGGTATCTTTTCCTTGTGGATGTCAATATTTGGTATTGAAAGACTAAGAGTTACAATCTCCTCTCTTTAGAAATCCAAATGCTTCTCTTAGTGTCTTCACCATCTATGAGTTAGAATACAATCCAGATCACTTAATGCGATTGTATCCAAGCAAGACCACCTCCCTCTCTACCCTGTATGTTTTTGACAAGGAGTTGTCGAATAGATATCTAGTGATTCCATCAAGTGAGGGGGGTGAGTACTCTGCTCCAAACATCAAAAAAGATTTCATGGATCTCATAAAGATGCTCCATCAAGATTTGTAGAGGTGATGGATCTCACAAGGTTGAAGAACCAAGAACCTTCAATGACCCTCGGTGTGGTTCCACCAAAGGGTGATGAGTTGAACAACGTTGTCAATGCCATAATGAATAGTAACTCTCATGGTGATATATTGAAGAAAATTTTGATGCGATGTTCGTGTATAGAGAAAGTTTCTGAAGTTCTTGAAATATATAATGGCAACGTTGCTTTTGAGCTCCCTTGCACAAGTGATTCTTTTCTTTCTCCCATGCATGAAACCGAACAAATCTATGATGGCCATTGCTAGACTAAATCGATGAAGACACATGTGAAGTTCCCGCCCGTTGTGAGAGGAAGAGATATTGTGAAGGGATTTTTAGATACACAAATAGTCTATGTGGAATCTTTAGAATCAATGGCAAGGCAAACAAATTGTTATGATATGGTGAGTGTTTATATATATTTCACACAATAATCACACAATAGGATGAAGCTAACTAATAAAATAACACAAGAACAATACACCTAACAACACCTATGATGGTAAAATAGGTCCAAATCACTACATGTCTCGATAGAGGCATATCAGACCTAATCTTCATACCCTCAATGCACTGCAGTGATTTCTTGCACAGAGCATTTCATTTCACAAAGTAGGTCATGGAAATAAGTAATAGATAACATACAGGACACAAAACAATGTATAGGACAAGAAAGTATGTCCAAAACACTATAACGCGATATGGTTACATTAGAAAAATTGTAATTCATTCTTCGCGTCATGGTGACTTATCAGACATTGCCTTTCGTTTGACCCAATATCTAATGAACATAGGTAAAACATGATATATATAATTGAATATAAAATTTAAGACATTGCCTTTCGTTTGACCCAATATAACCTAGCAACACCTATGACGATAAAATAGGTCCAAATCATTACATCGCGGCATATCAGACCTAATCGTCATACCCTCAACGCGCTGTAGTGATTTCTTGCACAGAGCGTTTCATTTCACAAAGTAGGTCATGGAAATAAGTAATAGATAACATACAGGACACAAAACAATGTATAGGACAAGAAAGTATGTCCAAAACACTATAACGCGATATGGCTACATTAGAAAAATCGTAATTCATTCTTCGCGTCGTGGTGACTTGTCAGACATTGCCTTTCGTTTGACCCAATATCTAATGAACATAGGTAAAACATGATATATATGATTGAATATAAAATTTAAGACATTGCCTTTCGTTTGACCCAATATAACCTAGCAACACCTATGATGATAAAATAGGTCCAAATAACTACATCGCGATAGAGGCATATTAGACCTAATCGTCATACCCTCAACGCGCTGTAGTGATTTCTTGCACAGAGCGTTTCATTTCACAAAGTAGGTCATGGAAATAAGTAATAGATAACATACATGACACAGAACAATGTATAGGATAAGAAAGTATGTCCAAAACACTATAACGCAATATGGCTACATTAGAAAAAATCGTAATTCATTCTTCACGTCGTGGTGACTTGTCAGACATTGCCTTTCATTTGACCTAATATCTAATGAACGTAGGTAAAACATGATAGATATGATTTAATATAACATTTAAGACATTGCCTTTCGTTTGACCCAATATAACCTAACAACACCTATGACGATAAAATAGGTCCAAATCACTACATCGTGATAAAGGCATATCAGACCTAATCGTCATACCCTCAATACACTATAGTGATTTCTTGCACAGAGTGTTTCATTTCACAAAGTAGGTCATGGAAATAAGTAATAGATAACATACACGACACATAACAATGTATAGGACAAGAAAGTATGTCCAAAACACTATAACACGATATGGCTACATCAAAAAAAATAGTAATCGTGTCGTGGTGACTTGTCAGACATTGCCTTTCGTTTGACCATATCTAATGAACGTAGGTAAAACATGATATATATGATTAATTATAACATTTAAGACATTGCCTTTCATTTGACCGAATATAACCTAACAACACCTATGACGATAAAATAGGTCCAAATCACTACATCACGATAGAGGCATATCAGACCTAATCGTCATACCCTCAACACGCTATAGTGATTTCTTGCACAGAGCGTTTCATTTCACAAAGTAGGTCATGGAAATAAGTAACAGATAACATACATGACACAGAACAATGTATAGGACAAGAAAGTATGTCCAAAACACTATAATGCGATATGGCTACATCAGAAAAAATCGTAATTCATTCTTCGCATCGTGGTAACTTGTCAGACATTGCCTTTCATTTGACCCAATATCTAATGAACGTAGGTAAAACATGATATATATGATTGAATATAACATTTAAGACCAGGAGTGATTGCTTGATAACTTACCAAAGAATTACGCAGGAAAAATGTTGAAGTGATGGATGCTTGCTTGAAAAATCACAGAGATGACGTAGATGAAGGAGGAATACACGTAGATGAGGCACGACGGAGGAATACACGTAGCTGAAGGAGGTAGAAGGAAATGGCGGCAAAAGACAAGGACACTTGACATTTACCGAGGACGAGTACCACATTTACTGAGCACGACACACAAGCGAAAGAGCATGTCCACACGTGCTTAAGGAGGATGTGGGGCCGTACTCTCATGATGATTACGATCAATCAAATTTTGACATGTGTCATCATATGTGTGCAGAGCACGTGGTGTGCCATCATGCATGTCAGCCATGTGTACAGACCAATAGTTTCCATGGATAAAGGTGACCAACATTCATTATTCATTGCTTCTTGCTCTTGTGCAATTTTTCTCGTAGTCATCTCGTGTAATTTTTCTCGCAGTCATCACCTTCACCCTGCTTCTTGCTCTCCTACAGTCAACTTCGTTGGTTGCTTCTTGCTCTCCTGGTGAATTTCGCGGTATGTTTTTGAATATTTTCGTGTTTTGATTTGGCCGAAGTTGTATAATTGTTTTATAAATATTCCATCAAAGATTGCTGCTTTTGGATTTTTAAGAATTTAATTTATTTCTCCCAAATATTTCATCAAATCACTACAACGCGAAGAGGGATCTCGGTAAGAACTAATGTACCCATATCGCATTGTAGTGATTTTGCCCACAATGGTAATTTGCTTGCATAAATTTCTTGAAAGCACTACAACGTGAGAAGAGGTCTTGGTGCGAACTCTCTCAAGTATATCGCGTTATAGTGATTTGTCCTACTATCATTCTTTTTTTACTTTTTCAAAGATTTCATCGTTTAGATTTTTAAGAAATTAATTTTTTCCTTACAAATAATTGATCAAATTACTACAGCGCGAAGAGGGGAGTCAGTGAGAACTCTCCCACCCATATCGCATTATAGTGATCTGTCCTACTGTCATTCTTGTAGTGACTTTTCTTACAATCATCATTGCCTTTGAAATATTGCATCAAATCACTATAACGTGAAGAGAGGGCTCCTTGGGAATTCTCCCACACGTATCGTGTTGTAGTGATTTTGGCACATTTTTCTTGCAATTTCATTTTCTCACTAATATTTCATCAAATTACTACAACGTGACTAGAGATGTCAGTGAGATTTCTCCAATGCTTATCGCATTATACTGATCTTGGCTAATCCTTTATTATTTTACATAGAACTTTCGTCGTCCTGACATATTTCCTAGCTTGTATATGGAACCTTTCGGGATTGAGGTTGAGTTTGATGTTGGCCTTCAAGAAACCCCAGATGAAAAGTTGTTCGACTTCCTGTATAAAGTTTAATAGCATCATTGCCACCCTGAAATCTCACCCATGTTTAATTTTAATCTCCATCGAAGACATGATCGTTTCTGCTCGTTTGTATCTTGAGGAGAAAGGGCAAAAATTTCAGCAGACCACTTTGAGTGGTACAGTCATGTTTGACGACGTCCAGTACATGCACGTGAATGATATCGTGCCTTTAACAACCCTGAGACAAAAGTTAAACAGGGATGTTTTAAAGATGCCAGATGTTTTAAAGATGCCAGATGATAAGAAGAAGGCACATAGAAAGTGTCCCATTCATAATCGCAAGTGTCATCTCGTTGCTTACCACTATGGATTTATCTGCTACCTCCATGTGCTGCTTGAGGATGAAGAAGCTGCAAATGAAAAAATTGAGGAGAAGCCAGAGGAACCTCCAAGAGCAGAAGATGAAGTTCAAGAGATTGCGGAGGAGATAAACTTGGCTGCAGAGAGGGACTTAAGTGAGCAGTTGGATATTGATGTGCTCAGAAGAGAAGACACCTTAGTGGTTTCAGGTGACGAACAGCTCTCTATGATAGAGGAAGCAGGGGACATTCAAACCCCAATACTCCCCACATTTCCTATTGGTAACAAAGAATATTTGTTAATTATAGATATTCAAGCTCTCTTTGACATAAGGGAAGACTACTGTCTGGCCATCATTGCACAGAATCTTGAGGAAGATGAAGTTTTTGTGGATCCAGATTTGGATAAGTATCTCTTATTGGATTCAAATGTCAAAGTTCCATTCTGCTACTACCGACACATTATCCATGATGTACAAGGATGCAAAAAGCTATGAATTCAACCTTCCCACCATTGAAGGGGAATTTTAGGCTATTTAGCAGACTTAATATTTCACACATGGGAAGGGAAGGGGCGTCCTCATCGACGGTCCAAGACACTAACTCAACAATCAATATATGGACAAATGATTTACTTGTTAAATGACAAAAATCAAAAGCTGTGTTTACTTGTTAATTACTTTTTATCGTGCTAAGTAGCTTATTCTATTTGTTGTGTTGGCTCATCGACAATACTGGTTGTGTTTGAGGATGAGTTTCTTGGTTGCGGAGTAGGCAAACGCGTGCGAGGAATCGGAATGGACTCAGTACTGGGAGAGTACATAAACCGATTGAAGTTTCCACAATTCACTATATTCCACAAGAAATTCTTGAAAGACAATGTAGAATTTCCTTTGTTTGCAATCAAGACATTATCCAAATACCTTGGGGCATATCTCGTCAAGTGGAATGCAGACAAAGTCATGCTTTTGGAGAAGCAGTTAGCATTGCAAATCTTTGGGTAGGGCCTTGGAGTCTATGCACTAAGGAGTAAATATTACTTAGCCTATACTGCTTATGGATTGGCGTGTGGGATTAAGGATCCCAATATGCTAAGTGATTATGGCAAAAGGGAGCTTCTGAGATTCAAAAAACCAAGGGTTCCTCCAGTTTGCCAGTTACAGGATGTTGCAGAGCCATCTTCAAAAAGGGCAAGGCTTCATGCACCCTAGGATGTTAGTGAGTAGGTTAAGGAGTAGTAGTATATTCCTATCTCTTGTAATAATATTCTCTCTCGTGTAATGTCATGACAGTTTTGCATAGGATCATTTCTGAATTTGAAATGTTAATCATGGATCTATGGGTATCCAAATCTTCCCATTTCTTTGTTTTGTTACTCGCCATTCTGCATGCTTAATACTTGCATTAGATCTCCTCCATATATCTTGTTTTCTTTCTTTATTCACAAGTTTTACTGCTTGATTAATTTGGGATGCTTTGAAATGCTACTTCTTTTTGGCTTTGTATACAAGCTTCCTATATGTCCACCCCCACTGATGTAATTCCTTTAAACTATTAGCTTTTTCTGCTCCTCCACCATGTCTTGTATGATTGAAATACCCGGAGCGTGCTTGATAATGTGTTTTCTCCATTCCCTGGGTTGACCATATTGATAAACTACCATACTTCTTTGCAAACAAAGGAGTATGATGGTATATGGTATGTTTCAAGAGAATAAAAGAATACATTAATTAGTATATTTTTTAATATACAATATAAAAACTAGTTTAATGCATAATCAATCTAATACCATATAGTGGGTGATGTGTTGATCCATCCTCTTTCACATACATATCCACATCCATTTACTTCCCATCTCACCCTTTCACATATCCTCTCATTCCATTCTCATCTCGTCATTCACATCCACATCCATTTTCTTCACATCTCATCCACATTCATTTTCATCACACCACAACCTATCACATCCCATTCACATCTATTCACATCCTATCACATCCCATTTACATCTATTCACATCCTATCACATCCCATTTACATCTTATCGCATCCCATTTACATCTTATCACATCCCATTTACATCTTATCGCATTTAGTAGCTTTTCCTACTTCGATATCGATAATGGCACTTTTTCTAAATTTATGCCAATTGTTTGGCTTAGATAAAGGTTCTTTTTCTTGACAACTATTTTCATATTCTTTCTTAATTTGTCAATTGAATTATATTCAATATTCCTCTTTTGAATAAAAGAATTCATGGGATTTACAAAAATCAATTCTACCCATATTTTCACTTTTGATTTGAATTATACTAAAAATTTCTCTTTTTCCCATTTAATTTCTTGGATCTCAAATATCATGGGAATTCCTCTTTTTGCATTTAATTGCTTGTATTCTAAATGTCGTGGGAATTCCTCTTTTATCATCAAATAAATTTATCTAAAACTCCTCTTTTCTTTAATAAAAATATCTATTAATTCAATATGCCAATAATTTCACTTTTACTATTCAAATGATTGAAATCCAAATGTCATGGGAATTCCTCTTTTATCATTTAAATATTTCTCATACATAAAATAAATTTATCTAAAATTTCTCTTTTAAATTTAGATAAAATATCCATTAATTCCAATATACCAAGAATTCCACTTTTCCCAAAATGATTGAATTCCAATGTCATGGGAATTCTTCTTTTATCATTTAAATATTTCTCATAAAATAAATTCATCTAAAATAAAATATCCATTAATTCCAATATGGTAAGTATTTCACTTTTACTATTTAAATGATTGAATTCCAAATGTCATGGGAATTTCTCTTTTATCATTTAAATAAAATTACCATAATTTATTTTCTTAATTTTTAAATATACATAAACCTTAAAAATTAGTTTTCCATTGAATGTGATGAAAATCATTCTTTTAGCCTAGGATATTCAATCCTAGAATATGGTAGGAAGTCCTCTTTTCACGTTATGCATAAGAATGAATTATGTATCAATTTCTTAAAAATTTTACCATAGCTCTGCTGCTATTACTGACAAATTTTAATATTTTTGAAAAGAATAAGATTAGTAATGTAATTATGATAGTATAACTATCTTTTAACCTTAAATCTAATTTATGGATTTATCTCATGATATTACCATAGTTTACAAGCATATAAGTATAAAAAATCATTTTCTTAACCTCTAGCTTTACAATTCTAGAGTTTGATTTGTGAATTAAGAATTTCTTCATGAGAAGCATCATTTGAATAAAGAATTGGTCATAGGAATGAGCATTCTTTGGGGGGAGAGAGAGATAAACATAAAAGCATCCTAATTTAAGCATAAATGTAAAATTTTCTTAATTATTCATTATAACTCTTAAGAAAAGCTTGATTTGCATTATAACCACTTAATTAAAAACTTCTCAAGCTTGAGAGAGATTGAGAAGTGAAAAACATTGAGAATAGTAGAGAAAAACCATAAAATTACACTTTACCTCTTGTTTTTGTTTGCTTCTCTATCTTAGAAGAAGCCCCCAACCAATCAATTAGTTAGTGTGTTGAAAGGAAAGATCCAAGGATGGTTGACAGGGATTTCATTAACGTCTTCACAATTTCGTGATCACGTTAACAAAACCTATTGTTAACATATTAAAACTTGTGATCACATTGTATATTCACATGACCTGAGCAATGACCTGCCAGAACCCACTAGTCCCGTAATACCTCCGGGCTTTTATCTTTCCCGGCGGGCCCGCCGGGAAAACTATTTATCCCGGTGGGCCCGCCGGGAAAGATAAAAGCCCGGCGGGCCCACCGGGAAAAATAAGGAACACCGGCGGGGTACTATTCTGTATATAAACACTGCCCGACACCCATCGTACAACTTTTGGAGAGATAGTCCTTGTTTTGGGGGCGTGATATCTCTCCTCAAAGTACTTGTAGAGCTCTCGAGTTGCTAGAAGTGTCCTCTTGGGAAGAACGTCCTTATCTTAGGGGCTGTCGTCTTTCCTTGTAGGCACTCCTAAGGCTATTGAGCCACTCGTCCTTAGTTCTTTGAACTGGGGGCAGGGTGTGGTTCGTAGCTAATACTTGCGGAGATTTAGGGACAAATTTGGAGTCATTCAGCTTTTCATTTGAGCCACGTACGTAATCTACCTCATTCTGCTTTATGAATGGTTTGATGGAGCCAAGAGTCCTGCTTAGGGGCTTGTATTGGTTCTTGATACTTGATATAGTTTAGAGTAGACAAGGGTCTATTGTCCTATACTAGAGTATTGGGCAAGCATAGATCTTTGATTGTGTAAAGTATCCTTAATTGGGTACAAAAGGCATCCTTCATTGGAGGTGCAATGTGCATGATAGTTTCGAAGTAGTTTTATAGTAAGAACTTGCAAGATAGTTTGAAGTAGTTTTGTGTTATGTGATGATCTTTTGTATTTGTCAAGAAAGTTTCGAAGTACTTTGTCTGCTAATGTATGTTTTGTAATACATGAGTGATTTGTTGTTTTTTCATTTGTGTATTCATTGTTATATGCTTTGTTGAATAGGTTATTTGTTGAGATGGAGGACAATGTTGGATCCAGTGATACCTCCAATAGAGTCCAAATTTCAAATAGCAAAAAAAAAAGGCACCTGGGATAGAGTGGCAATATGCAATTAACGTTGGTGATCGATTCATAGATTAGGAGTGTAAGCTATGCCATGCAGTAAAATCAGGTGGGGTGCCTCGACTAAGAGAACACTTTTTAGGCGGACCGAAGAAAAAGTCATGTACCCACCCCTCTGCACCTATAGTGGCCAAACGCATAAGAGAAGAAATTCAAAAGAAAGATTCAAGAAAACATGACACTCCTACCGTTAATGTATCAAGGCAGCAAGAACACTGTTGTTCTAATCATCAAACTCCCGCTACATCGCCTGCTTGTACCCCGAACGGCAATGTGCAACCAGAAAGTAATCTACCCAGTGCATCTTCTTGCAAGCAAAACTTTGACGTAGTAAATATACCCATGCGTCAAACTTCATTGCAAGAAAGCCTACGCCAAGGTCGACTCGATGATGCACAACTCGTCCTTGCTGAAGCGATTTACTTTTCTGGGAGTGCTATGATGATGGTGGACAGTGAGCATTGGAAGAGAGCATGGAAGAAAATTGGTGAGTTTGGACCAGGGTTTTCACCGCCTACGTACCATGCTATGCGAAATGATCTATTAATGTTATGCGCAAGTAAAAGAACATGTACAAAGAATAATTCTTAGCAATATAGAGCTTTCTGGATGTAGTATAGTAAGTGATGGATGGTCTAATGTGCAAAGAAAACCATTAATTAATATAATGGTTATTTCACCTAGAGGTGAGACTTTCATCCGTGCCGTGGATTCAGCTGGTTCAATCAAAACTGGGGCTTACATTGCTCAAGTCATTAGCTCTGTGATAGAGGAAGTGGGTGCCAAAAATGTAGTCCAAGTCGTCGTGGACAATGCAAAAAATTGTAAAAATGCATCCAAAATCCTACAGCGACAATATCCACATATTTTTTCGGTAGGCTGTAATACTCATAGTTTGAATCTTGTATTAAAAGATTGGTATAAATCTGATGATACCAAATGGTTTGCCTCAATCGTCGACTCTGCTCGCCAGCTTGTGAAATTCATGCTCAAGAGACAGAGAGTTTAAGATATGTTTCGACCTCGCATGTCAGTTATGTTAAAGCTTCCAGCAGAGACTAGGTTTTGCACTCACTTTTACACTTTTGAGTCTCTTCTTAGAAATAAAGATGCAGTTTGCGAAACATTTACATGCATGGCATTTCATGACTGGGAGAACACTCAACTTGAAAAAGTGAAAGAGAAGATCAAAGTCTTGAAGGGAGCACTTACGAGAAGAAGTTGGTGGAACAGTGTGATGGATGCATACCATGTAATGATGCCTGTTATGTATGCTGTACGAAGTCTTGATCAAAGAGCGCCTAATCTCGGAAAAGCATGGATGCAATGGTGGACTGTCCAGCGGAGTTTGGAGTGTCCTGAGAAATTAGAGCATTCAGTGGTGGAAAAGCAATGGCGTGTACCATTCTCCAGTAGACAAAGAAAAGTTCTATTGAAGTACTTTCATGCTAGATGGATTGGAGCGCATTCACCACTACACAGTGCTGCTTACATGTTAGATCCTGAATATTGGAATATGGATTTGATGTCCAACGTTGAGGTGGTGCAAGATTTTTATAAAGTGGTAAACACTTTCTATAATAATGATGATGATCGTGTACAGTGCATAAAGGAGATGACCTCATTTCGATTGAAAGAGGGTTTATTTTCCAACTCCCTTGTTCAACAAATGGCTAAAGAGCAACCTGCATGGAAGTGGTGGATGATGAATGGTGGTGAGCATTATGCTTTATTGCGCAACCTTGCGATGAAGGTTCTAAGTCAGTGCTCTTACTCAGGCTCAGAAAGAAACTGGAGCATGTACAAATATATTCACAGTACTATTCGCAATCGACTTCTTGTAGATCGAGCAGATAAACTTGTGTACATGTATTGCAATGAAAAGATCTTGCGAGACATTGAGCGAAGAGTATGAAGAAGATATGCCCAGATGGATGTACAATTGTGATGATGTAGTAGACGAGAACTTTGATGTTGGACGCACGTTGTGCACCACCCTTGAGATAGAAGACAATTTAGACATTGACTTAGATGAGCTTAATTTAGCAGATGAGAGAGTAAACGGTGAAAGAATTTTGGAGCAAGATACTGACATAGAGGAAGAAGTCACTTCATCAATTTCATAAAAAGTACTTGTACAAATGATCGTATTTGGAGAAATTATCAATACAAAAGTAGGATTTGTTTTTCTTAGCTTTCATCTTGAAATAAATTACGAATTGCACTAGGAGTTGCATCTAAAGGTCATGGTGGTTTATATTCGCTAGCCATGCCGAACACTATATAAATACCTTGATTTATTGGGACATTGCACAATGCACATGTGGAAGTATTTTGCATTTGTCTCACTAAACATATTAAGTGGTAGTAGTGTCCACATGGTAGTATATACTGGCTGCTCCACCCATCGAATACTTTGTAACATACAGGACATTGGGGGGTGGAGGAACTAGTAGCCTCAGCAGAAACTCCCACAAGATCAGGATGTATCAAAAAATGAGAGATGTGGTTTCCTTAGCGCACAGGAGCAATACGTGAAGAGATGCTCTGCACATCTTGGCTGATCTTTGTTAGCTGCTCTTGAATCCCTCTATTGGCCGGGGGAGGAGTTGACGCTTGAGTTAATCGGTCAGCTTCTTTCTCCTTCTCTGCTAGCTGTGCCCCTAAGCTTTCTTTGACCTTGTTTAACTCCAATCCAGCGCCCTCCACTATGAGAGAAAGTTCTTCCCTTGTGAATGTCACTGTCTCTTCACGTATGTCATGGGTGTTGACAGTGGCCTCTCTGGAGGCGAAGTCCACTGGAGTTTCTAGGATAAATTGAGCATATAGCATCTTAGCAAAATAGAGTGGAGCGTCGGCGGTATGGAGAGGACGACCATACACCTCCAAGAAAATGCGCTCGGCATTAGTTTTGATATCATTGTGAGTGCAACGTGAAATCTTCCATCTTCCCTTCTTAATCTCGCCATCTGGACATGGCCATATTTCCTTTATCATCTCTGTGGTTACGCGTTTATTTATGTCTTTCCATTGGGCATAAGTTGGATTTGTCCATTTCGACAACCTGCATGCTGTTCTTGTAGCTTCACGGGCTGTCAGGCCATGTGCAAGGGCCTTCATTCGCTCATATGCCTTCTTGGCTAACTCCTGAAGCTCGTTCGCTTGTGCCTCTGCCATATCTGCATGAACGTAAATGACTTTAGGATTTTAATGAACAGTAAAGATCAACGTAAGATAAATTGACCATTACTCTCAAAATCTTAAAGTTAAACACCACGAGAGGAGATATGTATTGCAAAGACTCGATGAGAAATATCCACTTGACTCCAAAAATACTTCAAACAATGCGCGCACATCAAATTTTGAAGAGAAAACAAAAACTTAAACACCACAAGAGGAGAGAGATATTGCAAAGACTCAATGAGAATATTTCAAACAATGGACACATCAAATTTTGAAAAGAGAAACAAAATGCCATTCCTGAAACTTAATCTCTTGATACTGTATCATTACAAAGTTGGGGTGAATGACACCGATAGCTCTACAAGAGGACGTTGTGCCCTCGTTGGGTCAGTATTTAGTAATCTAAAAAATTCAACTACTTGCAAAATTGATTTTCGCTCATCGCGATTAGGCAGAAACATCCAATTTTTGACTCTGTGAATAATAGTATCCATGGTAACTTTGTCATAGGAACTATTATCCATCCACAACTTTTGCACTTTCTGCCAAAAGTCATATAAAGTTTGTAATAAATATCCCAAGGCAAAAACATCAGATGCAGGAGTGTATGCATCTGCCAAAAATGGATCATAAAGCTCCGGGGCTATCCACGGCCGTTTATTTCGCTCTCTGTCTGCGTAGGAGACTGATTGTGCCACCTTCTCAGGGTTCTTGTCTGCTTAAAAATACAAAATTGAGAGACACCCGTTTTTTGGGCGCTCTCAGCAGTAGCCCCCAATCTATGATACCTATGCGTGACTTCAACTCTTTTGTAAAATCTAACACTACATTGAATGGATGTAGGTCGGTATGTACAATTCCTACCAGATGCGCTGCCGCTAGGCCTTCCACCAGGGCATGCATAATATGCGGCATGGTTATTACTATTTGTTTTATTTTAGAAAGTTCTAGATGATTCAAAGGAATATTATCAGGCGGGGGTTGTCTCCATCCTCGATCCAAACGAAAAATTGCTCTGGTGAACTCACTGAATCTGAAGGGAACCTTCAGAAGAGTATCACCAAGAGCGCCGCCATTATAGTACGGGAAAATAGTGATCCAAGGAGCTTCTTTTGTAAAGGCAATACACCGGACAATTGATGGATGTAGCACTTGCATACCCTGCTCTGCCTGGAAGCTCTCGAACTTGGCGCTGCCTTCTCCTTTGTAGTGCTTTTCGCAAAAAGTAATGTGCTCCGGTAAAAATGATATACCTTTAACTGTATACTCTTTTACTGTGCCAAAAACACCGGAGCCTATTGTTCGCCCTTCGAACAGAGCCTCGTGCGGGATGCCAATGAGATGTGTGCACATAGAATTGTAGATGGTACGATTAATGACACCTGTACCACTTGCATCTGCCTGGCTGGACGTTGCAGCGACGTCCTGGGCAATGCGCACTCTTTTGGGGAGGGACTCTGCATCCAACGCCTTCATGCGCTTGCTCTTGGCTCTTTGCTTGCTCCATATAACGTCCCATAACTGTAGACGTTGCATATTGGCTTCAGGCGAGGCAGCATCTCTAAGATCACTGCATGCTACGCGCATGCTCCCCAAAATGGTTCGTGTTATGTGTTGATGGTTGAAATCTGCTATCTTCTGTCTATCAAGCAACTCAGCGTTGCCTCCGCTTCGAAGCCGACGCTGTGCATTTTCCCATATCTGGTCTATTAGATCTCGCATAAGTATCTCAGACTCATTGATCTTTTTGAAAACATCATCAGCACATTGTGACACTGTGATAACTGCTTCAATGCGAATTGCTCGTAGAACGATTTTACGCTCTTCGGGGGAAAGCATGTTGGTCGTCTTTGTAAATCTAGCAAATATCACTAAACACAAAAAAACAGAATATCAAACATTACTGAAATCAACATCAAGCAAACGTGAGAGAACAGCAAACAAGTATATCATTACTTATCAATGTTCAAACAAAAACGGAATATTAAATAATTTTAATGAACTCAACATCATCCAATACATCATCAAACGTGAGAGAATAGCAACAAGTGTATCATTACTTATCAATGATCAAACAAAAACAGAATATATCAAACAATATTACTGAACTCAACATCATGCAATACATTATCGAACGTGAGACAACCGCAACAAGTGCATTATTACTTACGAAGTGTATACATTATCGAATGAGAGAGAGAGAGAGAGAGAGGGGGAGGAAGAGAGAGAGGTGTGACAGATAGAGAGAGGAAAAATTAAATGACATTTTTTATAGTTTTGTGAGTTCCTAAAGAGAGAAAAATAATGTTTTGTAATCCTAAAGCACTCCTCATCTACACACCTATCGTGATAGAGAGAGATGTGAAGTGTATCATGAGAGAGACAGAGAGAGAGAGATTTGTGAAGTGTATCATGAGAGAGAGAGAGAGAGAATTGTGAAGTGTATCATGAGAGAGAGAGAGAGAGAGGAGAGGAAGAGAGAGTTGTGACAGATAGAGAGAAGAAACATTAGATGACATTTTTAATGTTTTTGTGAGTTCCTAAAGAGGAAAATAATGTACTGTTTTAATTTTTAAGTAAATAGAGGGAGAAAAAAGAAATTATTAGGAATTATGTATATTTTAAGAGAAATAAAAAGAAATCATTATCTACACATCTATCGTGTTGTGAAGTGTATCATGAGAGAGAGAGAGAGGGGGGTAAGAAGAGAGAGATATTCATATTTTTTGAGTTACGAATCACGATATTATAAAATAAAACGTTTAGACAATATGATGTAAACTTTGATCCATGAAATACTCATGCCGCGTCAGCAACCAAGTATCGCATGGATCAAACACAATAAAAATAATACAAGTCAAATCAAACAAATTTACGACATATTTTCGACCGCGTTAACGATCATATGCCGTAATATGCAAGCAAATTTACGACATTTTTTCGACCGCGTTAACGATCAAATGCCGTAATATGCAAAAAACAATTTATGCACTAGCGGACGACACCAACTTGCCGCGTTAACGACAAAATGTCGCCCGATTCTATGGAAATATGAATAGGATACGAACATACACTGGCCGCGTTACCGACCATATGTCCGCATTTGACAAAGGGAAGGGAAGGGAAGGTGACATCGCCATAACGATACTATGCTTGCCGCGTTACCGACTAGTACCGCTACGGCGTGCCATACTTACCATAGGACACAGACTAGCTGCATTACCGACTAAGTGCCCCAGGGTAAGCACCATTCCGAAGAATGGCCTTACACACACACCTGTCATGTGGCGGGCCACCCACATCTTACCGCGCATTGCGACAATGGGCGGTTGCCCACACGAACACACCCACACAACACATCCCTCGTGTGGCGGACCACCCACATCCTGCCGCGCATTGCGACAGTGGGCGGCTGCCCGCACGAACACACCCACATACACACACACACACACACACAAGTTTCATTACCTGTGTATACTGTCAGCAATGAACTCCCAAAGGGCCCCTCGGGCCCATATATATAGGAAATTGTACCCCGCCGGGCTGGATGACGACCCCGCCGGGACCCACCGGGGTTTCCTTTTTCCCGGCGGGACCGCCGAGTATAGCAAAAGCCCGGCAGGATTTTATCCGGTTACCAAGTCGCTTGCCACCGGCTTTTTTGAGAACATGTTAACATGTGAACATGTTAATAACATGTTATTAACAAAAAAAAATTTGTGATCACGTGAATATAAAATCCCTGATGGTTGAAGATAGAGAGAGAGAGAGAGGCTCCACTCTCTCCAAAAGTAGAGGATTTTTAAGGGATAATAAAAAATATCATTATTTTAATGTAATACTGGTATGGTATAGTTCACAGATTTTTTTACAAAATACTAGGGATCTATTTATAGGTGAGGGAGGCATCTAACCAAGTCCAACTAGGTTCTAGAATTTTCCAAGTTTAGTTTGGCTGAATTTGGACAAGATTTGGACCTAGTTTTGGCTCCCTTTTGATTCGGTTTGATCCTTGTTTTGAGTTAAAAACTCCACCACATGTGTGAAATAGGTGCCTCCTTGAAGTCTCCCACCCCACCTTACCAAGGTGTCAAAAATGTATCATTATACCAAAATATCTCATTTTTTAGTAATATCTCATAGTTTTTAATTAATAAACCTTGTACTCAGTCAACTCTTCATCTTATGTGGGCACTTACTCATTTTTGGGTATTTTATTTTATTCATTGGATTTATCTCCTCCCCACACTTGGATTGATCCTATTGGCCCATAGAAACCTTAATTGGACCATAATCCAAAAATTTCTAAAAATCTAGACCCTTAGGCTAAGGTCCTTTATACACATTTTCAATTAATTCCAATTGCACATTGGAAAGTTCTTTTTGAACTTCTATTTCAGGGGAAACCATTTTAGACACTAGGAGGATTTTTATACCCAAAAATATCTCAATTTTAGATTACCTCTCTCTAGACATTTTCTCTCTCCAAGCCAAAACAGGGTAAAACAGGATCTTTCTTCTATTTCAAAGAGGGGAATAATTACAAGATCAGAAGGGGAGGTTCTTACATCTATACACCTCAAAAGCTGGAGGGAGGAATCTTACATCCTACCCCACTTAAAAAACGTGAGATATCCTCATCTCGCAGTGGTGGAGGACAACTCTTTCCCTTAAGATCCAACTAATTCTGGGGTTCCTTATAGTCTGGTCAACCCAAGAGAATCCTGGGATAAGGATCCCTTCATATAGAACTCATTATCAGATAACAAGTCATTCAGAACATATCATTCATATAGAACTCATTATCAGATAACAATTCATTCAGAACATATCATTCATATCCTTAACACAATAATGGTCCATTAGACCAAAAATTCCATCTAAACATTCCTTCATGGGAATTTCAATTATGCAGGTTTTTACTTTGTCATCCCTTAACTTGATCCACTGGGTCAAGTGTTAACAATAGCAATCTGTCAGCACAATCCACTAATCTCATAGTGATTTGTTGAAGTCACAATCATCATTCTAGTTATTATCATCATCACTGGGATTCATCCCATTCATCCTCATTGTGGCTTTGTAAAACTTATCTTCTTTCAACTAGAATTCAGGAATCATTATCTTTCGATCAAAATCCAAATCAACTCATCAATTCTCAACCAGAATTCTAAAATCATATCAACCAGCATTCGAATTCATCATCTAAATAGCAATTTTGCTTATAATTTCAAGGTCTTAGATTTACTCATATATACTACTAGTAAAGAGCTGCAGTTATATCCTTGGTGTATACGGGTAGTCACGGTCCTTGGAATTATAAGGTAAATACCATCATGTCTAGGCCTCAAGCAAGTCAGGGATTCCATACAATTGTGGTACTTCCATCTGAAGGCCCAATTACAAATTTATGAATCTTCATTCTGAATATCAATTTGTATACACAATTGACAATTGCAACCTTTTACTGCTACTTCATAAATTTTTGACATTTCTGGCTTCTCGGTTGATCCACTTTAGCCTATTCGCTCTCTGATACCACGTTAAAAGATCCACGTCCCCTCCGCACAATGAATTTGGGGGTGCTTGCAGTAGAAGTAGCACTTCTTGCGCGGGACAGAGCCTCTCACTCGGGGCCTCGCCCCGAGTGAGAGACTCGCCCCCCACAGATATCTGTGGGGGGCCTCGCCTCCCACAGATATCCGGACAAGAGACTAATCCCTCAGTTATTCCAAAACCAAACCAGGAAAAACTTCCCTTGCCTGGAAAGCACAAGCGATTCCTCCAGGATATTTTTATTCTAACGTAGTCAAGGTCATCACTAACCAAACTGATCCGACCGAGCCCGTAAATCACATGGTCAGATCAAGGAAAAGACTTACACTTGGATCATAGAGACCAATGCTTTATTCCTCATCGAGAGGCACAGCCGTTGATTCTTTTCCATAGAATAAGGACTATCCGAGATTTACTTCATCTATCGTACCATAACAGAATTGAGTCTCATTTTAGGGATCCATCAGTCCAGCTTAACCCCATCCAGTCCCATGGGTTAGCCAACCACCCAACCAATGTAGTGATGGGATCCATTTAGGAATTTGGTTAGGTTTTGTCCCGCGTACCAGGGAAAAGAGTTCCCAGGCCCCCTAGCCGACGCTTCATGCAAACTTTAAGATAGTCACACCACTTACACACCCAATATGAAATTGCCTTTTTCACAGGTTTGGCTATCTTTAAAATAACCTTTTACTAAAACCATAAAATCACTCACCATAATCCTCCAAAATATCCCAATTTCCATTCATTCCTTCATCGGTGTAACTATGGTATCATTGGCAACCAAAACGCTCACCACCTGTCCACTCAGAGGCCTTTTCAATAGTTCCTAGCTCATAGTACCTAAAAATATATTCACTTGTAAAAATCAAGATGGACTCTCCATTGAAGATCAGCAAGATCAACCAGTAGATCCATATAAAAGAGCCATGGACTCATCCGTTGGACCAGCAAGGTCAATCAACCAGATCCATGCCCGAATTCAGAAAACAACTCTTACTCTTTGTTCTAATATCTTTCTCGACGCACGCGTGGGTATCTTCGGCGACCGAGCACCGTATGATCAGCACCTCTAGGATCCTTTGCAGGTCACCTAGCGCTTCACTCATAGGTCGCTTCCTTGGTCCCTCATCCACCGTACTGGAAGCTCACAAAAAGACCTCGACCGACCGTGTTACGCGAGACATCCTCCGTTGACTCTCCGTTAGCATGTTGCAACTTTATCACTTAGGTCTCCACACGACGTCATTCACAAGATGGTCAAAATGCTTCCCCAGCGTTCTTGACATAATACACTCATTTAAAAACAGGTCATTAATACAATTTTTGTAAAACGAACTCTCATTTTTCACATTGTTTCATATCAATCTACATTACTTAATCCAAGTCCAATCATATGTATTCCCATCGTCCTTCATCCATTCTCATCTAATCACAACATTTTCCATCTCATCACATCTTTCCACATTTATACTCATCACATCTCATCACTCGCATCTACCCATATCTACATCTTTTTCCATCTCATCACATCTTTCCACATTTATACTCATCACATCTTTCCACATTTATACTCATCACATCTCATCACTCGCATCTACCTATATCTACATCTTTTTCCATCTCATCACATCTTTCCACATTTATACTCATCACATCTTTCCACATTTATACTCATCACATCTCATCACATCTCATCACTCGCATCTACCCATATCTACATCTCATCACATCTTTCCACATTTATACTCATCACATCTTTCCACATTTATACTCATCACATCTCATCACTCACATCTACCCATATCTACATCTCATCACATCTTTCCACATTTATACTCTTTCCATCTCATCACTCGCATCTACCCATATCTACATCTCATCACATCACATTCATTCACATCTCATCCATTCATATCTACCCCAATCCGCATCACATCACATCACATCCATTTCACCTCACATCTCATTCATTCACATCTATCCCGACTCACATCCCATCACATCTCATCCATTCACATGACATCTCATTCATTCACATCTATCCCGATTCACATCACATTCATTCACATCACATATCATCCATTCACATCTATCCCAATTTACATCATATCACATCACATCCATTTCACATCACATCTCATTCATTCACATCTATCCCGATTCACATCTCATCCATTCACATCACATCTCATTCATTCACATCTATCCCGATTCACATCACATCACATTAATTCACATCACATATCATCCATTCACATCTATCCATATTCTTTCTCAATTTCTAAATTGATTTATATTCAATATTCCTCTTTTAAATAAAAGAATTCATGGGATTTACAAAAATCAATTCTACCCATATTTTCACTTTTGATAAATATTCATAAATTGAATTATACTAAAAGTTCCTCTTTTTCCCATTTAATTTCTTGGATCTCAAATATCATGGGAATTCCTCTTTTTGCATTTAATTGCTTGTATTCTAAATGTCATGGAAATTCCTCTTTTATCACCATCAAATAAATTTATCTAAACCTCCTCTTTTCTTTAATAAAAATATCCATTAATTCAATATGCCAATAATTTCACTTTTACTATTCAAATGATTGAAATCCAAATGTCATGGGAATTCCTCTTTTATCATTTAAATATTTCTCATACATAAAATAAATTTATCTAAAATTTCTCTTTTAAATTTAGATAAAATATCCATTAATTCCAATATACCAAGAATTCCACTTTTCCCAAAATGATTGAATTCCAATGTCATGGAAATTCTTCTTTTATCATTTAAATATTTCTCATAAAATAAATTCATCTAAAATAAAATATCCATTAATTTCAATATGGTAAGAATTTCACTTTTACTATTTAAATGATTGAATCCCAAATGTCATGGGAATTTCTCTTTTATCATTTAAATAAAATTACCATAATTTTCTTTTTTCTTAATTTTTAAATATACATAAACCTTAAAAATTATTTTTTCATTGAATGTGATGAAAATCATTCTTTTAGCCTAGGATATTGAATCCTAGAATATGGTAGGAAGTCCTCTTTTCATGTTGTGCATAAGAATGAATTATGTATCAATTTCTTAAAAATTTTACCATAGCTCCGCTGTTTTTACTAACAAATTTTAATATTTTTGAAAAAATAAGACTTAGTAATGTAATGATGATAGTATAACTATCTTTTAACCTTAAATCCAATTTATGGATTTATCGCATGATATTACCATAATTTACAAGCATATAAGTATAAAAAAACATTTTCTTAACCTCTAGCTTCACAAGCCTAGAGTTTGATTTGTGAATTAAGAATTTCTCCATGAGAAGCATCATTTGAATAGAGAATTGGTCATAGGAATGACCAATCTTTGGGGGGGGAGAGAGATAAACATAAAAGCATCCTAATTTAAGCATAAATGTAAAATTTTCTTAATTATTCATTATAACTCTTAAGAAAAACTTGATTTGCATTATAACCACTTAATTAAAAACTTCTCAAGCTTGAGAGGGGTTGAGAAGTGAAAAACATTGAGAATAGTAGAGAAAAACCATAAAATTACACTTTACCTCTTGTTTTTGTTTGCTTCTCTATCTTAGAAGAAGCCCCCAACCAATCAATTGGTTAGTGTGTGTTGAAAGGAAAGCTCCAAGGATGGTTGAAGAGAGAGAGAGAGAGAGAGAGAGAGAGAGAGAGAGAGAGAGGCTCCACTCTCTCCAAAAGTAGAGAATTTTTAAGGGATAATAAAAAATATCATTATTTTAATGTAATACTGGCATGGTATAGTTCACAAATTTTTTTACAAAAGACTAAGGATCTATTTATAGGTGAGGGAGGCCTCCAACCAAGACCAACTAGGTTCTAGAATTTCCTTGTTCAGTTTGGCTGAATTTGGACAAGATTTGGACCTAGTTTGGCTCCCTTTTGATTTGATCCAAGAGAGAGGAGAGATAAAAATATCACAATTTTTTTGAGTTAAAAAATCCACCACATGTGTGAAATAGGCACCTCCTTGAAGTCTCTCCCCCACCTTACCAAGGTGTCAAAAATGTATCATTATACCGAAATATCTCATTTGTTTAGTAATATCTCATAGTTTTTAACTTATAAACCTTGTACTCAGTCAACTCTTTATCTTAAGTGGGAACTTACTCATTTTTGGGTATTTTCTTTTATTCATTGGATTTATCTCCTCCCCACACTTGGATTGATCCTATTGGCCCACAGGAACCTTAATTGGACCATAATCCAAAAATTTCTAAAAATCTAGACCCTTAGGCTAAGGTCCTTTATATACATTTTCAATTAATTCCAATTGCACATTGGAAAGTTCTTTTTGAATTTCTATTTCAGGGGAAACTATTTTAGACACTAGGAGGATTTTTATATCAAAAAATATCTCAATTTTGGATTATCTCTCTCTAGACATTTTCTCTCTCCAGGCCAAAACAGGGTAAAACAGGATCTTTCTTCTATTTCAGAGAGGGGAATAATTACAAGATCAAAAGGGGAGGTTCTTACACCTGTACACCTCAAAAGCTGGAGGGAGGAATCTTACAGGGGACGACAATCATCGAGTTGTGGCATGGAAGGATAATAAATGTGATTCTACTTAAATTGCCTACTTTTTTGAATGCGGTCTTTTGTTTTATAAGATAGTTTTGGGACTAGTTAGATTTGCACTATCTAACTGTAGCATTCAAGAATGTCGACATCCTTGTGTTGATGCTATCCTTATTGAATTCAATGTGAGGATAGCGAGGGGGGGATTCTCACAGTGATAGCTCACTTAAATAGGTGTAAGAGAGTATATGTCTTAAGTCTCCTTGAATTATGAATATTCAACGTACTATGTTTCAATCTTTCATCATAACCTTAAATTTTTTACCATAGGATGAATGAAGTGGGATATGTTTCTTCTTCCCTTGTGGACAAAGTGTGCCTCATTAGGGCGCTTGGGATGGAAAACAAAGAAACAATTATGAAGCACATTAGAGAGATGAACAAGGCATGGATGGACAAGCATGCCTCGACATAGAAAAAAAAAGGGCCACCTATCTTGGTATAATTACGAGATTTTTAATCTTTCACAAATAGTATTCCATGTAAACCTTCAATCTTTAGACACTTGCAATATATGATTAACACTTGCAATATATGATTAACATTTGTATATTATCCACTAAATATTATAATTCGTAAATAATAGGATGAGTACCTCACAGCCACCCGAGATATTCACCCCCTAGTAGATAGTTTGCCTACACATGAGTTTGAAGAGAAATGGAGAACGACATTTCATAAAGATGAAAGAAAGCTGAGGGATGCTACAAGGCGGCTGTCGGTGATTGCAAACCCTAAACAAGGGGAACGTTTCTTTGAGTAAGAAATCTTACACTCTTTCCTTTGTCTATTTTGTAGACAACAATATTTCAGTGATTGCAAACCCTACACAAGGGGAACGTTTCTTTGAGTAAGAAATCCTACACTCTTTCCTTTGTCTATTTTGCAGACAACAATATTTTATGGTTTTAATGTTGCAGTTTAATTTTTGTTTTATGTTGCAAACGGCTAGTGCAAGTTAATTGGGACGAGAAACCGGATTGTTTGATAGAGGATAGGCTATACAGCTTGGTAGTTAGCTCATTGCCAAATAACCACAAAGCACAAATTTGGATATTTTGATTGATGGCAATTTACAGATGCTAAAGGATTCACAAATCCCCAAAAGCATATCATAATTACTTTCCCTATCTCATTATTATTGTTTACAAAGTACTCTATTTTCTTTGAATAACAATTTCAATGGCAACGCAGCAAATGCAAGTTTATTCAAAGATTGGCTTCAAAAAGAGAAGTGATATAGAATGAGATTGGAGCACAAGGTGTAGACGTCCTTGTAGAAATATCAAAAAAATACAAGGTAATTTTCCTAGATACATACTTGGAGGACCTCACCAATCTTAAGAGACTGTATTTTGGGAAGCTATTCAAGGAAATGGTGGGATCCCTAAGGAAACAAGGTGTGGTAGCTTCAAACCCTACTATCGTCAAGGCTACCAAGCGTGCTGTATTCAAGTGTGTAACATTCTACAAAGCTTAATTACTACTTAGTTGTACTCTTATATTTGTAAACTGAAAATAATGTGTAGATGGACTTGTAAGTGCCATGCGGAGTAGATGGACTTGTAAGTGCCATGCGGAGAGATATATTGCAAATGTGCCTACAGTCTTAAAAGATTGGCGCAATCCAAAACATGAGAGTGCTATGTATACACAGCATCAACTTCGAGACCTTTGGGATGCAGGGATATATAAGAGATGCCCATTGTTCCTTGACTTTCCAAGTGGCAAATTTCCCAAGAGAGAGAAGGAGATGCATACTCAGGATTGTAAAGCGAAGCAATCAACCATGGTATGAACTATACAATTAGATATTTTAGTTTACTTTAAATATTGTTTCTTATATCTTTTCGAATCATGAATTCTATTGTGAAGCCTAGAAGTCTACGTGAAAAATCACATGTTCAAGGCAAGGGTAAAGATCTTATGAAAGATGAAGGGGATGATAAAGATGAAGAGGATGATGGTGATGAAGAGAATGATGATGATGAAGGGGAAAAAGTGCCAAAAAAGGATGCAACAAAGAGAAAGGGAAAAGGAAAGGCACTACAGGACTCTGATACCTCTCCATCAAATATAACGAAAGTGATTTTGATGATAGCACTTGCAAGAGCGAAGCAACCCCAAAAGTTAAAGAAGTTATTCATGCAACAACACAGGCAAGGCATTATTTTACTTGTGGTTCATTGGTATTATTGTTACATTGTTTGGATACTAACATAGATTAAGTTTTGGATTCAGATAAGCTTGGCAAGAGGTGAAGCGCTAAATGCACCATTGTGACATATTAATCCACCTAGCCTGGGTAACTTAAGTCAATCCAAATGAATTTGCTAGGTATGATTTTACTCACTGGTAATGATAATGTAAAGTATTTGTGTGGTGCATGCACTTATAAAATGTACGCTTTGTAGGAGTTTCTCATCTCATACAACGACAGTAGTCCTCAACGCTCCTCTACTGTAAAAGTGCTAGTTCCTCTACTGTTATAGAAGCCTCGGCATTAATAGGTGTGATAATCAATTGTGACCACATGTAAAAAGATTGTAAAGGTGTGTCTTTATATCCTGTAATGACAATTGATGTATAACTCTACTCAACATGGTGTGGCAAGACATCATTTTACAAAGATGCAAGCATTTGTTGGGGATCCTTTGAAGATAGGCCATGCACTTCTAAACCAAGAGTGTCCACTAGAGCTAGAACATGTGTTCGATATGTTGCAGAAGGCCAACATGGGAGACAGCCTGTGATTGTATTGTAGTGAGGTTGCCCATAGGAGGTTCTTTTTATGGCTACCCCGGATGACATTGTCCCACCATGGAATCTCTGCACATGTGAGTAATGACATGTTTTTCCTTTCATTAAGACTTTGTGCTATTGTGCATATGTTGTTACGTGTATGTCATGCGCTTACATTTTTTTTGTGTATATCATTTTGATGCTATGTAGATGGAGAGGAGCATGCATTCCTTTCATATTTGTGAGATCATTTTAGACGACAATGGATCTATTATTGTCATCGGTAATGTGTATTAAGTGGCAACCATTATAACTCACGTTGAGAAATCTACCTTCTCCTTAGACACCCTGGTGAATGTGCAATGTACAATGCAAATTGCAGGGGCCTTTAGACAAGAGGTAAGCAACACTAACCATAGAGGTTTCCATTGAGCATCACTTTTTGTTATAAAAAGTCATCTCATACTCTTGTGTAGATACATACTCTCGGTTGCTACCTTCACGAGCATAGTTGGACAAAACCATACACAACCTTTCTCACCTGATTATATTATTTGATCCTTGCAACATGATGCATTGGGGTAGACACCCAGATGGGACATCATGATGAGGTATGGAGTTAACATTTTTGTGCTCCAAAATAAGAGTGTTACATTTTTTGGTGGAATTAAGAGAGATGTTTTCTTTGCAGGTGGATCTCAGAATGGATATGACTTTTGGGATAGCTTGTTGAAGCATCATGTAAAGAAAGGGCAAGTGATAGTAGAGCTTTATGTTGGATGTAGAGATTGTGCTATGGTAGCACAAAAATTAGGCATGAACATTGTTTGTATTGATCCCAAAAAGAGGATGTAGTGGAGAGTGTCTTGATGAAGATTTCATTATAGTGCAGTAAACATATTTACTTGTGAATATTCAAGTGATTGGGTTTAGCAATTGTTTATGATTGTGTCATGATCTTATTTTTCATATTAAAAAAGAGAGAAAGAGAGTGAGAGAAATGCATGTTGGGGTTTTGTAATAAGACGTCATTCCCCTCCTACAAAACGATGTTTATGTACAACATGTCATTGTACAAACGAATAAAGAATCGACATTTTTTGTATTGTGTGGATGAATAAGGTAGTGAAGCATTTGTAGACTCGAGGATCTATATGCAAAATATGAGTTAAGTATGTTGTGTTGAGAAATGAGAAGGAAATATAGAGAGAGTGAGTAAAGAGAAGGACATAAAGAGTGAGTGAGAGAGAAAGAGAGAGAGGGAGCAAGAGAGAGAGAGAGAGAGAGAGAGAGAGAGAGAGAGAGAGAGAGAGAAGTGAAGGGAAGAAGAGAGAGAGGGAGGATAGAGAGAGTGAGGAAAGAAAGGGATTGAAAGAGAGAGAGAGAGAGAGAGTAAAGAGAAGGGTAGAGAGAGAGAGAGAGAGAGAGAGAGAGAGAGAGAGAGAGAGGGGGGGGGGGAGAATACAGAGAGTGAGCAAAGAAAATGACTGAAAGAGAGAGAGAGAGAGAGAGAGAGAGAGAGAGAGAGGTGAGAGTGAGCAAAGAGAAGGACATAAAGAGTTAGCAAAGAGAAGTATAGAGAGAGAGAGAGAGAGTAAAGAGAAGGATAGAGAGAGTGAGCAAAGAGATTGATAGAGAGAGAGAGGAGGATATAGAGAGTGGGAGAGGGAGAGGGGGATATAGAGAGCGAGAGATGGAAGGAGGATAGGAGGTAAGAGAAGGATAGAGAGGGAGAGAGAGAGCTACAAAATAGAGAAGGATAGAGAGAGTTAGTAAAGTGAAGGATATATAGAGAGAGAGAGGGGGAAGGATAGAGAGAGAGAGAGTAAAGAGAAGGAAGTGAACAAAGAGATGGAGAGAGAGAGAGAGAGAGAGAGAGAGAGAGAGAGGAGGATAGGAGG
Organism: Cibotium barometz; assembly: GCF_041138505.1. Classification (NCBI taxonomy): domain Eukaryota; kingdom Viridiplantae; phylum Streptophyta; class Polypodiopsida; order Cyatheales; family Cibotiaceae; genus Cibotium; species Cibotium barometz. The sequence goes on from NC_141109.1 coordinate 10,783,821, forward strand.
TAAAAGAATGATAGAGAGAGAGAGAGAGAGAGAGAGAGAGAGAGAGAGAGGAGCATGGGAGAGTGAAAGGGAGGGAGAGAGAGGGAAATGAAGGAGAGAGCGAGAGGGGAGGATGAAAAGATGCATGGGAGAAGAGAGCTTGAGCTCTTGCAAGTACATACACACTCACACAAACCCTAGAAGAGAACACAAAAGGTGAGAGGCTGAAAATTCTTCTTCTTCTTCACACAACAAAAGACGTCTAGAAAGAAGACAAAGTGACTAATACACATAATTGAGTATATACAAGCGGTCCATAATGTGAACACGCTAAGAGGAGTGGGTAGATGTAGACTAGTTGGTGTAGTCCAGCTGTAGAATCTCTGGCGAAGATATGTCGGTGCCACCTACCAAACCCGCCAGTGATGTAAATGTCAAACAGCCATGCAGGCGCCTCATGAGTGTTAACTCATGTTGAGCTTGACATCTCAACACTCCCCCTCAAGCTCAACTCCAGCTCATGAATTCCAAGCATATCTCGAAATCTACAGAGCGTCTCAGCTCCCAAGGCCTTCGTGAAGATGTTAGCGACCTGATCTTGTGTGATGATGACGTAGGCCAAGTCGATGTGGCCTACCAAGACTCTATCCTTGATGAAAAGGTAATGTACCTCAATGTGTTTCATCCACGTATGAAAATCTGGGCTCCTGGCCAACTGTATACTACTAAGATTGTCATAATATATGACAACCTTTCTCTCCACATACAACCCCAAATTAGCAATTAGCTTGCGTAACCAAGCTACCTCACATGCTACCACTGCAGCTCCTATGTACTCTGCCTTTGTACTCGATAAGGCAACTATGGGCTGCTTCTTGCTACTCCATGTCACAGCAGCACTCCCCAATGAAAACATAAATCTATTGGTAGATCTCTTGTCTGAGATGTTACCTACCCAATCTACATATGTGTACCCATATAGCTCCAATGGTACACTTGCTACATAAAACAATGCATAATCAATGGTGGCCCTCAAATACCGAAGCATGCATCGCACACTGTCAAGATGTAGTTTGCATGAAACCTGCATAAACTGATTCTCTAAGCCAATAGTGTAACTCAAATTTAGCCTGCTGATCATGACATAGATCAAACTCCCCACAATATTCCTGTACATAGTGGGATCCTCCAACACATAACCCGCATCCGCACTAAGCTTTCCATTTTGATCTAATGGCACAGAGATTGGCTTACAATTAGCCATCCCATACTTGGACAACATGTCCAATACATACTGTCTCTGTGATAGCCAAATATCCTCAGGTGTGCGAATGACCTCACTTCTCAAAAAGTAGTGTAGATCATCCAAGTTGTCACCCCCCAAAAATAAGATCATTTACGTATATGGTGATGATCACAATACCCTTATCACTCTTGCACACATACAAACAGTGATCTACATCTTCCATATAAAAACTAATAGTGACAAGATACTTAGCAATCTTGTCATGCCATGCTCGTGGATCTTGCTTCAGCCCATACAAAGCCTTACGAAGCTTATATACATACTCTGGGTGACCTGTATCCTTAAAACTTGATGGTGGGGCTGATCCATATACACCTCTTCTTGCAAGTCGCCATGCAAGAACGTATTTTTTACATCCATATGTTGTAAAAACCAGCCTTTAGTTGTAGTCACTATGCAATCATAGCTCTCACAGTTGCCATCTTTGCACAACCGAGGAAAATTTCTCCTCATAATCAATCCCATGTGTCTACGCATATCCTTTGGCTACCAATCTAGCCTTGTACTTGCTTATGCTACCATCACTGTTATGTTTCCCCTTATACACCCACTTACAACCAATAGCTTTCTTGCCTTTAGGCAATGGCACCAAATCCCAAGTCTCATTTCCATACAATGCATCCATCTCCTCATCCATAGCTTTCTCCCAACACACATTTCCAATACCCAATAAACACACATTTTTTTGCTTTTAGATCTAGCTTAGTACGTAACTCATCTGGCATATGCAATACATCCCCAAAAACTTTCAAGTGAGACGAATGAGGTTTTTGGCCAGTAAACTTCTCCTCTGGCATTACATCATGTATGGCTATAGTAGGAGTCATGTTCATGGCTGTAGTAGGAGTCATGTTCATGATATAAACTATTGTAGACACAGCCTCATCCCAATAGCTATGCGGCATATTCTTCTCTACCACCATCAATGCTCGTGCTATCTCTGCAATGTGCCTATTTTTCTGCTCAGGAACTCCATTTTGCTGCAGAGTATATCTACATGTAAATTGTATCTGAATGCCATTCTTTCACAAGAATTTAGAGAACTCATTGGAGAAGTATTATCCCCCTCCATCTGACCTTAGGCACTTCACATGCTTTCCTATCTATTTTTCAGCCCCAACGACTCTGAAATTCTGGAAAATGAGTGAACACTTCATTCTTCTCCTTCATGAAGTATACCCACACTTTCCTCGTGTGGTCATCAATGAATGTTATGTAGTACTACAAGCACCCATAGACATAGTCTTTGCAGGACCCCATATATCTGAATGCACAACATCTAGTACATTCTTGCTCACATTTCTGTCAAGTGGAAATACAAGTTTTGTTTACTTTACAAATTGACATGCTTCACAAACTTTATGCATACCTTCAACTTTAAACTTCAGTCTACCAAATGTCTGTATCTGTAACAACTCATGAACCATTTTCTTGGTATATGGTCTAGGTGTACTAGGAGTATTCACTTGAGGGGAGGTGTTGAAATATACAAGTGAATAGGGTGTGTGTGGGAACAAGCTCTTGGATAGAGGCTGTAAAAGAGAAGATGTAAATGTGAAAGAACCTGTGAAAAGGTGAGAAGAATCTACTGGGAGAGAATAAAGGGTAGCATGAGAAGATTTAGGAAGTGTGGAGATATTCTGGGAAGTGTGGAGTTATTCTGGGAGATATTCAGGGAAAAGAGAAGAGGTGGAGAGAATCAGGCAAAAGGTGGAGATATTCTAGGAGTGAATCATGGAGAAATCAATGGGATTTGATGCTTGATGTAAACTCTATAAATTGAGGCATAGCCCTAATGAGAATTTGCTGGTTTTTGAGTATCCATGCCTACATTAATCTATTTGCTAATTATATCTTAATTATTTGCTAATACATTAATCTATTTGCTAATTATATCTTAATTATTTGCTAATCACTTTGTTAATGATGTTGATTCTAGTGTTTGATCCACCATAGCTCATCATTATGCTCAAATTTTAACACTATCAATATAGTGGTTGGGCGGTTGGCTAACCCATGGGATTGGATGGGGTTAGGCTCGACCGATGGATCCCTAAAGTAAGACTCAATTTCATAAGTTACGATAGTTGAAGTAAATCACAGATAATCCTTGTTCTATGGAAAAGAATCAACGGTTGTGCCTCTTAACGGGGAAAAAAGCATTGGTCTCTATGATCCAAGTGCAAGTTCCTCCTTGACCTGACCATGTGACTTGTGGGTTTGGTCGGAATGAAAAAGGGTAATTTAAGGATCCTGATGACTACGTTAGAATAATTTTTCCTAGAGGAATCGCCTATGCCTTTTGGGCGAGGGACGTTTTTTCAGGCTTGATTTTGAAAGAGCTGAGAGATTAGTCTCTTGTCTAGATATTCATGGGCGAGGCCTCGAGTGGGAGACTGTCCTGTGCAAGAAGTGCTACTTCCAACTAGCACCCCAGAATTCGATGCGCAGAGAGGGCAGGGATCTTTCAGCTAGTATCAGAGCAAATTGGCTAAAGTTGATCAACCAAGAAGCAAGAAATGTCAAAAATTTATGAGTTACCAGTAAAATATTGTAATTGTGTGATGAAATTCATACAAATTGATATTCAAAATGAAGATTCATAAATTGGAAATTGGGTCTTTAGATGGAAGTACCACAATTGTGTGGAATCCCTGATTTGCTTGAGGCCTAGATATGATGGTATTTACCTTATAGTTCCAAGAACCGTGATTACCCGTATATATCGTGGGTATAACTGCAGCTCTTTAATTGGCAATATATACGAGTAAATCTAAGACCTTGAAGTTATAAGCAAAAATGCTATCAAGATGATGAATTCGAATGTTGGTTGATATGATTTTAGAATTCTGGTTGAGAATTGATGAATTGATTTGGATTCTGATTGAAAGATTATGATTTTTGAATTCTAGTTGGAAGAAGATAAGTTGAATAAAGCCACAATGAGAATGAATGGAGATAATCCCAGTGATGATGTTAGTACTGAAAGATGATTAAGACTTTCAGTAGATCACTATGAGATTAGCGGATCGTACTGTAGATTGTTGCTGCTTGACCTTTAACCCAGTAGACCTAATTAAGGAATGATAGATTGGGAACTTGCATAACTTAAATTCCCGTGGGGAATGTTCAAATGGAATTTTCGGTCTGATGGACCATTATTGTGTTAAATATATGAATGAACTATTCTTTGATAATGAGTTCTGTATGTTCTTCTTGTAGAAGGGATCTTTATCCCAAGATTTTGTGGGGGTTGACCAGACTATAAGGAACCCCAGAATCAGTTGGATCTAAAGTTGGATTTGAATTTTAAATAAAGTGGTCTTTTCATTTGAGCGTCTTGGTTAATTTGGAAAAAGGGACTTAACAAGAATTTTCGTATTAATAGGATTATGGATCGAGGTCGTCGTGGTAGGAATGTCAACCCCCAACTCAATGAGAAAGAGCTCGACCCAAATGTTCGTAAAGCTCTTCACAGAGCTCAGCCTGGACCTTTCAAGGGTGAAGGGGAAAACTTGGGTGAGGCTGTGGAGAGAAGTGGATCGAAGCAATGAAAGAATTCTTCGATGTCACTGGATACAACTAGAAGAGTAAAATGGCTCTTGCAAGGCTGAAGATAGTAGAAACAGCCAAAGTGGCATGGAGAAACCACTGCGAGACAAACCATCTGGATCGAAACACCCAAACATGGAATGATCTCAAAATTTATGTAAGGAAGAGATTTTGTCCTCTCGACTTTTTGGAAATCAAGATGAACAAATTCTTAGAGTTAACCCAGGGGAGTAGAACTATTGAAGTATATCACCAAGCGTTTGCTCTCCTCCTCAAGTACTCGTCGCCACCATTGCTGGGATGAAGAACAGCTAATGTGGCTAGGCTGATTCGGGGAATGAACGAACCCTTGAATACCCTGGTAAAGAATGCCAAGCCAGTTTTTATGGCTGAAGCTGTATGGATGGCGAAGGACTTCGCCAAGGCCTGTGTTGTCAAGGTCCCACCAAAGCCAGCACCATCATCTTTAAAAGATTTCTAGCTTCGGAAGGTGATTCTAACTTTCCACCACCTAAGAGATAACAAGGTCAAACTCAGGATATAAGAAGTTCCAGAATGGAAGAAAGGTCTTTTTCTCGGAACACAATCCCCAGGAATTCAACTTCAAAAATTCCACCCTTGAACAAAGAAGTTAAATGCTATAACTATCAAGGATTCGGACATCGCAGTATGGATTGCCCAACTCCTTTTGGATCAAGGTTTTTGGGGCAGGGAAGTTAGGGACCAAGATTCCAGACTCCAGCTCCCTCCTTCCAGAGTAATCAAATTCCTTTCCGTCAAAATCCGAGAAATCCCAGAGGTAGACCCTCTAACTAACCCTCAGTTTCAATGCCAAGTAATCAAAGACCTCCACCTCAAAATAGGGGAAGTCAAAGAGAGATGTTCCTAGATCGACCGTCACTTCCAAGGTAGTAACGCTACAAGTGATTGAAGAAGAAGAAAGAGATTATCCTCCAGTTGTGCGAGATGTTGTGCGAGATGAGGATATCTCGTGTTTTTTAAGTGGAGTAGGATGTAAGATTCCTCTCTCCACCTTTTGAGATATAAAGGTGTAAGAACCGCCCCTTCTGTCTCTTGTAATCATCCCCCCCTTAGAAATGGAAAAAGATCTTGTTTTACCCTGTTTTGGCCTAGAGAGAGATAATTCAAAATTGAAATATCTTTAGATACAAAAATTCTCCTAATGTCTAAAATGTATTCCCCTAAAACATAAGTTCAAAATAAACTTTCCAATGTGCATTAGGAATTAATTAAAAATGTGTATAAGGGATCTTAGCCTAAGGGTCTACATTAAAAAAACATTGAATTAAGGTTCCAATGGGCCAATAGGATTAATCCAAGTGTTGGGATGAGATAAATGCAAACAATAAAGAAAAATACCCAAAAATGAGTAAATGCTCACATAAGATGAAGAGTTGATTGAGTACAAGGTTTATTAGTTAAAAACTAAGGTATATTAGTAAAGAAATGAGATATTTTGGAGAAATGATGCGTTTTTGACACCTTGGTAAGGAGAGGGAGACTCTTGAGGTAGGCACCTTTTTCTTCATGTTTTTTGGTTTTTTTAATTCAAAAAAATGTGATATTTTTATCTCTCCTCCCTCCTGGAGCAAACTAGATCAAAAAGGGAGCCAAACTGATCCAAATCTTGTCCAAATTGGGTCAATCTAAAGCTGGAAGGCTCTAGAACCCAGTTGGTGGACTTGGTTAGTGGCCTCCCTCCCCTATAAATAAACCCTCATTCCTTTGTATTTTCATCTTTGATTCCTTATTTCACCTCTTCTCTTGGGAGCTTGGAGCTTCTCTACTCTTCAACAACTCTTGAAGATTTCTCTTCTCCTCTTGGTGGCCAAAGGATTGCTTGGGGGCTTCACTTCAAATTAAAGAATCAAGCCAAATTTAGAGGTATAGGTTTCATTCAATTATCTCAACGATTTTCTTCTTCTCAACCCCTCTAAAGCTTGAGAAGCTTTCAAGGTAATGATTCTTTCTTCAAATCACGCTTTTCAAAGATTCATAATGTCTAAATAGAATTATGTTAATCTTTATGCTTAATTATAATATTTTCTTTAAGAAAATCTCTCTCTTGATAAGATTAATAATCTTTTTGGCTAGATCCTTAGTAAAAGGATGTTTTTCAATGATAATCTCTTGTTTCAATCTAAACTCTAGGCTTGATGAGCTAGAGAATGAAAATTGATATTTTCATGATTTTAAATTAGTAAAAATGATGGTTAATTCTTTTTAGATTGATTATGAGCAGGAAAAAATTACTTGAACTCATTCTAAATGGGAAGAGGATTATACTAACAATTTTGGAAATGAGGAATGTTTAATTTAGTTTAATCAAGGAAAATAATCATAGTTATGCTTATAATTATAGTTATAATTATGCTATTTATACATAGTTTAATTTAAAGCTTAAAAGAAGAGTTTCCATCATATTTTCATTACAAGTTTTCATTCAATTTGAAAATTGAAAATTATCAGTAATAGTAGCGAAGCTATGGAAAAAATTTTAGAATATATATATATATATATATATATATCTTATTTTTATGCATAATGCTAAAAGAGGAATTCCTATCATATTCTAGGTTAAGATATTTTATGCAAAAAGAATGATTTTTATCATATTCATGGAAAATACTTTTTAGTATATTTATGCATAATTATTTAATTAAGAGAAAAGAGAAATTTTTGATAAATTTATTTTTATGCATAAGAATTTTGATGTAAAAAGAGGAATTCCCATGATATTCGAGATCCAAACAATTGAATGTTAAAAGAGAAATTTTTGGCATAATTCAAAATATGAGTATTTATCAAAAGTGAAATTCTGAGTATTATCATTTTTATTAAGAAATATGGGTAGAATTGATTTTATAAATCCGATGAATCTTTTATTCAAAAAGAAGAATATTGAATATATCTTATTTTGAGAAATTTGAGAAAGAATGTGAAAATATCCATCGAGAAAACTTGGATAATTCTTAATTAGAAAAGGGAATCTAGAATCTTGAGAGGATCAATGATCCAATAAGTAAACAAAAGTTTAGATTTAGTCCTCATTAATGAAGCTTAAGGAATGAAAACACAATACGTAAATGCTCTTTCTAAGTTTTTACTATAAATTTCTAATAAGGTTCATTTTTCCTTTTTAAACCTTCAACAACACTTTCATACTTAAATTTAATGGGATCGAGGAAAAGTTACCTTTACCTAAGCCAAGCAATTGGCAGAAACTTAGAAAAGTTCTATCAGTATCGAAAGTAGAGTAACCGTACTAAAAAGATGTGATGTGGTGAGGATATGAATAGATGTAAATAGATGTGATGTGAGGATATGAATAGATGTAAATAGATGTGATGTGATGTGATGCGGATGGATGTGATGTAAATAGATGTGATGTGGATCTGAATGAATGTGATGAGATGTGATGTAAATAGATGTGATGTGGATCTGAATGAATGTAAATGGATGTGATGAGATGTGATGTAAATAGATGTGATGTGAATCTGAATGAATGTAAATGGATGTGATGTGATGTGGATGGATGCGATGAGATGTGATGTGGATCTGAATGAATGTAAATAGATGTGATGTGATGTGGATAGATGCAATGAGATGTGATGTGGATCTGAATGGATGTAAATGGATGTGATGTGACGTGGATGGATGCGATGAGATGTGATGTGGATCTAAATGGATGTGATGTGATGTGGATGGATGTGATGAGATGTGGATGGATGTGATGAGATGTGATGTGGATCTGAATGGATGTGATGTGATGTGGATGGATGTGATGAGATGTGATGTGGATCTGAATGGATGTGATGAGATGTGATGTGGATGGATGTGATGAGATGTGATGTGGATTTAAATGGATGCAAATGGAAGTGAGGCAATGTGATGTGATGTGGATAAATGTGATGAGATGTAATATGATGTGAATGGTAAAGGACGATGGGAATATATATGAATGGATGAGGAATAAGCAATGTAAATTGATGAGGAAGAATGTGGAATAACGAGAAATGATGTGGAAAGATGAGAGTTTGTTAGAAACATATTTACGAAACCTGTTTTTAAAAGACTGTTTTATATCAAGAATGCTGGGAAGCATTTTTGACTATCTTGTCGATTAAGGTCATGATGATGACCTAAGTGAAAAGGTTGCAACAGCTGACGGAGAGACAATGAAGGACGTCTCGCTCAGCCGACGTCTTGACCAGCCTCGGTTCTATTAAAATGGTGAGCTTTCAGTAGAACAATGGATGAGGGACCAAGGAAGCGGCGTAGGTGACTTGCAAAGGAGCCTAGAGGGTGCTGACCATACGATACTCGGGCTCTGGGTCGCCGAAGATACCCATGTGTGCATCGGGGAAGAAAAATGAATTGGAGTTGTTTTCTGATCACGGGCGTGGATCTGGTTGATTGACCTTACTAGTCTTCAACAACGGAGTTCATGACCCTTTTATATGGATCTTGTTGATTGATCTAGGTGATCTTCAATCGAGAGCCCATCTAGATTTTTATATGATTATATTTTCGGGTACTATGAGCTAGGAACTATTGAAAAGGCCCCTGAGTGAGCAGGTGGTGAGCATTCTAGTTGTTGCCAATGATATCATAGGTACACCGATGAAGGAATGATTGGAAATTAGAATTCAAGCTAGATATTTTGGAGGATTATGATCAGTAATACTATGCTTTCATTAAAAGATTGTTTTAAAGACAACTGAATCTGTGAAAAAGGCAATTTCGTATTGGGTGCATAAGTGGTGTGACTATTTGGAATTTTGCTTGAAGCGTGAGCTAGGGGGCCTGGGAACTCTTTTCCTTCGTACTCGGGGCAACACATAACCAAATTTCTAAATGGATCCTAAGGCTGGACTGATGGATCCCTAAAATAAGACTCAATTCTATTAAGTTGCGATAGTTGAAGTAAATCACGGATATTTCTTATTCTATGGAAAAGAATCAACGGCGGCTGTGCCTCTTAACGGGGAAAGAAGCGTTGGTCTCTATGATCCAAGTGCAAGTTCTTCCTTGACCCGCCTCCTTGACCCGGCCATGTAACATGCGGGTTTGATCGAAATGAAAAAGGGTAATTTAAGGCTCCTGACTACGTTAGAATAAGTTTTCCTGGAGGAATCACCTATGCCTTCTGGGCGAGGAAAGTTTTTCCGGGTTTGGTTTTGAAAGAACCGAGAGATTAGTCTCTTGTCCAGATATTCGTGGGGGTGAGGCCCCGAGTGGGAGACTCTAACTTATGCAAGAAGTGCTACTTCCGCTACCAGCACTCCAAAATTCAATGCATAGAGGGGGCATGGATCTTTTAGCATATATAGGATGCCAACTAAGGAGGCATGGGATACCTTCGTGAAATTGTGTGAAACTAACACCAAGGCACGAAAGATTCAGTTGAGGAATGAGCTTCATCAGTGGAGAAGAAAAACATGTCTATGAATGATTATGCCTTGAAGATCAAGGGCATTGTGTAATCCCTTGCATCTATTGGTGTTTCTGTTGTTGATGATGATAAGGTGGAAGTATGTGTGTACGTGGTATCACGCCACAATACAAGGCATTCAAGACGTCTATTTAGACTCGGGAGAACATTCCCAACTTACAGATTTGGTGTGAATTATGATCATTGACGAAAAGAGTTTGGGTGAAGACCAGTCTGCACAAAACAAAGGCAATTGAAATTATGGTCAACAACAATAGTTCCATGAATCACAACAACAACACACAGGTAGAAGAGGCTAGTTCAGAGGCAAGGAGTCAAAGAGGTCGTGGAAATTGGCAAAGGTAGCAAAATGATACACGAGGCTATTTTTACTGTGGCGAATCTGGGCATGTGTAGGCAGATTGCTATAGGAAGCAAAATGACATGAGAAGTGGAAAAGTGCAAAAAAATAATTATGTGTCCTCTAGCCGAAGTAATGAGGACAATGAAAGGTTGTTTGTTATGCGACATGTGCTTAATGTTGTGTCGAAAAATGATACATCTGCATGCAATGATGATGTATGGTATGTGGATTCATCAAACCACATGACCAGTATGATGAGTCATTTAACGATATGAAAAATCCTCAAATTGTTGAAAAAGGGGATGATACTACTCATCCAATTTCATTTTCAGAATTTCAGAGTGATGTGGCTGAAAAGCAAACAGGAAAGCATGTGAAGTCCCTAAGGTCAGGGAGAGTACTTCTCCAATGAGTTCTCTATTTTTTTTTGCAAAAGAATAGTATTCAGAGACAATTTACATGTAGATACACTCTGCAGCAAAATGGAGTTTCTAAGCGGAAAAACAAGCACATTGCAGAGGTAGCACGAGCATTGATGATAGAGAAGAATATGCCGCATAGCTATTGGATTGAAGCTGTTTCTATAACAGTTCATATCATGAACAAGACTCCTACTCTAACCATACATGATGTAATGACAGAGGAGAAGTTCAATGGAAAGAAACCTAATTTGTCTCACTTGGATGCATAGCTTATGTGCATGTGCGAGATGAGTTGTGTACGAAGTTGAATCCAAAGGTAGAAAAATGTGTGTTTATTGGATATTCCCTTGAGAAAAAGGGATATAGATGCTATTACCCTACTACATGTGAGTTGAGGGTAAGCAGAGATCTTGTGTTTGATGAAATGAGTAGCTGGTATTTTGTTGAAAAAGATGCTATTGGGGTTGATGTAACTGGAAATGTGATTCCACAGAATGTAAGTAAGCAATCATAGTCATTGAGGGGACCTGGAGAGGCCTCTTGTGTTGGGTCTGTTGTTTTTGATAGACCATGGAGTGGCAGGCTACATCAAACTACCAGTCCTGAGAATGCAGTTGGTAGATTACAAAAAGGCAAAGAGAAGGTTGGTGAGCCTCTTGGTGTGCCTGACATTTCTGTAGGGCATTCTTATGTTGATGGAGAATCTAGTGGCTTGGATTAGAGCCTTGATAATGAACTTGGGATTCGAGCTTTTAGAACACCTAGTGTAAGAAAGGCAAGAGAAGCTACAAAAATACCAGGTAATGACCATGGACAGCACAGGTTAGGGAGATTCAGAAAACCTCTTGACATACAATGGTTATGTTGCTTATCATTATGCATATATGGCTAAAGTTGTGCAAGATGTTGAACCCACATGTTTGAAGAAGATGTTGGGAATTTAGATTCGGAGAAAGCCATGGATGAAGAAATGGTTGCATTGGGGATGCAAAAACACCATTTTAGATAATTTGGGAAAATCTCATTTTCCACTAGATAGATAAATTGACCTTTTAAAAAGAAGTGTTAATTTGCATGTTTTTTAGCATGAATTGTCCTTATTTTAGCTAGTTTCACCTTCCTTGTTGCTTTTCACTATGTAAGCAAAAGGTGAAAACCCTCAACATAAGTACTACTCCATAACATTGTATGAAAATATCCACAATCATATTGTACAATGGATAAAATATATCTTTGCAAGCATAGTGGTATTAAAAAAAAAACTTCAGTGACTATAGATTGTGAATATTATTTTAATAAAAATCCCATACTTGTGCCTATAGGAGTATGGTATTTAAGAACATGGTTTAAAAATTCAACATTACAAACTCTTAGAACCACTAAAAGCATGTCATAGTAGACTCATTATAGGCCCCTATTAGATACCTCCATATTTCACGATTGTACAGAGATTTTGGGAGTTGTGCAATCAATATTTGTAGCTTTGGTTAATATTGTTCCTTGGGGGATTCACTATATGTAAACTCTTTATATCACGTGCATTCAAGGCCAAATTAAAAAACCCCATATCTATAAATTTTTCATAATTTAACCACACCCTTTTTCTATTCAATCTGTAAATACCTCCTTTAAATGGTACCCTTATGCATGTAAAAAATGTGTAAAAAAGGGATTCAATCTATTCAATCTGTAAATACCTCCTTTAAATGGTACCCTTATGTATGTAAAAAAGGGATTTAAAAAACCCCTTCTGTTGAACCCACATGCTACGCTTACATATTTATGAGTGACCTCCCCTGAGATATTGTTTTTGTGACCGGAAACCTTTTCGAAATTGTGGTTTGGTGACCGGAACTAAGGGTTCCAATTTCTTCCAAATTCTAGTGCTCCCCTATTTTTATTGTGGCGTGGGGCTAGTAGTTAGTTAAATACTCCTATTTTTTCAATGTGGATGCCTCTTTGTTGCTTTCAACATTTGACATCTAATGTCATTTGATGTAGTTGCTAGGGCTCCAAGATCATTGATGGATTGGAAAGATGCTTGTACCATTTTTTGAATCACTTGTTTGTAACTTTGGCAACCTTCGATTGTAGCTTGGGTAGACTCTAGCACTAACCTGATTTTGCTTGCTCTGCAATATCCATCTTTGTATCCCCATTGTCATCTTTTGCTATCAGTCTATTCTTGTAATCTTGCTTTTCTTTTTCAAATGCCCTCTCTTGCAACCTTCTCCATGCCCTTCTAGCTTTCTTTATTTTGTGCTCAATCAAAGTTTGCATCTTCTTCTTCATTGGAGTTTGCTTCAGCTTTGGACATCCTAAGTCGAAGTGTTTATGCTCTCAAGTGAAAGAGAAAAGTAAGAAGAGGTTTTGAACTTGCACTAAGTTAGCCTAGGCTTGTGATTTCTAAAATTTTCTAAGTCTAGAAATTTGCAAAAATTTTGGCAGAGTTTCCCTAGCAAATCATTCTTACTTGACAGTCCACGACCAGTGCCTCAAGTCCCTAAACTCCATAGTCCTTGACACTCTCTCTCTCTATGTGTCCAAGGCTACTATAAGTGCCCGCGACCTTGACTAAAGTGCTCACACATACATCTACCACGTGGCCTACATCATCGGTGGCTCAGAGGTGGTTTTACTTTGCTGGGGCAGGTTACATTGGGTTGTGGGGTCTCTCTCTCTCTCTCTCTCTCTCTCTCTCTCTCTCTCTCTCTCTCTCTGAGATTTTCACATGGCTCCTCACTCTTTGGAGCCTCACATCTTCTCTTTTCTTCAGTCTTCTTGTCGTAGCAGCTTCTCTCCACGCGTCCATCTTTTCTTTCAATCTTCTTGGGGCAGCTTCTCTTCTTGTGGCAGCTTCTCTTCTCATGTCCATGTCTTCCTTTAGATCTTCTTGGTGTGGATCTTCCTCTTGGAAGGAGATCTTCTTCTTCTTTCATGGCTGGGGCCATGAGCTTGTCCCCGTCAGGTCTTTTTGCTCCATGTGAGCAACATGTTTCAATGTTTTGCTGACAGTTCCTTTGGGTTTTTGATGTTTATCTTGTGTCATTATGCAATGCAAACCCAAATTTATGCGGGAGGTCTTACCTCTTGCCTTATTCTGGACAAGGGCAGTGTCTGTTCCCATTTTTACACTGATGCAATGTGCCCAATACATAATGCGTATAGCATTCATTCTTATGTACATTCCCAAATGCAACTCTGGCTATGAATAATCTTCAATTTAAGTGAGATTTATAGGCATTAACCAAGGGTTAAATGCAAAATGATGATTATCACAATTTTATCAACACAATTTTACCAGAAATTACATTAAATCAAGGGTAACCAATTTGTACGGAATGGTTGGAGTATCAAACCAACTCCGAATTGCAATCTGAAGTTATAGGGATCTGTATCAGATACCTAATGGTTAATTTGAACCCTCAATTGCACCAAAATACAGTGATTAGCATTGATTAATCACTGATTAGCAAATTAATTCACTGTTTTGTGTGCAGAAAACAGAGTATGCGGGGAGTCCAGATCTGGTGCCTTAGACTTCAAATGAGCTCAAATGCTTTCAAAGGCATCAATAGCAATGAGTCTAGTAGAGGATTAAGCCAAGAAACACAAGATTCGACCAAATATTGAAAGCTTAATCTCTGTTTTACCAAAGTCACCTGCAGATTTGATGAAGAGCTTGGATCTCACTGTAGACTTGATGAAATTGAATTCTGTCTTCACCAGCTTGTAGAGCATGCTTGAATACACCTTGGGCTAAGAGGAATTAGAGACATTTGAACTAAGCAAGCAGAAATCTCAATTCTCCTTCAAAAAAATGGCGCCTGCTAAAATCGTAAATCCGGCTGCATCCGTCTCGGCGGTTTGCTGCGTGGAGTTGATGGGCTTGAAGAGCCTTGAGATGGCTAGCTATGGCTAGAAGCACTAGGGCTAATTTTGACCCAAAGAGAATGGAGTCCTCCACTGGCTGGGGGTGAAGGAGAGAAGTGAAAAATAACTAAAAATTGGATTATTTTCTAATTATCTACTAATCTTGATTAATTAACTAATGGGCTCATAAACCTGATGGATTCTAGGCATGGCTCTGATACCATGTTGAAATTTGAGCATAATGATGAGCTATGGTGGATCAAACACTAGAATCAACATCATTAACAAAGTGATTAGTAAATAATTAAGATGTAATTAGTGGGTAATTAGCAAATAGATTAATGTAGGCATGGATACTCAAAAACCAACAAATTCTCATTAGGGCTATGCCTCAATTTATAGAGTTTACATCAAGCATCAAATCCCATTGATTTCTCCATGATTCACTCCCAGAATATCTCCACATTTTGCCTGATTCTCTCCACCTCTTCTCTTTTCCCTGAATATCTCCCAGAATAACTCCACACTTCCCAGAATATCTCCACACTTCCTAAATCTTCTCATGCTACCCTTTATTCTCTCCCAGTAGATTCTTCTCACCTTTTCACAGGTTCTTTCACATTTACATCTTCTCTTTTACAACCTCTATCCAAGAGCTTGTTCCCACACACACCCTATTCACTTGTATATTTCAACAGATAGGATCCATTTAGAAATTTGGTTATGTTTTACCTCGGGTACCAGGGAAAAGAGTTCCCAGGCCCCCTAGCTGACGCTTCAAACAGAATTCAAGATAGTCATACCACTTACACACCCAACATGAAATTGCCTTTTTCACAGATTCAACTGTCTTTAAAATAATCTTTTAATAAAACCATAGTATCACTGATCATAATCCTCCAAAATATCTAGCTTGAATTCCATTTTCCAATTATTCCTTCATCGGTGTACTTATGGCATCATTGGCAAACCAGAACACTCACCACCTGCTCACTCAGGGGTCTTTTCAATAGTTCCTAGCTCATAGTACCCGGAAATATAATCATATAAAAATCCAAATGGGCTCTCCGTTGAAGATCATCTAGATCAATCAACAAGATCCATATAAAAGGGTCATGAACTCATCGGTTTTGAAGACCAGCAAGGTCAATCAACCAGTTCCATATAAAAGGGTCATGAACTCATCCGTTTTGAAGACCAGCAAGGTCAATCAACCAGATCCATGCCCATGATCAAAAAACAACTCCAATCCATTTTTATTCCCCGCCGCATGTGTGGGTATCTTCGGCGACCCCAGAGCCCGAGCACCGTATGGTTAGCAGGCTCCTTCACAGGTCACCTAGCGCTTCACTCATAGGCCGCTTCCTTGGTCCCTCATCCACCATACCAGAAGCTCACCATTTTAATCAAACCGACGTTGATCAAGACCTCGGTCGACCTTGCCACATGAGATATCCTTCATTGTCTCTCCGTCAGCTATTGCAACCTTTTCACTTAGGTCACATGACCTTAATCGACAAGATAGTCAAAATGCTTTCCAGCATTCTTGACATAAAACAGTCTTTTAAAAACAGGTTTCGTAAATACAGTTTCCAACAAACTCTCATCTTTCCACATCGTTCCACATCATTTCTCATTATTCCACATTCTTCCTCATCAATTCACATCGCTTATTCCTCATCCACTCATATCTATCCCTCATCCATTCATATCTATTCCCATCGTCCTTCATCCATTCACATCATATTACATCTCATCACATTTATCCACATCTATCAACATCACATCACATTACCTCACATCCATTTGCATCCATTTAAATCCACATCACATCCATCCACATCACATCACATCCATTTACATCCACTCAGATCCACATCACATCTCATCGCATCCATTTACATCCACTCAGATCCACATCACATCTCATCGCATCCATCCATATCACATCACATCCATTTACATTCATTCAGATCCACATCACATCTCATCGCATCCATCCACATCACATCACATCCATTTACATTCATTCAGATCCACATCATATCTCATCGCATCCATCCACATCACATCACATCCATTTACATTCATTTAGATCTACATCACATCACATCACATCCATTTACATTCATTTAGATCTACATCACATCACATCTATTTACATCACATCCATCCACATCACAACACATCACATCACATTATATCTATTTACATCACATCCATCCATCCACATCACATCACATCACATCCATCCACATCCACATCACATCACATCACATCATATCTATTTACATCTATTCAGATCCTCACCACATCACATCTTTTTAGTACAGTTACTCTACTTTCGATACTGATAGAACTTTTCTAAGTTTCTGCCAATTGCTTGGCTTAGGTAAAGGCAACTTTTCCTCGATCCCATTAAAACTAAGTATCAGAGTATTGTTGAAGGTTTAAAAAGGAAAAATGAACTTTATCAAAAATTTATAGTAAAAACTTAGAAAGAGCATTTACGTATTGTGTTTTCATTCCTTAAGCTTCATTAATGAGGACTAAATCTAAACTTCCGTTTACTTATTGGATCCTTGATCCTCTCAGGATTCCAGATTCCCTTTTCGAATTAAGAATTATTCAAGTTTTCTCGATGGATATTTTCACATTCTTTCTCAAATTTCTCAAAATAAGATATACTCAATATTCTTCTTTTTGAATGAAAGATTCATGGGATTACAAAATCAATTCTACCCATATTTCTTAATAAAAATGATAATACTCAGAATTCCACTTTGGATAAATACTCATATTTTGAATCATGCCAAAAATTCCTCTTTTAACATTTAATTGTTTGGATCTCTAATATCATAGGAATTCCTCTTTTAACATTTAATTGTTTGGATCTCAAATATCATGGGAATTCCTCTTTTTACATCAAAATTCTTATGCATAAAAATAAATTTATCAAAAATTTCTCTTTTCTCTTAATTAAATAATTATGCATAAATACTAAAAAGTATTTTCTATGAATATGATAAAAATCATTCTTTTTGCATAAAATATCTAAACCTAAAATATGATAGGAATTCCTCTTTTAGCATTATGCATAAAAATAAGAGAGAGATATATATATATTTTTCTAAATTATTTGCCATAGCTTCGCTGCTATTACTGATAATTTTTAATTTTCTAATTGAATGAAAACTTGTAATGAAAATATGATAGAAACTCTTCTTTTAAGATTTAAATTAAATTATGTATACTTAGCATAATTATAACTATAATTATAAGCATAATTATGATTATTCTCCTTGATTAAACCAAATTAAACATTCCTCATTTCCAAAATTGTTAGTATAATCCTCTTCCCATTTAGAATGAGTTCAAGTAATTTTTTCCTACTCGTAATCAATCTAAAAAGAATTAACCTTTTACTAGTTTAAAATCATGAAAATATCAATTCTCATTCTCTAGCTCATCAAACCTAGAGTTTAGATTGAAACAAGAGATTATCATTGAAAAACATCCTTTTACTAAGGATCTAGCCAAAAAGATTATTAATCTTATCAAGAGAGAGATTTCCTTAAAGAAAATATTATAATAAAGCATAAATATTAACATAATTCTATTTAGACATTATGAATCTTTGGAAAGCGTGATTTGAAGAAAGAACCATTACTTTGAAAGCTTCTCAAGCTTTAGAGGGGTTGAGAAGAAGAAAATCGTTGAGATAATTGAATAAAACCCATACCTCTAAATTTGGCTAGATTCTTTAATTTGAAGTGAATCCCCCAATCAATCCTTTGGCCACCAAGAGGAGAAGAGCAATCTTCACTTGCTGAAGAGTAGAGAAGCCCCAAGCTCCCAAGAGAAGAGGCAAAATAAGGGATAATAGAAATATGCTTATTTTTAGGATAATACTGGCATGGTATAGCTCAAAGATTAAAATACAAAGGAATGAGGGTTTATTTATAGGTGAGGGAGGCCACTAACCAAGTCCAACTGGGTTCTAGAGCCTTCCAAGTTCAGTATGACCCGATTTGGACAAGATTTAGATCAATTTGCCTTCCTTTTTGATCTAGTTTTCTCCAGAAGAGAGAGGAGAGATAAAAATATTAAAATTTTTTGAATTAAAAAACCCAAACTTTCATGAAGAAAAAGGAGCCTACCTCAAGAGTCTCCCTCTCCTTACCAAGCTGTCAAAAATGCATCATTTCTCCAAAATATCTCATTTTTTACTAATATACCTTAGTTTTTACTAATAAACCTTGTACTCAGTCAACTCTTCATCTTACGTGAGCATTTACTCATTTTTGGGTATTTTCTCGGCCCAAAAATAATAAATTGTGGAACAAGTTAAAATGTGTAATGGAACATTTGTGCAAATGGGAAAATTGCTTAAAAATGAGTAAAAGCCTTTGAAAAAATAAATTTTGGTGGGAACCTTGAATTTTATAACGTTCACATGGCCAAAAATAAATAAAGGTAGACTTGTGCACATGTGCACACGTGCATGTGTATATGTGTATCCCTATGAAAAAACACTTAGATCTCAAAAGAAATTCAAAAAATCTAAGTCCATAATTAAATCTAGAATGTGGGGTTTACCCTAGGACCAAGATCATGGGATGAAATGTTGGAAATATGGTTGTAGGAATGCACACACACACACACACACAATGGAGAAGCTCAAGGGAGAATCTCAAGGGAGCACACAATGAGATGAAAGATAGATAATGAATGTGTGCTGTACAAAAGTATACCCCAAGATGAGTGCATACTAGCACAGGAAAAAAACCTCCTAAAGAGGGGAAAAGTGCCCCGACTGGTCCTACTATGTTCACGCACATCACTACCGAATACAGCTCCAAATCCCCCCTAGGAGTGATGATGTGAATTCGAGAAGAGTCTGAAGAAGGATCTCAAGGAAACCTTATGTCAAGAATGTTTGAGGAGGTTGAGTAGGATGTGTCCATTCATTCATTCCCTAGGGATGGATATGAGACGCACACGTGGAAGGAACCCTCACTTGCCAGAGAGCCTAGAGACATAGGCAATCTCATAGCTATACTACCCAGTTCTGTACAAATGACATTGTGGGACAACTGCTACGGAGTTCACCAACATTGTGGGCAAACATAAAAGAATGGGTAGAGGGCGGATTCATTAGGAACTCAATGGAGTCTTTTTGGGCCCTTTAATTTGCCATGAGATTATGGAAACGTTTAACTTTTTGACAAATAGGAGCCCGCCATGTAAGCAAAAACCAATGGTTTGTAAGAGAGGTGTAAGAGTGGTCAAAGGGTGCACTTTTTCCCCCAAAAAGGGGAGGGGGCAATTTTACAATTTTTGGACCTCCATAACTTCTACATACAAGCTCCGATTTGAGCGGAGATTACAGATCCGTGATCTACGCATCAAGAGCTTTCCATAGATATGTCACATGATATGGTTTTATCCGCTAGATTTTAAATTCCATTTTCCCCCCAAAATTCAAATTCGAATAAAGTAGCCGTTTTGAAGCTTCAAATTAGAAAACGTTTCTTCTTAAGAGAAAAGGTTTGACTCCCTTAAACTGCCAAATAAAAGGGCCCAAGAAGACTCCATTGAGTTCCTAATGAAAGCCATCAGCCACTATAGAGGAGATCGAGTCACCTCTAGTAGAAAGAAACTTAAAACATGCAGGGGAAAGAATGCTTAGATTCATCAAGATACCGTTTAATCAATTGGGACAGTATTACGAAAGTCACGACACTAATGCTACAATCCCAATTCATCATAAAATGGATACCAAGAATTGACTACAATGATTTTATATTTACGTGATCACATTTTTTTGATAATAACATGTGTTAACATGTTATTAACATGTTCATGTTCCCAAAAAAGCCGGTGGGAGGTTCCCTCGTAACCGGCTAAAATCCCGCCAGGATTTTTGCAATACCCGACGGTCCCGCCGGGATTTTTAAAACCCCGACGGGCCCGCCGGGGTCGTCATTTAGCCCGGCGGGCTACATTTTTGTATATATACGGGCCCGGGGGACCCTTTGGGAGTTCATTGCTGACAGTATACACAGGTAATGACAGTTGTGGGTGTGTGGGTGTGTGTGGGTGTGTGTGTGTTCGTGCGGGCAGCCGCCCATGGTCGCAATGCGCAGCAGGATGTGGGTGGTCCGCCACACGAGGTGTGTGTGTGTGTGTGTGTAAGGCCATTCTTCGGAATGGTGCTTATCGTGGGGCACATAGTCGGTAACGCGGCCGGTTTGTGTCCTATGGTATGGCATGCCGTAGCGGTACTAGTTGGTAATGCAGCAAGCATAGTATCGTTATGGTGATGTCACCTTCCCTTCCCTTCCCTTTGTCAAATGCGGGCATATGGTCGGTAACGCGGCCAGTGTATGTCCGTATCCTATTCGTATTCCCATAGATTCGGGCAGCATTTCGTCGTTAACGCGGCAAGTTGGTGTCGTCCGCTAGTGCATATATTGTTTTTTGCATATTGCGGCATTTGATCGTTCACGCGGTCGGAAAAATATCGTAAATTTGCTTGATGTGGCTTGTATTGTTTTTATTGTGTGTGATCCATGCAATACTTGGTTGGTAACGCGGCATGAGTATTTCATGGATCAAAGTTTACATCATATTGCCTTTAAGTTTAATTTCATGATGTCGTGACTCGTAAAAATGAATATCTCTCTCTCTCTCTCTTCCTCCCCCCCCTCTCTCTCTCTCTCATGATACACTTCACAACTCTCTCTCTCTCTCTCTCTCTCTCTCTCTCTCTCGATACACTTCACAACTCTCTCTCTCTCTCTCTCTCTCTCTCTCTCTCTCTCTCTCTCTCTCTCTCTCACGATAGGTGTGTAGATGAGGAGTTCTTTTTTTTTCTCTTAAAATATACATAATCCCTAATAAATTACCTTTTCTCCCTTTATTTTCTTAAAATATAAAACAATACTAAACATTATTTTCCTCTCTTTAGGAACTCACAAAACTATTAAAAATGTCATCTAATGTTCCCTCTCTCTCTATCTGTCACGACTCTCTCTCTCTTCCTCCCCCCCTCTCTCTCTCTCTCTCATGATACACTTCACAACTCTCTCTCTCTCTCTCTCTCTCTCTCTCTCTCTCTCTCTCTCTCTCTCTCTCTCTCTCGATACACTTCACAACTCTCTCTCTCTCTCTCTCTCTCTCTCTCTCTCTCTCTCTCTCTCTCTCTCTCTCGATACACTTCACAACTCTCTCTCTCTCTCTCTCTCTCTCTCTCTCTCTCTCTCTCTCTCTCTCTCTCTTTGTCACAATAGGTGTGTAGATGAGGAGTGCTTTTTTTTTCTCTTAAAATATACATAATCCCTAATAAATTACCTTTTCTCCCTCTATTTTCTTAAAATATAAAATAATACTAAACATTATTTTCCTCTCTTTAGGAACTCACAAAACTATTAAAAATGTCATCTAATGTTTCCTCTCTCTCTATCTGCACGACTCTCTCTCTCTCTCTCTTTCTCCCCCCTCTCTCTCTCTGTCTCTCATGATACACTTCACAACTCTCTCTCTCTCTCTCTCTCTCTCTCTCTCTCTCTCTCTCTCTCTCTCTCTCTCTCTGTGTGTCACGGTAGGTGTGTAGATGAGGAGTGCAACATGTATAAGACACTCCAAAATCTAACGATAGCTTTTATTATGTAAGTGTAGGTTTTTGGGTATGGCACTTTCTTGTCAAAAATAGACTTTTTAGATACATAGCAGATGTTTACAAAGTAAAATGACTGTAGTAGAAAGAGAGAGGAGCAGGCACACGAAAAGAAGATAGAGAGAGGGAGTTGGGTAAAGTGCGTGCCACTCACTCTAGCAAGATCCTCTTTTAAACACTTTTACAACTTGTCTTAATGTATACTATTAGTTGCATTAACTTTGGCTTTATCATCTCTCTCTCTCTAGTCACTCAATGTTGGCTCTCTCATCTGCACACCTATCGATACACACGACTCCACAACTCTCTCTCTCTCTCTCTCTCTCGATTCTAGTAATGAAGCTCATGTATGATGCTCTCTAGTGATTATGTATAGAAGCTTATGTCTGATGCACTTGTTTGATCATTGATAAGTAATGATACACTTGTTGCGATTGTCTCACATTCGATGAACATTGATAAGTAATGATGCACTTGTTGCGGTTGTCTCACGTTCGATAATGTATTGCATGATGTTGAGTTCAGTAATATTGTTTGATATTCCGTTTTTGTTTGATCATTGATAAGTAATGATACACTTGTTGCGGTTGTCTCACGTTTGATGATGTATTGCATGATGTTGATTTCAGTAATATTATTTGATATTCCGTTTTTGTTTGATCATTGATAAGTAATGATACACTTGTTGTGGTTCTCTCACGTTCGATGATGTATTGCTTGATGTTGATTTCAGTAATGTTGTTTGATATTCCGTTTTTGTTGTGTTCAGTGATATTTGCTTGATTTGCGAAGACGACCACCATACTTTCCCGTGAAGAGCATAAAATCGTTCTACGAGCAATTCGCATTGAAGCAATCATCGCAGTGTCACAATGTTCAGAAGACATCGTCAAAAAGATCAATGAGTCTGAGATACTCATGCAAGATCTATTAGAGCAGATATGGAAAAATGCACAGCGTCGACTTCAAAGCGGAGGCAACACTGAGTTGCTTGATAGATAAAAGATAGCAGACTTCAACCATCAACATATAACACGAACTATTTTGGGGAGCATGTGTGTAGCATGCAATGATCTTAGAGATGCTGCCCCGCCTGCTGAAGCTAATATGCATCGTCTACAGTTATGGGACGTTGTATGCAGAGTCACTCCCCAAAAGTGTGCGCATTGCCCAGGACGTCACTGCAACGTTCAGCCAGCCAGATGCGAGTGGGACGGGTGCCATTAATCGCACAATCTACAATTCTATGTGCACACACCTCATTGGCGTCCCGCACGAGGCTCTGGTCGAAGGGCGAACAATAGGCTCTGGTGTTTTTGGCACAGTAAAAGAGTATACTATTAGAGGTATATTATTTTTGCCAGAGCACATTACTTTTTGCGGAAAGCACTACAAAGGAGAAGGCAACGCCAAGTTTGAGAGCTTCTAGGCAGAGCAGGGCATGCAGGTTCTACACCCATCAATTGTTAGGTGTATTGCCTTCACAAAAGAATCTCCTTGGATCACTATTTTCCCATACTATAATGGCGGCTCGCTTGGTGATACTCTTCTGAAGGTCCCCTTCAGATTCAGTGAGTTCACCAGAGCAATTTTTCGTTTGGATCGAAGATGGAGAAAACCCCCGCCCGATAATATTCCTTTAAGTCATCTAGAACTTTCTAAAATAAAACAAATAGTAATAATCATGCCACATATTATGCATGCCCTGGTGGAAGGCCTAGCGGCAGCACATTTGGTAAGAATTGTACATACGGACCTACATACATTCAATGTAGTGTTGGATTTTACAAAAGAGTTGAAGCCACGCATAGGTATTATCGATTGGGGGTTACTGCTGAGAGTGCCCAAAAAATGGATGTCTCTCAATTTTGTATTTGAAGCAGACAAGAACCCTGAGAAGGTAGCAGAGGCGGTCTCTTACGCAGATAGAGAGCGAAATAAACGGCCATGGATAGCCCCAGAAATTTTTGATCCGTTTTTGGCAGATGCATACACTCCTGCATATCTTATGTTTTTGCTTTAGGGTATTTATTACAAATTTTATATGACTTTTGGCAGAAAGTACAAGAGTTGTGGATGGACAATAGTTCCTACGACAAAGTTACCATGGATACTATTATTCATAGAGTCAAAAATTGGATGTGTCTACCTAATCGCGACGAGCAAAAATCTGTTTTGCAAGTAGCGGAATTTTTTAGATCACTAAATACTGACCCGCTGACGAGGGCACAACGTCCTCTTGTAGAGCTATCGGTGTCATTCACCCCAATTTTGTAATTTAACAGTATCAGGAGATTTAGTTTCAAGAATGGCTCTTTGTTTGTCTCTCTTCAAAATTTGATATGTGCGCACTGTTTGAAATATTTTCTCATTGAGTCTTTGCAATCTCTCTCTCCTCTTGTGGTGTTTAAGTTTATGTTTCTCTTCAAAATTTGATGTGTGCGCATTGTTTGAAATATTCTTTGAGTCAAGTGGATATTTCTCATTGAGTCTTTCCAATTCATATCTCATCTCGTGGTGTTAAACTTTAAGTTTTTGAGGGTAATGGTCAATTTATCTTACGTTGATCTTTATAGTTCATTAAAATCCTAAAGTCATTTACATTCATGCAGATATGGCAGAAGCACAAGCATACGAACATCAAGAGTTAGCCAAGAAGGCATATGAGCGAATGAAGGCCCTTGCACATGGACTGACAACCCGCGAAGCTACGAGAACAGCATGCAGGTTGTTGAAATGGACAAATCCTACTTATGCCCAATGGAAAGACATAAATAAATGCGTAACCACAGAGATGATCAAGGAAATATGGCCATGTCCAGATGGCGAGATTAAGAAGGGAAGATGGAAGGTTTCGCGTTGCACTCATAATGATATCAAAATTAATGCCGAGCGCATTTTCTTGGAGGTGTACGGTTGTCCTCTCCATAACGCCAGCGCTCCACTCTATTTTGCTAAGATGCTATATGCACAATTTATCCTAGAAACTCCAGTGGACTTCGCCTCCAAAGAGGCCACTGTCAGCACCCACGACATACGTGAAGAGACAGTGACATTCACAAGGGAGGAACTTGCTCTCATGGTGGAGGGCGCTGGATTGGAGTTAAACAATGTCAAAGAAACCTTAGGGGCACAGCTAGGAGAGAAGGAGAAAGAAGCTGTACGATTATCTCAAGCGTCAACTCCTCCTCCGACCAATAGAGGGATTCAAGAGCAACTCACAAAGATCAGCCAAGATGTATAGACCCTCTCTTCGCGTATAGCTCCTGTGCGCCAAGGGAACCACATCTCTCATTTTTTGATACATCCTGATCTTGTGGGAGTTTCTACTGAGGCTACTAGTTCCTCCACCCCCCAATGTCCTATATGTTACAAAGTATTCGATGGGTGGAGCGGCCAGTATATACTGCCCTGTGGACACTACTACCACTTAATATGTTTAGTGAGGCACATGCAAAGTATTTCCACATGTGCATTGTGTAGTGTCCCAATAAATCAAGGTATTTATACAGTGTTTGGCATGGCTAGTGAATATAAACCACCAAGACCTTTAGATGCAACTCCTAGTGCAATTCGCAATTTATTTCAAGATGAAAGCTAAGAAAGACATAAATCCTACTTTTGTAATGATAATTTCTCCAAATACAATCATTTGTACAAGTATTTTTTATGAAATTAATGAAATGGCTTCTTCCTCTATGTCAGTATCTTGCTCCAAAATTCTTTCACCGTTTACTCTCTCGTCTGCTAAATTAAGCTCATCTAAGTCAATGTCCAAATTATCTCAAGGCTAGTGCACGATGTACGTCCAACATCAAAGTTCTCATCTACTACATCATCACAATCATACATCCATCTGGGCATATCTTCTTCATACTCTTCGCTTTCAATGTCTCGCAAGATCTTTTCATTGCAATACATGTAAACAAGTTTATCTGCTCGATCTACAATCGATCTGCAAGAAGTCGATTGCGAATAGTACTGTGAATATATTTGTACATGCTCCAGTTTCTTTCTGAGCCTGAGTTTGAAGAGCACTGACTTAGAACCTTCATCGCAAAGTTGCGCAATAAAGCATAGTGCTCACCACCATTCATCATCCACCACTTCCATGCAGGCTACTCTTTAGCCATTTGTTCAACAAGGGAGTTGGAAAATAAACCCTCTTTCAATCGAAATGAGGTTATCTCCTTTATGCACTTTACACGATCATCAACATTATCATAAAAAGTGTTTACCACTTTATAAAAATCTTGAACCACCTCAACGTTGGACATCAAATCCATATTTGAGTATTCAGGATCTAGCATGTAAGCAGCACTGTGTAGTGGTGAATGCGCTCCAATCCATCTAGCATGGAAGTACTTCCATCTAGCATGGAAGTACTTCAATAGGACTTTTCTTTGTCTACTGGAGAATGGTACACGCCATTGCTTTTCCACCACTGAATGCTCTAATTTCTCAGGACACTCCAAACTCCGCTGGACAGTCCACCATTGCATCCATGCTTTCTCGAGATTAGGCGCTCTTTGATCAAGATTTCGTATGGCATACAGAACAGGCATCATTACATGGTATGCATCCATCACACTGTTCCACCAACTTCTTCTCGTAAGCGCTGCCTTCAAGACTTTGATTTTCTCTTTCACCTTTTTAGGTTGAGTGCTCTCCCAGTCATGAAATGTCATGCATGTAAATGTTTTGCAAACTGCATCTTTATTTCGAAGAAGAGACTCAAAAGTGTAAAAGTGAGTGCAAAACCTAGTCTCCGCTGGAAGCTTTAACATAACTGACATGCGAGGTCGAAAAATATCTAACACTCTCTGTCTCTTGAGCATGAATCTCACAAGCTGGAGTAGTGTCGATGATTGAGGCAAACCATTTGGTATCATCACTTTTATACCAATCTTTTAATACAAGATTCAAACTATGAGTATTACAGCCTACGGGAAAAACATGTGGATAGTGCCGCTTTAGGATTTTGGATGCATTCTTGCAATTCTTTGCATTGTCCATGACGATTTGGACTACATTTTTGGCACCCACTTCCTCTATCACAGAGCCAATGACTTGAGCAATGTAAGCCCCAGTTTTGATTGAACCAGCAGAATCCACGACACGGATGAAAGTCTCACCTCTAGGTGAAATAACCATTATATTAATTAATGGTTTTCTTTGTACATTGGACCATCCATCACTTACTATACTACATCCAGAAAGCCCTCTATTGCTAAGAATTATTCTTTGTACACGTTCTTTTACTTGTGCATAACATTTCTCTAATAGATCATTTCGCATAGCATGGTACGTAGGCGGTGAAAACCCTGGTCCAAACTCACCAATTTTCTTCCATGCTCTCTTCCAATGCTCACTGTCCACCATCATCATAGCACTCCTAGAAAAGTAAATGGCTTCAGTAAGGGCGAGTTGTGCATCATCAAGCCGACCTTGACGTAGGCTTTCTTGCAATGAAGTTTAACGCATGGGTATATTTCCTACGTCAAAGTTCCGCTTGCAGGAAGATGCACTGGGTAGATTACTTTCTGGTTGCACATTGATGTTCAAAGTACAAGTAGGCGATGTAGCCGAAGTTTGATGATTAGAACAACAGTGTTCTTGCTGCCTTGATACATTAACGGTAGGAGTGTAATGTTTTCTTGCATCTTTCTTTTGAATTTCTTCTCTTATGCGTTTGGCCACTACAGGTGCAAAGGGGTGGGTACATGACTTTTTCTTCGCTCCGCCTAAAAAGTGTTCTCTTAGTCGAGGCGCCCCACCTGATTTTATTGCATGGCATAGCTTACACTCCCAATCTATGAATCGATCACCGACGTTAATTGCATATTGCCACTCTATCCTAGGTGCCTTTTTTTTCTACTATTTGAAATTTGGACTCTATTGGAGGTATCACTAGATCCAACATTGTCCTCCATCTCAAATAACCTATTTAAGTAAGCATATAACAATGAATACACAAATGAAAAAATAAAAAAGTCACTCACGTATTACAAAACATACATCAGCAGACAAACTACTTCGAAACTATCTTGACAAACACAAAAGATCATCACATAACATAAAACTACTTCGAAACTATCTTGCAAGGTCTGACTACAAAAACAATGAGGCTTTCAATCATAACTATGGACGAAACTCTCCATATATGAATGCTAACATTGGAAATAACAACTATGGTAATGCCCGCAATTAGAGTTTGTATGGTCACGGTCGAGTTGGGCAATGGGTAGAATTAGGATGTCAATTCAAAATCCTAGTGAGCCAGATATTGCGGTCAAAGCAGATGCAGTAGATATGCACGTCATCCACTTTGATGCTTATGAGAACATACCAGTGGAGGTGAAAGGAGAAAATGTGCCAACACCATTAAGCTTCGTAGGACCAAGATTTGACATGCTCATTCTGTCTACCTTCTCAGAGATTGCACCCACAGTTCTACTGTCTAGACCAATTTGACATCTCTACAACTTCATCGGGCGTGATCTTTCATGCACTTTGATTTCGGACATTACCATAGCTGTTGTTATTTCCAATGTCAGCATTCGTATATGGAGAATTTCATCCACAGTTCTAATATGTAGGGTAATTTGTACAATCAGTTTTTACAATGAGAAAGGATTTCATTAACGTGTTCACAAACTCAAAAGATCATCATATACGTAGTTTATTGTTTTAACTTTAGAAAATAAAGATATCCATGACAATTCATGCTAAATGCAAAGGATGACTGAAAGTTTTTAAACCATGAATTATTTTATTTGGATACTTACATAACCATAAATATTAATCCTTGCTAAACCTTTAGCATCACGACAAGATGAATGCATGAATGTGTATTCTAAGATTAAGATACATATAATTGATAGCATGCATACAATGCACATTGCACCCCCAATGAAGGATGATCATCATATACGTAGTTTATTGTTTTAACTTTAGAAAATAAAGATATCCATGACGATTCATGCTAAATGCAAAGGATGACTCAAAGTTTTTAGACCATGAATTATTTTATTTGGATACTTACATAACCATAAATATAAATCCTTGCTAAACCTTTAGCATCACGACAAGACAAATGCATAAATGTGTGTTCTAAGATTAAGATACATATAATTGATAGCATGCATACAATGCACATTGCACCCCCAACAATGAAGGATGCCTTTTGTACCCAATTAAGAATACTTTACACAATCAAAGATCTATGTTTGCCCAATACTCTAGTATAGGACAATAGACCTTCTCTAACATTCACAAAGAAAATCAAAGATCTATGCTTGCCCAATACTCTAGTATAGGACAATAGACCCTTGTCTACTCTAAACTATATCAAGTATCAAGAACCAATACAAGCCCCTAAGCAGGACTCTTGGCTCCATCAAACCATTCATAAAGCAGAATGAGGTAGATTACCTATGTAGCTCAAATGCAAAGCTAAATGACTCCAACTTTGTCCCTAAATCTCTGCAAGTATTAGCTACGAACCACACCCTGTCCCCAATTCAAAGAACTAAGGACGAGTGGCTCAATAGCCTTAGGAGTGCCTACAAGGAAATACGACAGCCCCTAAGATAAGGACGTTCTTCCCAAGAGGACACTTCTAGCAACTCGAGAGCTCTACAAGTACTTTGAGGAGAGATATCACGCCCCCAAAACAAGGACTATCTCCCCAAAAGTTGCATGATGGGTGTCGGGCAATGTTTATAAACATGACAGAACCCCACCGGGTTTCTTTTGTTTTCCCGGCGGCCCCGTCGGGAAAACTCAAGAAACCCCGCCGAGAAAACTCAAGAAACCCGGCGGGGTTACGAGACTAGTAGGTTTTGGCAGGTCATTGCTCAGGTCATGTGAATATACAATGTGATCACAAGTTTTAATATGTTAATAATAGGTTTTGTTAACATGATCACGAAATTGTGAAGACGTTAATGAAATCCCTGATTGGCTATCTTGGATGGTGGGGTGGGAGTTAGCATCATCACAAAATGATGTTGGAAAAATCTGTGGACTGAAAAACATGCTGAGTTTTGACCTGTGGGGGCTGATTTTCAGCATTCCTTTGAGTACCCAAATGCTCTACATCAATGTGTCTTGCATTGAATAATGTAAGGAGACCTATTTTTTTAGTTTACCTACATTGTTTTGCTGAGGTGTATAGGGCATAGTACATTAGTGTTTTATCCCATGATGAGCCATGTATGCATGAAACTCAAACATATACTCCCCCCTCGATCAGTATATAGGGTACCAATCTTACATGTAGAAACATTTTCAACCATAGCAACAAAGTGCTTAAAGCACATAAAAATCTTTGATTTTTGTTCCAATGGATATACCCAGGTATGTCTGGAATAATCATCAACAATGAGTTTGCCAAAATAGAGGT
The DNA here is from genome assembly GCF_041138505.1 of Cibotium barometz. Classification (NCBI taxonomy): domain Eukaryota; kingdom Viridiplantae; phylum Streptophyta; class Polypodiopsida; order Cyatheales; family Cibotiaceae; genus Cibotium; species Cibotium barometz. The sequence goes on from NC_141109.1 coordinate 10,814,860, forward strand.
AGCCCCAATGGATGGTGTCCTCATAGTACCACATACATCACTATATATAAGCTGTAATTTTTGGACATCTCTAATTGAATTCACCATCTTTGGGAAATAATGCCTACTGCAGTTTTCCAAGAATACAACCCTCACAAGCATGTTTGATAGGGGTTTCAAGATGTGGTAGCTCAGACACCATGTTATGCTTATGTAAATGCAGCAAACTACCAAAGTTCAAGTGACCAAAGCGTGCATGTTACAACTTAGCATCACCCCCATTGCCTTTGTGGTGTGGCAGAAACTGTACATAAAACATGCTTTTGTCTTTTGTATACATCTTCTTGTAAAGGCCATGAGACAAAGTACCAAAAGTAACAATTGTATTGTCATCACTGTGATTATGAACAATACATCTGTTATCCTCAAACTAAACCACTAAGCTAGTCTTAGTAATGGCAAAGACATTTTCGTCTTGATCCCTAGTATATATAATACATCTGAGAGTATGATTGTTCCACTATTTTCAGCAGTGAGAGAACAATTTCACCAACCCCTTTTACATTATATGAGGAGTTTTTTGCACATGTAAGAATGTTTCCCTGCCTCCCCTCCACTCACTCTCATCCACCTAACCTCCTCATCCTCACACATCACCCCCCTATTCCCTCCCCTCCACACGTTTCCCCTAACATTTAAAATTTTCCATTTTTTATCTTGTCCAACCCAACCTCCCCTTCTAATTCACACACTAAACGCGTACAAAATTACACTTCACACCCACACACTGTAACACACAACTCACACACTTCATTCACAACTAACTCTCTCATCATCTCCTAGCTCCCACTAACTTACTAACACTCTTTTTACTTATATTTCATCGTGCACCTATGTATAAATATAAATATATATATATATATATATAAATATATATATATATATATATCACCCCCTCGTCAATTGTGAATTTTCTAAGAGGGGTCATATGTTTTTGTGCTCCACTTTACAACTTTTGGGCCAATTTTTTGCACATAGCATTCTCACATTTTTTCATGGATATTTGATCACTCATCATTGTATCTAGAACTCCACAGAGATATAAGTGGACCACTCACTCTTGCACTATGTGCACATTAACACAAGGGTGGCACCTACACATTGATCCCCCATCCGATAACTGTTTTCCATTCTTTTTTTGCGATAGCATAGATTACTACTTTATCACCTACCCATCCCCCACCATGACCACAACTACATCACCAATTTTATGCAAATCCTTTGACATTATGATAATATTTGGGATTCAGTTCCATTCTTGAGGGTGGCATGGGAGGTCATCATGGCCTTCCTTTTTACCTCTTACTACTCTAGGATCACATTGATTTTTTCTATCCACCAGAGCTTCACATGGAGGTGTTACACCATGACACACATCGTGTCCCCTCCAGAGCATGTGCTTTGACTATCGCACCCATCAGGTATCCAAATCATCTTACATCAATGGGGTTGAGTCAATAGCCACTTCACATTATCTTGGGCCAGTGTCTATGGGAATTATGCAGCAAATAGCCTCAACACTGACTATTTCCCATCCTTTTTCTTGCCCTTCTTATCAAGAAGACTTCTCCCCACTTGATGATACATTCTCAGTGAGGGGAAGCCTCTTGATACACTTTATGATTCCATGCCTTATTTGGAGTCATCAACTTCATATGCATTATCATTACACCTTATGGTTTATGGTACTTATAAATCCATGACCTTCAACACATGAAAATCCTTTGACATTATGAGAATATTTGGGATTCAAGTCCATTCTTGAGGGAGGTTTGTGTGCTTGAGGGTTTTCATCTTGCTTGGATGAGTATGGTAGAGTGCTATGGTCTTCTCTTGGTTTTTTTTCATGTGGGATGGTGAGAGTGTTCTATGTGTGAGAACCCTTAATCTTATCATTAGGATTGTTCATGAGAGAGAAGGTTGTGTGTGAAGGGATTTGTATAGTTATATTGCTCATTTATTTGTTCATTCCATTCATTAGCATGGTATAGGTAATGTAGGTTTTCTCTAACCCTCCCTCTCTCTTTTCATTTCTCTCCCCGAGGGCTTGTGTGAGAGGCAAGAATATGGGGCTTAGCATCCTTAACTTCTTCCATTGGTGTGCAAACACCCGGAGCACAAAAAGGCTATACAACAATTCTCCTTCTTCACATGTCACGTTTGCGGTAGGAATTTCATCAAGCTTGGGGCTTAAGCTTTAAAAAGTTTTAAAGCCTTAAAATTAAAAGGCTTAATAAAATCCTTAGTTAAAAGGCTTATAAATCCTTACAAAAAGGCATATTATTGGCCTTAAAAACGGCTTGCAAAAAAGCAAGCTTATAAATCCTTACAAAAAGGCATATTATTGGCCTTAAAAGCGGTTTGCAAAAAAGGGGGCTTAAAACCATAACAAAGGCCATAAAATAAAATTTTATGACTCTTTAGAAAAAATGCATTAGAGGAGTTACAACTATTTCATAGGAAAAAGAAAAATTCATGAAATTGGTTTGCTCACCCTGCCAAATGCAAGGACATGTCACAAAAGTTTGTCCACATAAAAAGTGAAGAACAAGGTTCCAACAAAGGGTGTATCCGACACTAAAGAATTCAAGTAAGAGAGTAATGCAACCGACACAATATCTAAAGGTGGAGGTATGTATAAATTCACATTTGCAAAAGAGTTTCATATTTGCTATTATATTGTAGATTGTTTAGTCTTTTCTAGTTCCATGGCAGTAGTATAAAAAGTCAACCTATGCATGAAGACTATAGCATCATCTGACACTATAAATTGAGATTATGAGCTAGTTCTTCACAATATGAAAGAATTGGTTAATTAATCAAGTTAAAATCCAACAAGTTCAAGATTATCACACTAAGAAAAATATTTAAATATAAGTTATCAAGACATGATCAATTTTCAAGACTAAGAAAAACTATTAAAAGTCAGGACAAGATAATAACAAGTTAGCCTGATGAAGTATTCCAAGTTCAGGATCTTAAGTGACCAATTTAAGTTTATAGGAATCACTTGAACACCAAGAAAATGATGACCAAGAAATTAACAAAAACTATTATATGCACATTATGATTATAAGATTAGATTAAGTATAAGTTTGGTCCAAGCAAATAAATAAGATGTTCTCAAGTTAAAAACTTGCTAAAGTTAAAAGTTTGTTGAATCCTTCAAATAATAAGTACAAGATTAGACAAATATCACGTTTTGGATCTATTTTAATACAAGAAGTTCCTCAACAAACATATATTAAGGTCAAGATTTAGTAAGACCATCTAAAGTTTGCAAGTATTGCTAAAAATTTAAGATCAATTCAAAGTAAATCATAATTATTTTGATGAAGAGAGATAATTTAATTTGTGAAGGAAAGCTATCTACCTACTGACCAATATTTTCTCAAGTTCTAGACTTAGATCTACTCAACTCCAACATTGAGAGCTATCAAGTACAAAATCTGTTCAAGATGATGGATTCACAAATATAAGATCTATTCTTAAGTCTAAGTTTTAAGATTTATTAACATATTCAAGTCATGAGAATATTCAAGTGTTCAAATTATCATTTTTGGTTAAGAAAATAAGTATCCCAAAGATATAATATTGCCTAAATAATAGTAAATGTGTAGAAACAGTATTAACACTTTTAGATTCTTAAATAATGGTGGCAAATATGCTAACTAAATTATTCAAGAAGTGATAATTTTTTTTTAGTTCAAAAACAAGATTATAACATCTAGACTTTAAAATTTATAAGCTTTGTAATAGATTGATAATTCAAGAATTAAAAACACTCAAAGAGAAAATATTTTTTTTTAATTAAGTACTGACATTCATTCCAAGGCAACCAAGGAATTTCAAATTTGAGTCAAAGACCATCTCAACCATTAAAACAAGATCTGAAATAAAGCGTACCATTCATCAAGGAAAATAACTCCAGTATTCAAGTAAGTCTATATTGATCTTTGATTTGATAAGACTTATTCATTTTAACAGATATTTTCTATATCTTTTACAACATTGGCATTGATTTATGAATTTTGAAATAGGAATTTAAATTAGTATTTATTAATAAGCCTTAAGATAAAGAAAAATTTATGTCAAAATGTAAGTTTGAGAGGGAACTAGCCACTCCATCTCAAACTTATGTTCTTAAGGAATGTTTGTATAGAGTCAATCTGGTGGTATGGGACACTAGTTCAATTTCATATAAATGGGCCATGCACATTTTCTTCTTTCATTAACATGTGTGGACATGTGGAATGCACCCTTGTGGTTTATACACTTAGACATATTTCATATACGTTCATAAAATTGGTTATATTTTGATAGTGTCACCACATTTATCATGAAGCCATCCAATCACACAATTGTGGATAGTTTCTTCCTACTAATAAGGAGAACTATTACAAAATTAACTTACTAATGTATTTTGAGGACACATTTTTATTTATTCATTGATGAGGATGCTCGTAGCTATCGATGGATTCCCATGTAATATGATGTTTTAGTATTTGGTATTATTGCATTTCCCTATTACTCCATGAAATACATTGGAATTGGTTGATATGACTTCAATTGATTGCTTAACTAATGTGGTTTATGTTTGTGACTTCTAGGTTATAAGTTGTGTGAGGATACCGATAGAGGTGTCCCACAATGCGAGGTTACCGATTGAGGTGTCATTGCACATGGATGGTGGTGCAAGGGTACTGATGGAGGAGTCACATAGATGGCAGATTGAGCGGTGTTGTGAAGACTGTGATCTTAATATTTAATAGAATATTTTGTGGCCAAGTTCTGGCACTTGACCATTTAATGTATACGCTATTTATATAGCCTAGACATTATTGTAATGTGTGTGTGTGCACAAGCTACCTTATTTTATTTATAAGTTTGTATATAGCTTAGAAGGTTTAATGACTAAAGCTATTTATATGGAAAAGGTCCAAATATAGATGTACACTTTATTTTTTTGTCTCAAAGCCTACTTTTGGGAATACATTTAAAAAATACCCATGTCAAGAAGAGGGCCACTCACATTGGGTGCGGGGAGATTATAGTAGTTAATGCTTTTGTCTTTGTTTCCTGAATAATTTTAGCTTGCTCTATGGATTTTGGTGAGATTTGTAGAAGTTTAATTTATGTTTTTGTTATTTTTTAAGAGATTCATAATACTTGGCTATAGCACATTCAAACAGGCTTTGGAATATGGACGATAAGATAGACAAGTGGTGGAAATAAAATCTTCGAAAGATTTGGTTCAATAAATTTCCATTAAAGCAAAGAGATTTCCTTTAGTGATGTTTGTTAGAGTGCTACATGATGTTAGTGAAACTGTTGCCAAAAGAATGAGAGCTTATGATTCTTGTATTAGATGCTCAAGTTGCAAATGAGATTGTGTCTCATGTTCTGTGGGCTTGTTTACATACCATATATTCCTTGCTTAGATTATCTCTTTCTTTGGATGCCAAATTTCCTGGATCTTACTTCTCCAAGAATTTCTAGATCTTGGAAGATATCACAAAAGACAAGGTGATTAAGTAGGTTTCCTTTCTTGGACATGCTTTTGGGCCCTTTAGACACTCTAGATTGATCGCAAATCATCTGATCTTTCATTCTACATAGATTAACAATTGCTTGTATTTTTGTCAGTCTTTGTGCCACTCTCTTTATGATTGACATAGACCATAAAGAGATGGATCAATTGGTAGTTAGACTTGTTTTTCCACTGTTTTCTATTTTCAAGAATTTTTCCTCATGTCTGAGGACTTCTTCTCTTATACACTGAAGTATTAGAACATTGCTTTTTATAGAAAAAAAGCATCAAGAATGAGCTGGATGATAAATAGTCCAAAAATCTTTAAAGAGTATTATAAGACTCTTACAAGTTCACATTAGAAAAGCATGAGATATACTAGTTAGACAGGGGATCCATTGATGAGATCACCACTGAAAGATCCCTGTCCCCTCCGCGCAGCGAATTCTGGGGTGCTAATAGCAGAAGTAGCACTTCTTGCACGGAGCAGGGTCCCTCACTCGGGGCCTCACCCAAGTATATCCGGACAAGAGACTAATCCCTCGGTTCTTCCAAAACCGAAACCGAAAAAACTTCCCTCGCCCGGAAAGCACGGGCGATTCCTCCGTGATATTTTTACTCTAACGCAGTCAAGAGCCTTAACTAACTGAACTGATCAGACCAAACCCGCAAGTCCCATAGTCAGATCATCAAGGAAAAGACTTGCACTTGGATCATAGAGACCAATGCTTTTTTCCTCATTGAGAGGAACATCCGTTGATTCTTTTTCATAAAATAATTTTTATCTAGGATTTACTTCATCTATCGTACCATAATAGAATTAAGTCTCATTTTAGGAATCCATCAGTCCAGCCTAGTCCCATGGGTTAGCCAACCACCCAACCACTGTAGTGATGGGATCCATTTAAGAATTTGGTTAGGTTTTGTCCCAGGTACCAGGGAAAAGAGTTCCCAGGCTCCCTAGTCAGATATTCATGCAAACTTAAAACTAGTCACACCACTTACACACCCAATATGAAATTGCCTTTTTCACAGATTCAGCTGTCTTTAAAATAATCTTTTAATGAAACTATAGTATCACTGATCATAATCCTCCAAAATATTTGGTTGAATCCTAATTTCCAATTTTTCCTTCATCGATGTACCTATGGCATCATTGGCAACCAGGACGTTCACCACATCAGGGGCCGTTTCGATAGTTCCTAGCTCATAGTACCCGGCAATATACTCACTTATAAAAATCAAAATGGAATCTCCGTTAAAGATCAGCAAGATCAACCAACAAATCCATATAAAAGAGCCATGGACTCATCCGTTTTGAGGACCAGCAAGGTCAATCAACCAGATCCATGCCTGAATTCAGAAAACAACTCTTACTTTTCCATCTCATCACATCTTTCCTCATTTATCCTCATCACATCTCATCCACTCGCATCTACCCATATTCACATCTCATCACACCTCATCCATTCACATCACATCTCATTCATTCACATCTATCCTGTTTCACATCACATCTCATTCATTCACATCTATCCTATTTCACATCACATCTATCCTGTTTCACATCACATCACATTCATTCACATCACATATCGTCCATTCACATCCCATATCACTCATTTGCATCTCGATTCACATGACATCTCATTCATTCACATCCCGTTTCACATCACATTACACCTTATCCATTCATTCACATCTATCTGATTCACATGTCATCACATCTCATTCATTCATATTTCGATTCACATCACATTACATCTCATCCATTCATTCATATCTATCTGATTCACATTACATCTATTCACATCACATCCCATCATCCATTCATTCACATCTATCTGATTCACATGTCATCACATCTCATTCATTCACATCTCGATTCACATTACATTACATCTCATCCACTCATTCACATCTATCTGATTCACATGTCATCACATCTCATGTCATTCACATCCCGATTCACATTACATTACATCTCATCCATTCATTCACATCTATCTGATTCACATCACATCTCATCACATCTATTCACATCACATCCCATCCATCCATTCATTCACATCTATTTGATTCACATGACATCTCATCACATCTATTCATATCACATCTCATCACATCTATTCACATCACTCCATTCATTCACATCTATCTGATTCACATGACATCTCATCACATCTATTCACATCACATCCCATCCATCCATTCATTCACATCTATCTGATTCACATGTCATCACATCTGTTCACTTAGGGACCGCTTCGTCGGCCCTCGTCCATCGTACCGGGGAAGCACACCATTTTTTAACCATACCGAGGCTGGTCAAGACCTGGGCAGCCTTTGCCGTCGCGTGAGCGATCCTTTGAACACTCCCCGCAAGAGCTGATTGCAACCAAACTTCCCTTAGAAAAACATATACCAAATGCTCCCTCCCTAGCATTCTGGCATAAGACAGTCCTTTAAGAAAACAAGGTTCTATGCAAGTTCCAGTTTGATTTTCTTTGAATACAAGGAGTATTTCTTGAATTTGTATCCCCAAAACTTCTTGATCGGAATTTTGAATTTTCATACCAGAATTTCTCGAATTCTATAACCAAAGGGTCTCAAATTTAGTTTCAGATTTGGCGAGAGTTTTGAGTGCATTTTTCTAAACTCGTCACACCTTCTTTCCTCGAAACTGACGAAAGAGTTTGGTCTTGGTCATAGTTTGATTCAAGGTTCGAGTCGGATAAGATTTTTCTTGAACTATCTTTCTCAAAAAGGTTTGATAATTTAGTAACTATTTTACTGAATTCCTTTCTTTGAATATTCACTTAACTGATTTCTAAATTAGTTATGAATTCCAATGAGAAATAAATTAATCATTTATCTAAATATTTTGATCTCGATAGATTTCTTGAATTTTCTTTTTACAATCTTTGTGAATATAAAACGATAGAAATTTCTCTCTTAGAGTATTTAATTATTCATTTATCAAATACTCATAGAATTTAAACATAGAATTTAAGAGAATTCTAAGTTTGATATAAAAATTCTTTATGCATCTATTTATGCATAAAAATCAACTTCAATGGGAATAATACTTTTATTTAAAAAAATCCTTTTATGTATCTATTTATGCATAAAATCAAATTTAATAAGAATAACACTTTTAAAATAAAAAAAAATTTCTTTATGCATAAAAATCAATTTTTATAAGAATAATTCTTTTATAATATTAAAACTTTTTTAATGCATCTTTGTATGCATAAAAATCAAATTTAATAAGAATAACACTTTTATAATAAAAAGAATTTCTTTATGCATCTATCTTTGCATGAAAATGAATTTTTATAAGAATAACGCTTTTATAATATTAAAAATTCCTTTATGCATCTTTCTATGCATAAAAATCAAATTTAATAAGAATAACACTTTTATAATAAAAAGAATTTCTTTATGCATCTATCTATGTATAAAAATCAATTTTTATAAGAATAACACTTTTATAATTAAGAAAATTCCTTTATGCATCTTTCTATGCATAAAAATCAAATTTAATAAGAATAACACTTTTATAATTAAAAAAATCATTTATGCATCTTTCTATGCATAGAATCAAATTTAATAAGAATAACACTTTTATAATAAAAAAATTTTCTTTATGTATCTTTCTATGCATTATACCTATTTTCAATTAATTCCAATTGCACATTGGAAAGTTCTTTTTGAATTTCTGTTTCAAGGAAAACCATTTCAGACACTAGGAGGATTTTTATATCCAAAAATATCTCAAGTTTGAATTACCTCTCTCTAGACATTTTCTCTCTCCAGGCCAAAACAGGGTAAAACAAGATATTTCTTTTATTTCAGAGAGGGGAATATTTATAGGATCAGAAGGGGAGGTTCTTATACTTGCACACCTCAAAAGCTGGAGGGAGGAATCTTACATCCTACCCCACTTAAAAAAACGCGAGATAATTCTCATCCAATCACATCTTTTTCCATTCATCACATCTTTCCTCATTTATCCTCATCACATCTCATCCACCCGCATCTACCCATATTCACATCCCATCACACCTCATCCATTCACATCACATCTCATTCATTCACATCTATCCTGTTTCACATCACATCACATATCATCCATTCACATCCCATATCATTCATTTACATCCCAATTCACATTACATCACATCTCATTCATTCACATCACATCACATCTCATCCATTTATTCACATCTACCTGATTCACATGTCATCACATCTCATTCATTCATATCCCAATTCACATCACATTACATCTCATCCATTCATTCACATCTATCTGATTCACATCACATCTCATCACATCTATTCACATCACATCCCATCCATCCATTCATTCACATCTATCTGATTCACATGTTATCACATCTCATTCATTCACATCCCGATTCACATCACGTTACATCTCATCCATTCATTCACATCTATCTAATTCACATGTCATCACATCTCATTCATTCACATCCTAATTCACATTACATTACATTACATCCTCATCCATTCATTCACATGTTATCTCATCCATTCATTCACATCTATCTAATTCACATGTCATCACATCTCATCCATTCATTCACATCCTGATTCACATTACATTACATCTCATCCATTCATTCACATCTATCTGATTCACATCACATCTATTCACATCACATCCCATCCATCCATTCATTCACATCACATCTCATCCATTCATTCACATCACATCCCATCCATCCATTCATTCACATCTATCTGATTCACATGTCATCACATCTATTCACTCAGGGACCGCTTCGTCGGCCCCCCTCACCCATCGTACCGGAAGCGCACCATTTTTCAACCATACCGAGGCTGGTCAAGACTTAAGCAGGCTTTGCTGCGTGAGCCGTCCTTTGAACACTCCACGCTGCAGCTGATTGCAACCGAACTTCCCTTTAGAAAAACATATACCAAATGCTCCCTCCAGCATTCTAGTGTAAGACCTCCAACATTCTAGTGTAAGACTGCCCTTTAAGAAAACAGGGTTTCTATGTAAGTTTTTAGTTTAATTTTCTTTTGAATACAAGGAGTATTTCTTGAATCGATATACCCAAAACTTCTTGATGATCGAAATTCTGAATTTTCATACCAGAATTCCTCGAATTCTATAACCTTGATCCACATATCCTTAGCTTCTTCCAAGGTCTTTTAGAGGTTTCTCCTTCTTCAGCTTGTCGAGTATCAGGCCTTCCTGTATCCTCTACTCCCCCACTTTGTGGAGTTTCTAAGATTGTTGTATTTTCTTCCACCTATTTACCTTTTTCTTTCTGCATTGAAGCTTCTATTCCTTTGTCCTGTTGTGAGGTTTCCTTAGAAAGTTCTCCAGCCCGGCTTTCTTCATGTGTTGGATATTCTATTGTGGGAGTTGATATAACATGTAGACCCTTCAGCAAGCATGTTTGTTGCTCCAAAGATAAAAGTCTTATGTAGTAAAGAATAGATTGGCTATTGTATTACCACTCTCTAGAAGATTTTCTCTCTCTAGGCCAAAACTGGTAGAAACAAGATCTTTTATATTTTTGAAGAGGGATTTGACTACAGGGGAAGATACTGGACATCCTAAGAGGCTGGGGAGGAATCTTACATTCTACCCCACTTAAAAAACGCGAGATGTCCTCATCTCGCAGGTGGAGTATGATCTCCTTCATCTCGCAGGTGGAGTATGATCTCCTTCATCTTCTTCTTCTTCTTCAATCACTTCCAGCGTTACTGCCTTGGAAGTGGACGGCCGATTTGGGAACAACTCTCTTTGACTTCCCCTATTCTGAGGTGGAGGTCTTGCATTACTTTGGATTGAAACTGCAGGTTGGATAGAGGGTCTACCTCTGGGATTTCCCTGATTTTGGTGGATAGAGAAAGCGATTCCTCCAGGATAATTTTTCTCTAACGTAGTCAAAAGTCTTAACTAACTGAACTGATCTGACCAAACCCGTAAGTTCCTTAGTCAGATTAAGGAAAAGATTAGTTCCTTAGTCAGATTAGGGAAAACTTCCTTTGCCCGGAACGGGCGATTCCTCCAGGATAATTTTTCTCTAACGTAGTCAAAAGTCTTAACTAACTGATCTAATCTGACCAAACCCGTAAGTTCCTTAGTCAGATTAGGGAAAAGATTACTTCCTTAGTTAGATTAAGTTCCTTAGTTAGATTAGGGAAAAGATTGTACTTGGATCATAGAGACGAACACTTTTTTCCTCCTTGAGAGGCACAACCGTTGATTCTTTTCCATAGAACAATTTTTGACCGGGATTTACTTTATCTAATGTACCATAACAGAATTGAGTCTCAGCTTAGGGAGCCAACTGCCCAACCACTGTAGTGATGGGATCTAATTAGGAATTTGGTTAGGTTTTGTCCTGGGTACCAAGGAAAAGAGTTCCCAGGTCCCCTAGCCGGATGTTCATGCAAACATAAAACTAGTCACACCACTTACACACCCAATATGAAATTGCCTTTTTTCTCAGCATCAGCTATCTTTAAAACAATCCTTTAATGAAACCATTATGTCACTGATCACAATCCTCAAAAATCTCTGGTTGAGACCTTATTTCCAATCATTCCTTCATCGGTATACTTATGGCATCATTGGCAAAGAGAACGCTCACCACCTGTTCACTCAGGGGCCTTTTCGATAGTTCCTAGCTCATAGTAACCGGTAATATATTCACATAACAAAATGGAATCTTCGTGGAAGATCAGCAAGATCAACCAACAGATCCATATAAAAGAGCCATGGACTCATCTGTTGAGGACCTCAATCAACCAGATCCATGCCCGGTTTTAGAAAACAACTCTTACTCCTTGTTCCAATATCTTCCACGATGCACGTGTGGGTATCTTCGGCGACCCAGAGCCCGAGCACCATATGGTCAGCACCCTCTAGGATCCTTCGCAGGTCACCTAGCGCTTCACTCATAGGCCGCTTCCTTGGTCCCTCATCCACCGTACCAGAAGCTCACCGTTTAAATCAAACCGAGGCTGGTCAAGACCTCGGTCGACTTTGTTACGCGAGACGTCCTCCATTGACTCTCCGTCACAGCAGTTGCAACTTTAACAGATAGATCTCCACGACCTCATTCACAAGACAGTCAAAATACTACCCCAGCATTCTTGACATAAAACAGTCATTTACAAACAGGTCACAATTACAGTTTCTATAATGAACTCTCGTCTTTCCACATTATCCCTTATCAATCCACATTACTTATTCCACATTCAATTCATATGTGTACTCATTCTCATCCAATCACATCATTTTCCATCTCATCACATCAGATTCATTCACATCATATATCATTTATTCACATCCCAATTCACATATCATCACATCTCAATTCACATGTCATTTATTCACATCCCAATTCACATGTCATTCACATCCCAATTCACATGTCATCACATCTCATCCATTCACTCATATCGACGTCTCATCATTTCTCATACACATTCGCATTCATTATTCCCCATACAAATCCACATCCATACATCCAATTCCACATCCGCATTCATACATCCAATTCATTATTCCCCATACACATCCACATCCATACGTCCAATTCCACATCCGCATTCATACATACACATCCATATCCACATCCATACATCCACATCCACATCCATACATCCATTTCCACATCCACATCCACATCCATACATCCATTTCCACATCCACATTCATACATCTACATCCACATTCCATATCTACATCCATACCCACATCCATACATCCACATTCACATTCACATCAATACATCCATATCCACATCCACATCCACATCCATACATCCACATTCATACATCCATATCCACATCCACATTCATACATCTACATCCACATTCCATATCTACATCCATACATCCACATCCATATCTACATCCATACATGCACGTTCACATTCACATCCATACATCCATATCCACATTCCACATTCATACATCCATATCCACATTCCACATTCATACATCCATATCCACATCCTCATTCATACATTTACACATCCAATTCCACATCCATACATCCATTTCCACATCCATATTCATACATCCACATCCACATTCATACATCCACATTCACATCCACATTCATACATCCACATCCACATCCATACTCATACATCCACATCCACATTCATACATCCACATTTATATTCATACATCCACATCCACATCCACATTCATACATCCACATCCACATCCATACATCCACTACATCAATCTGATTCCTATCACATCTCATCACATCTATTTATAGAATGTAAGAGAATTCTAACTTTTGATATAAAGATTCTTTACGCATCTAATTAGGCATAAAGATAACTTTAGTAGGAATAACACTTTTATAAAAATCCTTTTATGCATCTATTTAGGCATAAATTCAATTTTAAGGAAAATAACACTTTCGAATTAAAAATAAACTTTTTATGCATTTTACTATGCATAAATTCCATTTTAATGAGAATAACACTTTCAAAATAAAAAATAAATCTTTTAAGCATCTATCTATGCATAATTTCAATTTCAATGAAAATAACACTTTCGAAATAAAATAATTCTTTTATGCATCTTTCTATGCATAAAATCAAAATTGATAAGAATAACTCTTTTGGAATAAAAATAAAATTCTTTATGCATCTATTTATGCATAAAATCAAAATTGATGAAAATAACTCTTTTGAATTAAAAATAACTCTTTTGAATCAAAATTGATGAAAATAACTCTTTTGAATTAAAAATAAAATTCTTTATGCATCTATTTATGCATAAAATCAAAATTGATGAGAATAACACTTTTGGATTAAAATGAATTATTTATGCTTCTTTCCATGCATAAATCCAATGTAGTAGGAATTACACTTTTAGAATAAAAGAATTTCTCTTATTCATCTAATTTATGCATAAAATCCATTTATGATGAAAATCACACTTTTAATTAAAAAAATCTTTTATGCATACAAATCATTTATGATGAAAATCACTCTTTTAATATAAAATAATTTCTTTTATGCATCTATTTATGCATAAAAATCATTTATGATGAAAATCACACTTTTAATATTAAAAAAATATCTTTTATGCATATGTTTATGCATACAAATCATTTATGATGAAAATCACTCTTTTAATATAAAAGAATTTCTTTTATACATCTATTTATGCATAAAAATCATTTATGATAAAAATCACACTTTTAATATAAAAATATATATCTTTTATGCATATGTTTATGCATACAAATCATTTATGAAAATCACTCTTTTAATATAAAAGAATTTCTTTTATGCATCTATTTATGCATAAAAATCATTTATGATGAAAATCACACTTTTAATATAAAAAATATCTTTTATGCATATGTTTATGCATACAAATCATTTATGATGAAAATCACTCTTTTAATATAAAAGAATTTCTTTTATGCATCTATTTATGCATAAAAATTATTTATGATGAAAATCACACTTTTAATATAAAAAAATATCTTTTATGCATATGTTTATGCATACAAATCATTTATGATGAAAATCACTCTTTTAATATAAAAGAATTTCTTTTATGCATCTACTTATGCATAAAAATCATTTATGTGATGAAAATCACACTTTTAATATAAAAAAGTATCTTTTAAGCATATGTTTATGCATACAAATCATTTATGATGAAAATCACTCTTTTCATATAAAAGAATTTCTTTTATACATCTATTTATGCATAAAAATCAATTATGATGAAAATCACACTTTTAATATATAAAAAATATCTTTTATGCATATGTTTATGCATACAAATTATTTATGATGAAAATCACTCTTTTAATATAAAAGAATTTCTTTTATGCATCTATTTATGCATAAAAATCATTTATGATAAAAATCACACTTTCAATATAAAAAATATATTTCTTTTATGCATATGTTTATGCATACAAATCATTTATGATGAAAATCACTCTTTTAATATAAAAGAATTTATTTTATACATCTATTTATGCATAAAAATCATTTATGATAAAAATCACACTTTTAATATAAAAAAATATCTTTTATGCATATGTTTATGCATACAAATCATTTATGATGAAAAAAAACACTTATAATCAAAATAACAATTTCAATATACTTCCTTCTATGCATGGAATTTAATTCTAAAGAAAGTAACACTTTTTTAATAAAATATTTTTAGTATGCATTTTCTTATACCTAGGATGAAAATTAACACTTGAAGAATACATATACGATGGGAATTAGTCTTTTTGAATAAAAAAAGTAAATCTTATTTTTCACATAACCTCCTTTGTATGGCTGACCATTTTTTAATTTTTAATCCTCTAAAATTAATTGGAAGTTCACCCCATGAGTATTTAAATCATTCTAATGTAAACATTTTCTACTTATCAAAGCGAACCATTATGAAAAACTTGATTTTATCCATTAATCATTCATCTAGGAAAAAGAATGGTTGGATTTACACTCTGAGGTATGTGTCGTCCTAATAGCCCATACACTGACAGCCAAATTTTGCACATTGTCTAAAATTAGTGCATATGTTGTTCTCTGCATTGCACATGTCAGATTCATATGAGGTTTCAAAGTGTTTTTACTCACTGTGCAAGGAGATGCCACATATCAGTTTATTGGTCACATTGGAAATGTTCCCATTTTTAGCCAATCATCTAACACTTAAGTGTCCCTCCCTTGGATTATCCCCCACATATTTTTCTTCATGAGCGCATACATGATTTTTGACTGCCATGTGTGGAATCCAATACCACTAAACTTGATGATTTCATCGTGTGCCATGATGAGTAGGGGGTCTTACCAAGTCCCCGTCTATGCGGTGGTACTATGGTAGTGTCTACCCTTTACAGTGATTAGCAAATGAAGGACTTATGACCACTTGCCTTGATGTGGAAGATGCTCACATACATGCCATGTTCATTAGTGATTTGTAGGAAGATTCAACTTGGTAGCATACATATCAATGATGAGATGTATAGCACACATCAAAGACGGAATCCACTAGTGAAATATAGGCATTACAAGGCAACCTAAACCATGATTTCTCATGGGTTCATGGATGCAAATGGGTATTTGAGCGAGCCTTCCACAAAAAAATGCTTCAAAAAACTTAGACCACTTGCACTTAGTCTTGGGTTAATCCTTAAACCAAAGTGGTTAAGATTTTAATTAATTATACCCACAATACCTCCAAAGGTTGGCTATGGTAGCAGGACAGGCCTCAGATCTTTTGCTTGGTGTGGCCAGAAGAAAACCCTGCCATTGACACCACAATGTCTCACGATTGTGGGATCAAACATTACTTCAAGGATTACCCTTTGTTGCAATCAGTTTCTAACTCCACGGTCAAAGGCATGTCATCCCTCAACGTGTTAAGCGTTCAACATTGGGAAGATATCCACTGTCCCATTGAATGTAGTCACACAGATGTAGGCAAAACTCAAGAAGGCCAAAGAACCAAAGTAGTCCAACACCTTATCTTTCAAATGTGCCACATCCAAAAAGAAACAATGCTCCAAGAACATTGGCAAAGGTGAAGATCAGGTGGCCTATCAGCCTTTCTTTTCTCCCAAATGCAAATGCCCATTGGAACCTTATTACAAGGGAATCCACATTTATGGAATGACCTTAGGGATTGGATGGAATGGAAACTACAAGCTCCCATAATCTTAGTCCCATCATCCTCCTGAATTACTTCATGAGAAACACCCACAACCCAAAGGCAGTGCACACCAATAATTTGAGTAAATGCGGCGTTGGGTCACTACATTGAAAGTGATGACACAAACATAGTCGTACCTATTTCCTACGATTGCATACACCTGGATCACTACCACGTGTTCTCAACACTGCTTTGGCTCTTTGTACACTTGGTGTATAATAACAACAAGGATTCCAAACTCCTTATCAAGGCTCTAATCCAAGCCACTATCCTCATCAACAAATTAATGATTTATTAAAACATCACGCATTATGAAAGGTTGATCCACCTGCTCTTTTCCCTTAAATGATACATGTGAATTTTTTGATTTTTTAGCATGTATAGTACCACCAACAAATGACATGTCGAAATTCCTAGCATTATACCTCAACATTCTTGACCAAGGTCTAATAATAGATCCACTGCTAGAGGACTCCCTTGGTCCACTAAGCACATGTGATTGCTACTCTCCATTCACTTGCAACCACATTGTTGTTTCTTTGGAATCCTTCATTGGAGTATACAAGCTACTCATCTCATAAAAACAACATCCATGCTCACTCGCATATCGTGAGTAGTGGGGTTATAACATATATAACCTTTCTGCTCAAGGAAGTATCTAATAAAGATCTATACCCCCTTCTGCT
The DNA here is from genome assembly GCF_041138505.1 of Cibotium barometz. Classification (NCBI taxonomy): domain Eukaryota; kingdom Viridiplantae; phylum Streptophyta; class Polypodiopsida; order Cyatheales; family Cibotiaceae; genus Cibotium; species Cibotium barometz. Next base: position 10,832,845 of record NC_141109.1, read on the forward strand.
TAAGGGGGTATCTAATAATAACATATATAACCTTTCTGCTTAAGGAAGTATGTAATAAAGATCTATACCCCCTTCTGCTCAAGGGGGTATCTAATAAAGATCTATAAACCTTCTACTCAAGGGGGTATCTATTAAAGATACATTTTTTAACCTGGGATCCAGTTTGCTTGTTGTATACATATTTGGTAGTGATGTGTGTGAACACACTAGGACCAACCTGGGGTATTTTCCCCCGTGCTACTGTATACCCATCTTGGGGTATACTTATCATCTTTGTAAAGCACACATTCATTATCTATCTATCATCTCATTGTGTACTCCTTTAAGCTTCTCCACTACTCTGTGTGTGTGTGTGTGTGTGTGTGTGTGCATGCGCGCATTCATACAATCCTATTTTCAACATTTGGTATTAGAGCATACGCTCCTTGCCCCTATTGTTATGCCTACCCTTCACCCAGAGTTGCGTATCTTCTTGAACCGGATCAAGGAGCCCTTCTAGGAGAAGAAAGAGGACCATGAAGTGTGCAATACTTTGTACTAAAGTTTTGCGATCAGCTTTGCACTCTTCTTTGTCAAATTATGGAGTAGTATTGTCAGATCTACTATAGACGGGTGTGTAGATATATGTGAAAGCATCATCAGACACTCACCACACCGAATCTTGTCTACGAGCTACACTTTAGCGACATCAATCTCTACATCTTTTATGATGAGTAAAATTTTTACTCACTTTTCTCTACATTTCTTTCAAAAACCTTGCAAGCCTCCATTGTTAGTGGTCTTATTAGCAGCCACCTTGGTTGCATCAAAGGATCACATATCACTTACAAGTTGCATGATTGATTACTTACAGACAGCCACCTTGGTCGCATCAAAGGATCACATAGCACTTACAAGCTGCATGATTACTTGCTTGGACATTATAAAAAGTGGCAGACCGTGATGTATTTTGAATGTTATCTGCTGCTGCTGAGGTTAAGCTTGATAGGACCAACTATATGTCGCCATGTAGTGGTAGCCAAAGGGCTATGGAATGTTGTGGTTGTTATTGAGAAATGTCCTATGGTTCCTCTGATGAACATGATGCAAAAGGCACATTTGCAAACACAAACTCAGTTTCACATGATACGTTACCACAAGAACAAACAAAGTGGGATGGAAGAGAGATACACGGCACATGCATTGATTGCTTTGTTAGTCAAGAGGAGTATCATTCCTCACATTCGGTCATGTAGGACTACAAAGTGGGATGGAAGAGAGATACACGGCACATGCATTGATTGCTTTGTTAGTCAAGAGGAGTATCATTCCTCACATTCGGTCATGTAGGACTACTAGATATACTTGGGATGCATTTGTGTCATTCTACCAGGTATATAATGAAGCATGTGTTTCTTATCTACGCAAGCAATTAGAGTTAGAGCATATGAATGAGGGAGACTCCATGGACAATTTCCTTACAAAAATCAAGGATTTTAAGAAGCAGTTAGCCAGTGTTGATGAAGTATATCTTGACAATTCATTGGTGCCTAGTGTCTTGAATGCATTGCCAGCCTTGTATCAAAGTTTTACTTCCACCATTAGACTCATGAATGAAAGGCAATCCAAATGCCTTGCAGTTTGAGGAGTTAGTTTTTGTGCTGTGAGAAATCCAGGTAAAACAGATATGTTAGGAGATCAAGATTTTTCTACCAATCAACAAAGAAGCAAAGGTAAATCCTTTCCTCAAGGTAGTTACAAGCTGAAATCATACTCATTGCGTAAGTGACAAGCCAAAGAAAAAGGAAAAATGCAACTATTGCAGGAAACCTGGTCACTACATTAATGAGTGTAGGAAGTGGCCAAAGAAGGAGAAAGAGAAAGACTAAAGTATGGCTATAGCTTATGAGTCAGCATCTAATGTAGAAAACAAAATGCATCTTTCTATGCATTAAAATCAAATTTAATAAGAATAACACTTTTGTAATAAAAAAAATTCCTTTATGCATCTTTCTATGCATAGATTCAAATTTAATAAGAATAACACTTTTATAATTAAAAAAATCCTTTATGCATCTTTCTATATGCATAAAAATCAAATTTAATAAGAATAACACTTTTGTAATAAAAACAATTCCTTTATGCATCTTTCTATGCATAGAAATCAAATCTAATAAGAATAACACTTTTATAACCAAAAAAAATTCCTTTATGCATCTTTCTATGCATAAAAATAAAATTTAATAAGAATAACACTTTATAATTGAAAAAAATCCTTTATGCATCTTTCTATGCATAGAAATCAAATTCAATAATAATAACACTTTTATAAAAAAATTCCATTATGCATCTTTCTATGCATAGAAATCAAATTTAATAAGAATAATACTTTTACAAAAAAAAATCATTATGCATCTTTCTATGCATAGAAATCAAATTTAAGAAGAATAACACTTTTGTAATAAAAAAATTCCTTTATGCATCTTTCTATGCATAGAAATCAAATTTAATAATTAATATCATTGATATCCATGCATATTCATAGGTGAATATGTACATGGAGTAGTTAGAATATTTCTTTAAGATGCAAAAATGGTGGGAATTACTCTTTTGGAATAACATAAAAATAGACTTTCTTTTTCACAAAATTATGGAAATTTTTGCCATAACCTCCTTTGTATGGCTGACCAGTTCTCATTTTTATCTTTCTCCACTTAACTGAATTAACCCAATTTAGAATTATAGAACTCTAATCTACACAATTTTCTAAATTCAAGAGAGTAAACAATAAGAAGAGTTTAATCAATCACTTAGTTAATTTTTTTAGGATTAAGAAAGGTTGGAATGTAAAGAAGAGAAGGGGGTGGCCTTTTCCAAAGGCATAGCATTTGAATTTAATTCAATCATTTGCAAAACATAAAAATCAAGAAAACCGTAGATTTTTCATTAAAATTCGTAAACAAAGTAAGAAAATTAGCTTACATGGAGCTTGTAAGCTCTCCTTTGGCTTGAGGGATTGAGGGTTCTACTCTTGTTTAAAGCAATAGTGGCCATTATATCCAAAAATATCTCAATTTTGAATTACCTCCCTCTAGACATTTTCTCTCTCCAGGCAAAAACAAGGTAAAACAGGATCTTTCTTTTATTTCAGAGAGGGGAATAATTATAAGATCAGAAGGGGAGGTTCTCACACCTGCACACCTCAAAAGCTGGAGGGAGGAATCTTACAACCACTTACCCTTGTTAGTTATACTACTGCAAACATCTTGGGCACTATAGGCCTAAGATCCAGTGACATGTAGCATAGGGTTATCATGTGGGCATAAGAGTCGTGTGAATATCATGTGTGGCTAGGAAGGTACACATTGAATGCTTGAGGTCACTATATACATATATATATAATGGTTGGGTGGTTAAACACAATCCACACTAGCATGGATCCATCGGCAGCATATGACAATAACACATCATCACTTAGATAATAAGTGTGAATAGTTAGTAGGTGACAAGTTTCATGAATGATGGCTATAAGGCTAAATACCCACCAATGATGTGTAACACAAGGGGCTTGCAAGCATACATTGTGTGTGGCTAGTAATTTAGATCCGTGAAAACGGCATCAGAGCTCTAAATTTCTAGGAAAATAGAATTAAAAGAAACTTGCAAGAATTTGATTAAACCAAATAACTCATCAAATACCACATGTTAAACATATGCAATATTTGAGTGAAAAACAAATAATACTTAGCTCACAAAGCATGACTCCAAGACTGGTGGGTGCAATCAACCCCCCTCATGTGTGTGGCCTCCCCCCCACACATGAGTATTTATGTGATACTTTATTCCAAATTAGGCCATAGCCTCCAAAAATATAAAAAGGTGCTTTTCTTGCATGACACTCTCTTATGCTCAAAATAGAGTGCCCATAAATTGAGGCTAGGGTTTAAATCATATCACACTTTACAAAATATTAAAGTTCAAGTCTATGCTTGATAAACTAAGGCTTTCCAAATAAATCAAAATGTGCAGAATTGCAATCTAAAGTTATAGGGATTTATATCAGATACCTAATGGTTAATTTGAACCCTCAATTGCACCAAAATATAGTGATTAGCATTGATTAATCACTGATTAGCAAATTAATCCTCTATTTATGTGCAAAAAACAGAGTATGCGGGGAGCCCAAATCTGAGGCCTTAGAGTTCAAATGAGCTCAAATCCTTTCAAGGCCATCAATATCAATTAGTCTAGTAGAGGATTAAGCCAAGAAACATAAGATTTGACCAAACATTGAATGCTTAATCTCTGTTTTACCAAAGTCACCTGCAAATTTGATGAAGAGCTTGGATCTCACTGTAGACTTGATCAAATCAAATTTTGACTTCACTAGCTTGTAGAGCATGCTTGAAAACCCCCAGGGCTAAGAGGAATTAGGCTAATTTGATTTGATGAAGTAGAAATCTTTGATTTGCTTTGTAGAAAAATGGTGCCCACTAATCAGCGAAAACCGGCTGCGTTTCTTGGTGGCGGTTTGTGCTTCTGATTCAACTGGCTGGAGCACCACTGAGTTGGCTATGTTGTTGGGCTAGAAGCATTTGGGCTAATTTGATGTGTGTAAGGAGATAGAGCTCCTCCACCAGCTGGGGGTACAGAAGGCTTCTTGAAAATAACTAAAAAATTGATTATTTTTTAATTATCTACTAATCTTGATTAACTAGATAATGGGCTCATGAACTTGATGGATTCTAGGCTTGGCTCTGATACCATGTTAAAATTACAGCAATGTGATGAGCTATGGTGGATCAAATGCTAGAATCAACATCATTAACAAAGTGATTAGATGATACTTAAGACCTGATTAGTGAGTAATTAACTAATAGCTTAATGTAGGCATGGATAATCAAAAACCAGCAAATTCTCATTAGGCTAATGCCTCAATTTATAGAGTTTACATCCAAGCATCTAATCCCACTGATTTCTCCTTGATTCACTCCACCTCTTTTGCTTGATTCTCTCCACCTCTCCCAGAATATCTCCACACTTCCTAAATCTTCTCATGCTACCCTTTATTCTCTCCCAGTAGATTCTTCTCACCTTTTCACAGGTTCTCTCACATTTACAGATTCTCTTTTACAGCCTCTAACCAAGGGCTTGTTCCCGCACACACCCTATTCACTTGTATATTTCAACACAAGGTAGAATGCTTTGCTTCATGTGAAGCAATTTGGTTGAGGAGGATCTTAGGAGACATGGGTGTTGCTCAAAAGGAAGTGTCAGTGTTGCTATGTGACAATTAGAATTGCATGGCTATTTCCAAGAACTCGGTGTTTCATGCTCGCACAAAACCCATTGAGATTCAATATCATTATGTACGTGAGATGGAGAGGTAGAACTAGTCTACTGCCTCAACAATAGAGAATTGTACAGATATCCTCACAAAGGCTCTTGGGAGAGATCTACTAGAGCGCCATCTACCCCTCAATGTCCACCCATTTTTGAACTACCTCTTCGGTCTAGCGCCAAGTCATTTTCTCAATGCTCCACCCTCATGATGCTTTTGTGGGTGGTAGATGTGCTCTACTTTGTAGGACCCTATTATGAGGAGTAGTCGTTGTGTGGTGAGCACCCAAGCACCTAACAGTTCCCAATTTAGACACTAGGTGGTGGCCAAGTGTGGCCAGATGGTTAGGAGATGGCTTATGTAGACTTGGCACTCTAATAAGTAGGATGCATGCTTGTGCGGATTAAGTGACCGCATTATGTGGGCACTGGCCGAGGACACACTATTCTTAGGTTGTGAGGAGTTTATACTTCATAGTTTATAGTACATATATCTTATTGGCGGATACATGTGGTCATGTTTAGGGTCCGACAAGACCGACCATACGAGGTACTATATATGGGACGATTTCTGGAACTCCATAATGATTGAATTCATTGTGTTCAAGCACTCTTGTAAGCAAGACATCCTCCATCCAGAGTCTGTCTAGATCATCATCAAAGCTACTTACCAAAGCACACGAGTGGGTGGACGTCATCAGTTTGTAATCGAATTTTTGCAAGCATTAATATTGTTTACTCTCCACTTCTTTCTGCAATTCAATGTTTTGTATTGTGTTGATCCAGCTTCCACTGTTGTGTGTTCTTACATGTGGACTACAAGAGGCAATCAAAAACCCCATACTGAGGATTGATGATATCTTATACAAACTCCATGGTTCCCTTGATCTTAAATGGTTGTTATTAGGGCAAGAGAGTAGAGGAACCTTTTCAAGACATCCTTTGGATTGCACGAGTATTTGGTACTACCTTGTGGACTAACCACCAACACTCTTGCCTCTTTCAATCACATTTCAACCGCATAATGGACCTATGTTCCAAGATCATAAAAGTTCATAGGTACCTTCTTTGATGACATTTTGACTTCCTTGTTGAAATCAGAGGAACCATGCTCATCTTGCCAAAAGAAGAGCTTCAAGATTTAGTACTTGGGGCACATTAAATACAAGGATGGGCATACAAATGGATCTAAAAGAGATTTAGTACTTGGGGCACATTAAATGCAAGGATGGCATACAAATGGATCTAAGAGAGATTAAGCCTATATAAGAGTGGCCAAAGATAAAATTTGCAACTCCTTGGGTTTATGTGAGGTTTATCAAAGCATTTCACCATTACATGATTCGACTAAGAACAAAGTTCACTTTAAATGGGCAATTGTGGAAAACAGAGCTTTCCAGAAACTTAAGGAAGCCATTGTTTCAAACCCTTTTATATTATCTCAAATTAATGTGGAACATGATGCATGCAAGGGTTCTATTGGGGATATTTTAAATCAAGAACCTCAAGCAATTGCCTTTGAAAGTAGACAAGTTCAAGCATCAAAGCTTGCCCTAGGTGTTGATGAGAAAGAGTTGCTAAAACTGGCTTTCAAAGTAGACAACTCCAAGCATCAAAGCTTGCCCCAAGTGTTTATGAGAAAGCAGTTGCTAAAAGTGATTCATGCTTTCACAACATGGAAGCACTATTTGTTGGGAGCTAAATTCACATCCAAAACAAAGAACCATAGTCTCAATTACTTTCTTACTTGAGCTAACTTGTCTGAGAAGCACATGAAGTGAGAAAATTTTGGTGTATATTTTCCAATCATGCATACTCACGGTAAAAAAATGTGGTTATTGATGCCTCATCCACAAGACCTCGAGTTGCAATAGTTTTGATTGCTTAACAAAAAGACTTTTTAGACATGTGAGATGCCTTTCACTTGGATGTTGATTTTGCACCTATACGGACAGACATACAAGTATTCTTCCTACACAATGTGTAAAGGATATTTTATGATGCAAATTGTCTGTGTGGTGAAGTGACCGCCATATGCAAGGCATAGGGGTATTTTAATAACTACTCAAGCTTTAAAAAGGTATTGTTTATGGCCAAGAACGTGAAAAGAATATAGATGCTTATATATGACAATGTTTGACAAGGTAAAATTTGATTAGCAAAGGGCTTTAGGTTTGCTTTAGCCTTGTTTATTCTCTCACTCAATCAAAAAGTATTGTCATGGACTTTACCATGGATTTTTCAAAAACACTTTATGGGGATGATGTCGTATAAACAATCATTGATGGGTTAAGCAAATGGACTCATTACACGATGATCCATCATGAAGCTAACCATATGGTGAGGATCTTTCTTGTGTAAGTGTTTAAGCATCATTGAATACTCTAGTCTATGTGGAAGACATGGATCCCTAGGCAACAAGTCTCTTTTGTATAGCTTTGCCTGATAAAATGTGCACAAAACTATTTTTTCCACTAGCACAACATCCACAAACGAATGGGCAAAATGATGTAAAGGCATAATAATGTTTAGGATAGGAGTGATCTAATAAATGTGGTTCAATATGTGCATTAACAGATGTTCACATGTGTTTTGACTATTTATTAAGGTTTTTGTGCCAAACATTATAGAGTGAATCCTACTAACATGTGGGGTTTGCCCATTTATTAAGGTTTTTATGAGTAAAACATTATAGTGCAAATCCTTTTATTGTGTTTAGGACCAAATTCACCAAGGCCATGCTAAAATGGAGGCAAGTAATCTTGGTCACCCCTCCAAAAAAAAAGGGAAGGTTATAAATCCATGTAATGGATTTCTGGAGTTTCGGCCTAGAGGGGTCAATTGCTCCGTAACAAATCACATTACAATTCATGAGATTTGAATTCATGATTGACCACAAGGACAAGAGCTCTAACCACTTGGGCTAAGCCCATTTGTTGCTGATCGGGAATAGGTGTCAGATTTACCATTTCCAACATTGTGTGTGAACTACAAGAAGATTTCCCCCAAGGAAAGACTTTCAATTTTTGGCAGGCCCATCCGAACAGCCCTAACATGGGCAAAGGTACGGCCGCAAGCTTGATTTTTGATGGGCACCCTTGCCCTTCAAAATCGATTGGCTCAGTAAAATATAGCAAGTTTTTTTGTATTTTAGTGCAATTTTTAAAGGCATGCAAAATTTTGCAGGTATTTTTACGCCCAAAATGCTCAAAAACGGGTGTCACACCCATCATGGACCGTGAGGGTTTGCCTAAACCACATGTCCACGTATTGCAGGGAAAGGAATTGACCACCTTTCCCAAATGCAAAAAAAATGAAGGAAATCAATGTATGTAGTAGGTTGTTCTGGCTGGCTTTCACCCCTTCGATTTGGGCAACTAATTCCCGTAGATCTTCTATACTGTCCTCCACTCACCCCCAGTTTGCAGGTCGTACAGTCACAGTTGTACTTGCAGGCATACAACTGTACAGAGCCTAATAGAACTACCCGATGCTGCCCGGGAGCGTGTAAGAGCTAGCCAGTGCTGGCCGTGAACTTGCTCGAGCCGCTCAATGCCACCTGCTTACCTACATGGGCTGTGAAGAGGGTTGTAGCCCACATTTTTTCTGTGAACCAAATAGAAGGATCTTTACAGAAAACTCAATGGGTTGCTCAACTCATTTACAAGCTTCTACAATTTCCGCTGGCTTGTGTATCATGGCGTCGACAAGGCATGCAACTACAAGGAAAATCTGAGTGCTGGTGTCCAATCTGGGCTATTCAACCCAGTAGGCTGCTTACCGAGCAGGTTGCTGAGTTGTGGGATCTATTAGCCTGGAAGACAGATGGCCTAAATACGAATCGGGATTGTGGATTCCGCATAGGCTTTACTTGGGGTCTGCTAGCCCGGATGGCAGATGGCCTAACTAGGATTGTAGATTTAACATTGACTATAGCCTTGGAGAACATATCAACGCCCTGCCAGTAGTGAGAGCTTTGGAGAACCTATTGGCCAAGTCGCCCAATAATGAAAGCGTTGAAGATCCTACTAGGCAGGGCAAGAAGAACCTAACAGGCAAGTTGTGCCCGATAGAGCTTTCTACATCGATTTGATTTGCACTTGTTTGAAATATCTTGGAAATCCAGTACCGCACATTGAGGATTGCCCAGTACACGTTAAGCTTTGTATACAATTTGCCCTTTTTGGTAAAAGAATAAATTGGGGGAAAGAGGAAGAGGGGGGGGGGGGGGGGGGGGGGGGGGGGGGGGGGGGGGGGGGAGGGACCATCTTCGGCCCTGAAACTCAGAGCACTCTTACCATTCATATGCTGCCACATTTCCGTGCATTTGTTAATTTTGCATTGCAGTGTTGATGAAGTAAACAATCAAGGGTCTCTCCATACAATGCACCCATTGCAATCCCACAGCCTTCGCCTCTTCACAGCAAGGACTTAAAGACAAGCCCATTCTTTCTTTCTAGAAGGTTTGGCTACTCATTTCTTGTGATGCATGTGCGTATGTGCCTCAACTGCTTGCAGCCTCACATGTCAGGTGAGTTCCACACAGACCACACATCCATATGATCACCACACGCTGATTGTCAAATGCAAGCTGCAACAAATAGTTGTGAGCATGCTGTTAACTTAAGATTAAGTCAATTACTTCATCATCCCTCTTTTCCAAAGAAATGAATTCCAAATGCTTACAAATTGTGGACCAAGACTTCCCCATGTCACACCACACCTATGGTCTACAGAGAAATATTTGAATGAGAGACAAATAGAACAAAAAATATTTGAATTAGAGACAAAGAAAAACCCTTGAGCAAATCAAGGTCATGGTAATTTTTTACACAGCACTGTGTCTGCTATTTACAATTATATAAAAGCCAGAATTATGTATATATCAACTAGAACTATGTTTGTAAGTAGATGTATATACAGCATGAGCCTGTGGAAGCGACTCATATACCAAACGAGCAATTAAAAAAAGAGTTGCTGCAGCTCCTCCTTGGCACTGTATGGATGCCTACAAAACAGGAGGCAGCAATCAGTAGTGTAAGATACTGCAATAACATCGACAATTTTTCAAAGGCCATCATATAAGAAGGATCTGTTAAAACTAGAAATTTGTGATTGAATTAAATTTTAATTCACAAGCCAAAAAAATAGCGAGAGGTGACATAGTCCACAAGAATGTTCACACATAGGCTAAACCCAAGGGGAGGGCCCCATCACAACTGCCCCTTGTCATTGGAAAGGGGATCTCGCTCATCCACCCCCAAAAGAGAACCTGTAAAGCAGGGAACAAGCGCAGGCAGCATGAGCATGCCTCTTCTGTTTTCTGCTGTACACGGTACTCCTTTAACCTATGTACCCATGCCCCTCAACACTACTTGCACCCCAAGCATTTGAACCCTAGACAATCACTAAGAGACACCAATAGGGAGGGTCAATCAAATTAGAGCAAGCACATAGCAACTAATCAATCACATAAATAACTTTCTATCCCTAATGTTGTGGAACACCCATGTGTCGTGCCATCATTGCACCCACCTATGCACACACCTACGGCTTCTAGCTTACATAAACACACGTTCCTCAATGATAGAGCTTACCCTTGATAACCATATACATCTTGAAATACTTGGAACCAACCATAGCCATCGTTAATTATACATGCCTCTATTTGGCTAGTTATACACACATGTGACATATTTTACCGATCGTATCCATCATGATCACATCCATCAAAAATCCAATGCATCATGCCAACACTTCAAACACACAATCACTTAGCCAACCACACATAGCAACACTGCATGCACCTCACACAAGCACCTACTGCTCAGTGGAGCTTATTCTTGCTTCACGTACATGTCTTGACATCTTGCACCATTTTTGAAACCAACCGCATCCATCATACATCAAACACACAAATCACTTAGCTGACCACACGTACCAGAGGTGTTGTACCAATCATGCACATCATCCACCAAAGATCCGCACCTACAGCCCTAGCGCATAATAAAAGCACCTAATCATGAACATCATAATCATATGAACCAAAGACCAGCATCTACAGCCTCTAGCTCCGCAGCTAACTGTGGTTCGTAGAGTTTAACATTGCTAACCATATGCATCTGGACAGCTTGCAGCATTCTTGAAATCAACCACATCCATCATACATCAACAAAGCATTCTGTACACTTATCTAACATGTCATACTAATCATACACATCATAATCACATCCATTGAAGGTCAAACACTAATTTATCCAAGATGAATCAAACCAGATAGAATTACTTGATTAGTTGAAGAATATTCGTGTGGGGGAAGAGGTCCTTCATAGCTTCACAGGGAATTCACAACAGCCTCTCCTTCCTTGATGCTGCATGGCTGTAATTTCAGGCATCGGAAATTCTTGCCCCCACCGCTGAGGCCATTCATCACTACCCAGCCAAAAAAACCCAGGGTTGCCACCAGTGAAACTCTCCACATAAGACCATGCTTGAATCCAGGCTGCTGCTGAACAAGGGTTTGTTTTACACCAAATTTAGGATTTGCCTCCTGAACATGATCTGGTCCCCACGGAAATGCTCTCCGAGGATCTCCAAAAGGATAAACCTTCATGTCATCGCCATCACCATCATCATCATCGACACCACCGTCGTCATCACCATCATCATCATCTTCTTCTTCTTCACTTCCTTCCTCCTCCTCTTCTTTTTCTTCATCATCTGGTGCCTGTTTCTCCTGCTCTTCCTGTGTGGTCTCTACAAGGTAGTCCCGTGGTCCTGTAAATGGTTCATCTTTCTCCTTTGCCACAACTGATTCTGCCTCCTCGAGCTTCGCTGGCTCCTCTTCACTAGGGCCTCTTTCCCATGGCTTCTTCTCTGCTGTGGTGAGGTCCAGCTCCCCATCTCGCACGGCGCTCAAGATAGTCCAGCCGAACTTCTCCTCCTCAACCAAGCGGACTGTGTTTCCCTGTTCCATTAGGGCAGGAACCTTTTCTTCAACCTCAGACAGAATCGGACCTAGGGTTTCAAAACCTCGGGATTCTGAATTTAGGGTTTTCCAATCTGGGGTTTCCAAAGCTACAAATTACAATCTAGGGTTTTATCTGCTCAAAATCTAGGGCTTCCGGATCAGAGGTTTCCAAAACTAGGGATTGAAATCTAGGTCAAAATCTTAGGGTTTTCAACACAGGAAGGGGATCAGACCTAGGGTTTTGCCAGATCGAACCTAGGGTTTTCAAGGGATGCTTTCACTGGATCTGATCAAAGCTTTAAGGTTTGATCTAAGGTAGCGTCGACAAATTGGATGCTGAGAAAATGGAGAGAACACACAACCCTTCTCTGTTGCTGTCTCCGGGTTAACCCTGATTTGAGCAGACTGTTTTCGTGCAGCACAATCTTAGAAACTTGTGCATACTCTTTCCAAATCGGATGGAAGTGGGTGGGAGACGAAGGCAGGCTGCAGCTAAGTATAGTGTGTAACCGTCCAGCTCCATGATTGCTATTATATGTATTGTTAATAGATGGTGGGATGCTTTGCTTGGACAAGAGAACAATTCAAACTTTCTCACCAAAGCATATTTTTTCTTAGGGCTCGGTCCCATGCACACCTTGCCACTCAAACATTCTGGTAACTATGCAACTTGGTTGCCAATCTCAACACCCTACCAACATGCCGAAATTGATCAATAAACTTTCTTGCTACTAATGCACGGAATCGTACGTAGCATACATATTGGCGTGTCGAACGACACCGCCCATTCCCCTTTTAGTTCTACGAATGTCGTCAATATTCTGTCTCACAACTAGTCTTCTTGATGGTTTGTTGACAAACGTTTGTGTTATCACAAAAGTCGATGAGGATTTTTTGTACTCCTAGACATGCAAGCAATCTCAAAGTATCAAATGACGCCAACTCCTCATCAGAGAATGAGGAGCTTACTTTTTTTGTGTGTGCCTGCTCTGTGTGTGTGTGTGTGTGTGTGTGTGTGTGAGAGAGAGAGAGAGAGAGAGAGAGAGAGAGCAATTAATGTCTAGTAACATGTGACATTGAATGAGCTACAAGAAAACTTTAATGGAAAGCTTCTCTATCTCGAGAAACTTCTTTACGTGCTACTCAAACTTTAGCAAGTTGAGAGAGAGAGAGAGAGAGAGAGAGAGAGAGAGAGAGAGAGAGTAATATATGAGTTACTTGTGTGTGTGTGTGTGTGTGTGTGTGTGTGTGTGTGTGTGTGTGAGAGAGAGAGAGAGAGAGAGAGAGAGAGAGGAACTTTTAAATTGAAAAACACATAAACTGAAAGTTATATATTAAATGTAGCTAATTAGGAATAGAAACATGTCCCCCTTAGTCTTGCTTTTTATAAAAGCATGCCAAAGTCACAGCCGACAACGCTCCATATGCAATAGCCATCTTTTTGTAGTGCTCCATTTGTAATGAAGATCTCTTTATGGTGATTTATTATAGCCTCCTTTTCTAGGGGGGAAAAAAAGATAGCCATCTTTTTGTAGTGATCCATTTGTAATGAAGATCTCTTTATGGTGATTTACTTAGGGGGGCAAAAAAGTCAACGTAGCAGTTTGCCATTGAAAACTCCACCCACACTTACACTAGTGGTTGAATTTAGAAGATGCTCATTATTTCAACAAGTGGTGTAATGGCCTAAAAACCCTTTATCGCCTTCTTTTGAAGATGGTTTTGAAAGGTCTTTCTCCACTATTGACACACTCATGTGCTCTTGTAGATTTTTGAACCATTTTCCCACACACGTGCTCTTGTGGATTTTTGAACCACTATGTCAGACCAAAACCTTCTAATTTAGGGGCATTACCTTAGAGGTTTACCCCCCCCCACACACACACACACTCACACTCACACCATAAGATGTGGGAATAAACCTCCTCACAATACCAAAAAAATGCCTCTAATTTAGATATTCTATTGAATCTACTATGATAAAAGATGTGTTTATGAGGATTTTGAAAGTATTCCCACATGTTTTTAAAGTATCCCTCCATTTTTAGAAAACCCATTACTTTATTCTAGTGTTAACTCTAAAAGACAAGTTTCCAAGCCTAGTGAGTGGTGACTCCCTTATTCTTCGATTACAAGAACTTATGAAATAGCCATATTTTATACATCTATAACTTCCTTTCACATTGAGTTTTATGAGTATTATTCTCTATTAGAATTGATTAACTAGGTCAAAGAAGTATGAACTTATGAAATAGCCATATTTTATACATCTATAACTTCCTTTCATTGCCTTTTTATATGTGCTAGCATTTTCTCAATGCTCTACCCTCGTGTTATGGAGTAGCCGTTGGGATGAGCACCTTGACACACCCAGCAGTTCATAATTTATGTTGAAATATCAAGCTCAACTAGCAAATATGGGTCACGTGCCATGATGAGAACTCCTCAAGATTATGGGTTATATGTCACCAATGGTTTACACGCTGTGTGACAGCCATTTTGGTTTGCTAGAGTTATGGCACAATTATAGCATCGGCTCATGTAGTCAGGTTCACATTATGGACCAACCTTTGTATGTTATAATAGGAGAACTCGTACTTTCCCTCATAGTGTGTACTCTTATCTTTATGTTATGGTTGTAGAGAAGAGAAGAGAATAGAAGAAAATTCAGCCATCTATCTCCCTTGTATGTTTGTCTACTCTTGTGTATGTGTGTTTTGCTTGCTTGAAGCTCAAGCTCATGCTCTCCCTTGGATTCTTCTCACGGTATCAGGGCGTCGGTTCGCGTGAAGCACTCAAGAGGCAAGCAAAAGAAGCAGTTCACGAGTAAGGGTAGCTCCATCTTTTTCCCTTTGATTTGGAAGCAAATCTCTATGGTCCATATAACTTTAGTGATTTTAGAATTTGGATTCGAGGCCATTTTAGGCCCCATTTTGGCTCTGCTAGTTTTCCACAAGCACTCTATGATGGTTCAGTGTAAAGTTGCAGGGCAAAAACTTGGTTGCAAGACAGTTTTATGCAGAGAATTTGAGATTTGTAGATTGTTGGTGGATGTATGTTTATGTGACTGTTCCATATACAATTGTAGTATAGTTGCAGTAGTATAACAAGTTTATAAGACTGTAGGAGAGGTGACTATGTTGGAGATTACAGGTTTTCTATAAGTATAGAAGTTTCTACAAGCATTGTGTTTGGTAAGTTTCTACAGGTAACCATGTTTGGTAGACTATCTACAAGCATTGTGTTTAGTAAGTTGTTGTAGGTAACCATGTCTGGTAGACTATCTACAAGCATTGTTTGGTAAGTTACTTGCGGGTAACCATGTATGGTACACTATCTCAGATTGTGAGTGAGAACAACTTCCAAGTAAGGAAGTTTAGGATGAGAAACTTCCTCATGGGAAAAGGATACTGGGAGTTTATTTCAAGTGACGAGAAAAAGCCAGAGCCTCCAAAAGAAAATTTTACTCCTTAATAGGCATAGGCTTTTAAGTCATGGCATGAGAGAGCCAACAAAGAGATGTATTGGCTATTTATTAGCATGTCGGATTGTATGATTAGTCATATACAGGATGCAACAACACTTAAGGATACATGGGATACCTTGGTTAAGTTGTATATAGCACAAGAACCAAGGCAAGAAAGATGCAATCAAAGCAAGAGCTTAATAATGTGTAGAGGAATAATATGAGTGTGACAATGATTACTCATTGAAAGTTAATGACTTACAGATGCCATTGGCTCTATTGGAACTCCTGTTGGACAAGCGACGACTTGGTGTCGGTCATATTGAATGGGCTTGGCTAAGAGTATGATCAACTTCTGAGACATCTATTTGAAGTCGAGAAAACTTCCCAAACTTTGAGGATCTTATAGCCCTTTTTATCACTAAAGAGATGAATGTCAGACACACGAGTAGGAAGAACATGCAAATTGCCAAAGTTGCCCTTGGATTGATCTGAATGAGAAAGGAATGTCTCATGTACTAGCAAAACTGCAATTTACATATGAAATTTGCCCTTGCATTAATGTGAACGAGAAAGGAATGTCTCATTATTTTTTGGTTGAATTAGTAGCAATAATTGTAATTTACATTATGAACAGAAACCCTTGCAATGGTTCATAGCGTGATGTCTCGACATAAGTTTACTAGCAAAATACTAGATTTGGCACACTTGAAAGTGTTTGGCTACATTACCTATGTACATGTGTTAGATAAAGTGAGAAGTGTTGAAAATAGGATTGCAGAAATACGCACACACGCACACACACACACAACACACAACAACACACACACAACACACATACGATGGAGAAGCTCAAAGAACCAGACTATGAGATGATAAATAGATAATGATTGTGTGATGTACAAAGATCATAAGTATACCGCAAGATGAGTGTATACTAGCATGGGGGAAAAGATCTCCTAAAGAGGGAAAAAGTGGCCCAATTGGTCCTAGTGTGTTTACACACAGCACTACCAAATATGGCTACAAATATCCCCTAGGAGTGATGATGTGAACAAGGGGTGAGCTAGCACTAAAAGTACAAAGATGTGCAGGCTCTTTGGACTATAAGCGGGAGCCCAGACTAATCCCCAAAGGAAAGTAAGTTCAAAGCTTTGCAAAAAGCTTCAAACTTCTTTCGTGAGAGAGACTTTGTGAATAAATCTGCCTACGGAGCATCTCTCCCTAACATAATGATATTGCACCTCAAAGTGCTTTGTGCGAGTATGAAAAATTGGATTCCTCTGCCATAGCGCTTTGACTATCAGTAAAGATGGTAGTGACTAAGGACTTGCCACCTATACCCAAATTAGTAATAAGGCGTCTAAGCCCAACACACTCAATTGTAGCTGTAATAAATGCTACCCTTTAATAGCTTCACAATTAGAAGTGGCCATAGTGGGTTGCTTCTTTTGCTGAGCCATGATATACATGAATCACTAAGGTGAAATGGACACTCGTATGTCGTAACATTCATCCCACTCTAAGTCTATAAATGCATGCAGTTGTGATTTACCTCCTTGGGAAAAACAACCCAAAGTGCTTGGTGCCCTTTAGGTAATAGAAAACTCGTTTGATAGACTGTCATACCTAGGCTATACATAAATCTGCTCAATATTGACCATAATCAAAAGGGTCACCTGCATCTTCAAGACTAAGTCGCAAACCAGGTTTCATAGGTATAGCAATAGGTTTGTAGTCTCCAAGATTGAACCTCTTCAACAATGCCTCTATGTATTGTGTCTGCAGCATAACAATGCCATCATGACGCTATTGAAACTCAATGCCCAAATAATAGTGCAACAGGCCAAGATATGACATTTCAAATGACCTCTGTAAATTAGCTATAAAAGCTAAAATATGATCATCATCAGGGCCTGTGAGCAGCATGTCATCAAGGTATAGCACGATGAACAAAAATTCATCTTTAATCCCCTTAATGTAGAGAGTACTATCAGTAGAAGTATTGCAAAAACCTTGTGCAACCAAGTATGCATGTATCTTCTCATACCTGGGAGCCTGCTTAAGACCATACAAAGCTTTTTTCAATTTACATACTTTTAATTCTTGATCTTTATGGACAAAACCATGAGGCTGAGATACATAGACCTCCTCATGCAAATCTCCATTCAAAAAAGCAGTTTTGATGACGTACATTCCAACCTTTATGTACTACAATGCAATGATACTCCGCATGGTAGTCATATGACGTGGGTGCAAAGGTCTCATCATAGTCAATTCCTTTTTCCTATGCATAACCCTTGCTTTGTATCACTCAACACTACCATCAGCTTTATGTTTAAGTTTGTAAAACCATTCCGTGTGCCAATGGCCTTCTTGCCACCATGAGGCAAATCAAACAACTCACTCATGCATTGTTCTAATTCCTTTACTTCATCAAAGGAGACAGGTTCCTCTTCATTATATAAACTGACAAGAAGAGCATGACCTACGTCAACATGAGATGCGTGATGAGAACCTACATGTGTTCTGCCTAGAAGTGGCCAATTTGCTATTATGTAGTGTTTGCACCAGCCATTTTGGCATACTTTTTGACTCCTCAATTTCCCTTCTTTCCTCATCAACTGCATTATCCACATTTACCTCATCAATACGCTCATTTGTGGGCTGAAAAACATGCTGATTTTATCCTTTGTGAGCTGATTTTCAGCATTCCCTTGAGTACCCAAATGCTCTACATCAATGTGTCCTGCATTAAACAATGGAAGGAGAGTGTCGAATATGTCCTGGGAACATACATTTTGCTGTTTTTTTACACGAAAGCAAGGACTGAATTGCATCTTCCACAAATACAACATCTGTCCTCACAAGAATCTGCTTAGTAATAGGATGATAAAGATGGTAACTTTACTTTCCAAACTATACTCCACAAAATACATTTAATAGCCTTATCGTCAAGCTTGCTATTAATTTGCTCAAGCACAAGTGCATAAGCAAGACAACCTTATCGTCAAGCTTGCTGTTAATTTGCTTATGCACAAGTGCATAAGCAAGACAACCAAAAACGCGTAAGTAAGCCACATAGGGCTTTTACCATTCCAAGCTTCAAAAGGCGCAATTATATGCAAAGCCTTTGTAGGACACATGTTCAAAACATATGCTACACATGACTGCTTCTAGCTAGAAACCATGAGGTAACTACAATGTGCCATCTCCATCAGAGACCTATTTTTGTATTCAGCTACACCCTTTTGCTAAAGTGTATAGGGCACAATACAATACTATTTTATCCCATGATTAGCCATGTATGCATATAACTCCTTAGATATATACTCCCCCCCTCGATCAGTACGCAGGGTTCCAATCTTACATGTAGAAACAATTTCAACCATAGCAACAAAGTTCTTAAAGCACATAAAAATCTCTTATTTCTATTTCAATGGATATATTCAAGCTAATTTTTGGATAGCTCTAACTAAACCATCTTTGGGAAATGATGCCCGTTGTATTTTTCCAAGAATACAGCCCTCATAAACATGTTTGATAGGGGCTTCAAATGTGGCAACTCAGACACCATGTTATGCTTATGCAAAAACAATAAAATCTCAAAGTTTAAGTGACAAAAGCGTGCATGCCACAACTTAGTATCACCCATTGCCTTTGTGGTAGAAACTGTACATACAGCACCTTTCATATGCATCTAGCCTATAAATGCCATGAGACAAAGTACCAGAAGCAATAATTGTATTGCTATCACTTCAATCATGAACAATACATATGTCATCTACAAGCTAAACCACTAAGCTAGCCTTAGTGACATGACCTTAATCCCCGGTACATGTGATACATCTGAGTACGTGATTGTTCCACCATTTGCAGTAAGAATACTTTTACCAACTTCTTTTACATAATATGAGGAGTCGTTTGCACATGTAATAGTACTTCCTTGTGGAGTAAATTCAAGTGATGAGAACAAATTACGATGAGAAGTAATGTGCTTAGCACCACTGTCAAAATACCAGACATGTATAGCCATGCATACATCCTTATGCAAAGGGTGAAAACTACATTGCAAAATGAAAGCCCAATCATCATGTGCATAGTTTGCAGATTTTTTGTTTTCTACATTAGATGCTGACTCATAAGCTATAGCCATACTTTAGTCTTTCTCTTTCTCCTTCTTTGGCCACTTCCTACACTCATTAATGTAGTGACCAGGTTTCCTGCAATAGTTGCATTTTTCCTTTTTCTTTGGCTTGTCACTTACGCAATGAGTATGATTTTAGCTTGTAACTACCTTGAGGAAAGGATTTACCTTTGCTTCTTTATTGATTGGTAGAAAAATCTTGATCTCCTAACATATCTGTTTTACCTGGATTTCTCACAGCACAAAATCTAACTCCTCAAACTTCAAGGCATTTGGATTGCCTTTCATTCATGAGTCTAATGGTGGAAGTAAAACTTTGATACAAGGCTGGCAATGCATTCAAGACACTAGGCACCAATGAACTGTCAAGATATACTTCATTAACACTGGCTAACTGCTTCTTAAAATCCTTGATTTTTGTAAGGAAATTGTCCATGGAGTCTCCCTCATTCATATGCTCTAACTCTAATTGCTTGCGTAGATAAGAAACACATGCTTCATTATATACCTGGTAGAATGACACAAATGCATCCCAAGTATATTTAGTAGTCCTACATGACTGAATGTGAGGAATGATACTCCTCTTGACTAACAAAGCAATCAATGCATGTGCCGTGTATCTCTCTTCCATCCCACTTTGTAGTCCTACATGACCAAATGTGAGGAATGATACTCCTCTTGACTAACAAAGCAATCAATGCATGTGCCGTGTATCTCTCTTCCATCCCACTTTGTTTGTTCTTGTGGTAACGTATCATGTGAAACTGAGTCTGTGTTTGCAAATGTGCCTTTTGCATCATGTTCATCAGAGGAACCATAGGACATTTCTCAATAACAACCACAACATTCCATAGCCCTTTGGCTACCACTACATGGCGACATATAGTTGGTCCTATCAAGCTTAACCTCAGCAGCAGGCAGATAACATTCAAAATACATCACGGTCTGCCACTTTTTATAATGTCCAAGCAAGTAATCATGCAGCTTGTAAGTGCTACGTGATCCTTTGATGCGACCAAGGTGGCTGTCTGTAAGTAATCAATCATGCAACTTGTAAGTGATATGTGATCCTTTGATGCAACCAAGGTGGCTGCTAATAAGACCACTAACAATGGAGGCTTGCAAGGTTTTTGAAAGAAATGTAGAGAAAAGTGAGTAAAAATTTTACTCATCATAAAAGATGTAGAGATCGATGTCGCTAAAGTGTAGCTCGTAGACAAGATTCGGTGTGGTGAGTGTCTGATGATGCTTTCACGTATATCTACACACCCGTCTATAGTAGATCTGACAATACTACTCCATAATTTGACAAAGAAGAGTGCAAAGCTGATCGCAAAACTTTAGTACAAAGTATTGCACACTTCATGGTCCTCTTTCTTCTCCTAGAAGGGCTCCTTGATCCGGTTCAAGAAGATACGCAACTCTGGGTGAAGGGTAGGCATAACAATAGGGGCAAGGAGCGTATGCTCTAATACCAAATGTTGGAAATAGGATTGTATGAATGCGCGCATGCACACACACACACACACACACACACACACACAGAGTAGTGGAGAAGCTTAAAGGAGTACACAATGAGATGATAGATAGATAATGAATGTGTGCTTTACAAAGATGATAAGTATACCCCAAGATGGGTATACAGTAGCACGGGGGAAAATACCCCAGGTTGGTCCTAGTGTGTTCACACACATCACTACCAAATATGTATACAAGAAGCAAACTGGATCCCAGGTTAAAAAATGTATCTTTAATAGATACCCCCTTGAGCAAAAGGTTTATAGATCTTTATTAGCTACCCCCTTGAGCAGAAGGGGGTATAGATCTTTATTACATACTTCCTTAAGCAGAAAGGTTATATATGTTATTATTAGATACCCCTTAAGCAGAAGGGGGTATAGATCTTTATTAGATACTTCCTTGAGCAGAAAGGTTATATATGTTATAACCCCACTACTCACGATATGCGAGTGAGCATGGATGTTGTTTTTATCAGATGAGTAGCTTGTATACTCCAATGAAGGATTCCAAAGAAACAACAATGTGGTTGCAAGTGAATGGAGAGTAGCAATCACATGTGCTTAGTGGACCAAGGGAGTCCTCTAGCAGTGGATCTATTATTAGACCTTGGTCAAGAATGTTGAGGTACAATGCTAGGAATTTCGACATGTCATTTGTTGAGGTACAATGCTAGGAATTTCGACATGTCATTTGTTGGTGGTACTACACATGCTAAAAAATCAAAAAATTCACATGTATCACTTAAGGGAAAAGAGCAGGTGGATCAACCTTTCATAATGCGTGATGTTTTAATAAATCATTAATTTGTTGATGGGGATAGTGGCTTGGATTAGAGCCTTGATAAGGAGTTTGGAATCCTTGTTGTTATTATACACCAAGTGTACAAAGAGCCAAAGTAGTGTTGAGAACACGTGGTAGTGATCCAGGTGTATGCAATCGTAGGAAATAGGTACGACTATGTTTGTGTCATCACTTTCAATGTAGTGACCCAACGCCGCATTTACTCAAATTATTGGTGTGCACTGCCTTTGGGTTGTGGGTGTTTCTCATGAAGTAATTCAGGAGGATGATGGGACTAAGATTCATTTAAGGAATCTTAGCTGTCCATCTCCTCTATGGGAGCTTGTAGTTTTCATTCCATCCAATCCCTAAGGTCATTCCATAAATGTGAATTCCCTTGTAATAAGGTTCCAATGGGCATTTGCATTTGGGAGAAAAGAAAGGCTGATAGGCCACCTGATCTTCACCTTTGCCAATGTTCTTGGAGCATTGTTTCTTTTTGGATGTGGCACATTTGAAAGATAAGGTGTTGGACTACTTTGGTTCTTTGGCCTTCTTGAGTTTTGCCTACATCTGTGTGACTACATTCAATGGGACAGTGGATATCTTCCCAATGTTGAACGCTTAACACGTTGAGGGATGACATGCCTTTGACCGTGGAGTTAGAAACTGATTGCAACAAAGGGTAATCCTTGAAGTAATGTTTGATCCCACAATCGTGAGACATTGTGGTGTCAATGGCAGGGTTTTCTTCTGGCCACACCAAGCAAAAGATCTGAGGCCTGTCCTGCTACCATAGCCAACCTTTGGAGGTATTGTGGGTATAATTAATTAAAATCTTAACCACTTTGGTTTAAGGATTAACCCAAGACTAAGTGCAAGTGGTCTAAGTTTTTTGAAGCATTTTTTTGTGGAAGGCTCGCTCAAATACCCATTTGCATCCATGAACCCATGAGAAATCATGGTTTAGGTTGCCTTGTAATGCCTATATTTCACTAGTGGATTCCGTCTTTGATGTGTGCTATACATCTCATTGATATGTATGCTACCAAGTTGAATCTTCCTACAAATCACTAATGAACATGGCATGTATGTGAGCATCTTCCACATCAAGGCAAGTGGTCATAAGTCCTTCATTTGCTAATCACTGTAAAGGGTAGACACTACCATAGTACCACCGCATAGACGGGGACTTGGTAAGACCCCCTACTCATCATGGCACACGATGAAATCATCAAGTTTAGTGGTATTGGATTCCACACATGGCAGTCAAAAATCATGTATGCG
Organism: Cibotium barometz; assembly: GCF_041138505.1. NCBI lineage: Eukaryota > Viridiplantae > Streptophyta > Polypodiopsida > Cyatheales > Cibotiaceae > Cibotium > Cibotium barometz. The sequence goes on from NC_141109.1 coordinate 10,856,335, forward strand.
CTCATGAAGAAAAATATGTGGGGGATAATCCAAGGGAGGGACACTTAAGTGTTAGATGATTGGCTAAAAATGGGAACATTTCCAATGTGACCAATAAACTGATATGTGGCATCTCCTTGCACAGTGAGTAAAAACACTTTGAAACCTCATATGAATCTGACATGTGCAATGCAGAGAACAACATATGCACTAATTTTAGACAATATGCAAAATTTGGCTATCAGTGTATGGGCTATTAGGACGACACATACCTCAGAGTGTAAATCCAACCATTCTTTTTCCTAGATGAATGATTAATGGATAAAATCAAGTTTTTCATAATGTTTCGCTTTGATAAGTAGAAAATGTTTACATTAGAATGATTTAAATACTCATGGGGTGAACTTCCAATTAATTTTAGAGGATTAAAAATTGAAAAATGGTCAGCCATACAAAGGAGGTTATGGCGAAAGTTTCTAAAATTGTGAAAAATAAGTTTTACTTTTTTTATTCAAAAAGACTTATTCCCATCGTATATGTATTCTTCAAGTGTTAATTTTCATCCTAGGTATAAGAAAATGCATACTAAAAATATTTTATTAAAAAAGTGTTACTTTCTTTAGAATTAAATTCCATGCATAGAAGGAAGTATATTGAAATTGTTATTTTGATTATAAGTGTTTTTTTTTCATCATAAATGATTTGTATGCATAAACATATGCATAAAAGATATTTTTTTATATTAAAAGTGTGATTTTTATCATAAATGATTTTTATGCATAAATAGATGTATAAAATAAATTCTTTTATATTAAAAGAGTGATTTTCATCATAAATGATTTGTATGCATAAACATATGCATAAAAGATATATATTTTTTATATTGAAAGTGTGATTTTTATCATAAATGATTTTTATGCATAAATAGATGCATAAAAGAAATTCTTTTATATTAAAAGAGTGATTTTCATCATAAATGATTTGTATGCATAAACATATGCATAAAAGATATTTTTTATATATTAAAAGTGTGATTTTCATCATAATTGATTTTTATGCATAAATAGATGTATAAAAGAAATTCTTTTATATGAAAAGAGTGATTTTGATCATAAATGATTTGTATGCATAAACATATGCTTAAAAGATACTTTTTTATATTAAAAGTGTGATTTTCATCACATAAATGATTTTTATGCATAAGTAGATGCATAAAAGAAATTCTTTTATATTAAAAGAGTGATTTTCATCATAAATGATTTGTATGCATAAACATATGCATAAAAGATATTTTTTTATATTAAAAGTGGGATTTTCATCATAAATAATTTTTATGCATAAAAGAAATTCTTTTATATTAAAAGAGTGATTTTCATCATAAATGATTTGTATGCATAAACATATGCATAAAAGATATTTTTTTATATTAAAAGTGTGATTTTCATCATAAATGATTTTTATGCATAAATAGATGCATAAAAGAAATTCTTTTATATTAAAAGAGTGATTTTCATAAATGATTTGTATACATAAACATATGCATAAAAGATATATATTTTTATATTAAAAGTGTGATTTTCATCATAAATGATTTTTATGCATAAATAGATGTATAAAAGAAATTCTTTTATATTAAAAGAGTGATTTTCATCATAAATGATTTGTATGCATAAACATATGCATAAAAGATATTTTTTTAATATTAAAAGCGTGATTTTTATCATAAATGATTTTTATGCATAAATAGATGCATAAAAGAAATTCTTTTATATTAAAAGAGTGATTTTCATCATAAATGATTTGTATGCATAAAAGATTTTTTTAATTAAAAGTGTGATTTTCATCATAAATGGATTTTATGCATAAATTAGATGAATAAGAGAAATTCTTTTATTCTAAAAGTGTAATTCCTACTACATTGGATTTATGCATGGAAAGAAGCATAAATAATTCATTTTAATCCAAAAGTGTTATTCTCATCAATTTTGATTTTATGCATAAATAGATGCATAAAGAATTTTATTTTTAATTCAAAAGAGTTATTTTCATCAATTTTGATTCAAAAGAGTTATTTTTAATTCAAAAGAGTTATTTTCATCAATTTTGATTTTATGCATAAATAGATGCATAAAGAATTTTATTTTTATTCCAAAAGAGTTATTCTTATCAATTTTGATTTTATGCATAGAAAGATGCATAAAAGAATTATTTTATTTCGAAAGTGTTATTTTCATTGAAATTGAAATTATGCATAGATAGATGCTTAAAAGATTTATTTTTTATTTTGAAAGTGTTATTCTCATTAAAATGGAATTTATGCATAGTAAAATGCATAAAAAGTTTATTTTTAATTCGAAAGTGTTATTTTCCTTAAAATTGAATTTATGCCTAATAGATGCATAAAAGGATTTTTATAAAAGTGTTATTCCTACTAAAGTTATCTTTATGCCTAATTAGATGCGTAAAGAATCTTTATATCAAAAGTTAGAATTCTCTTACATTCTATAAATAGATGTGATGAGATGTGATAGGAATCAGATTGATGTAGTGGATGTATGGATGTGGATGTGGATGTGGATGTGGATGTGGATGTGGATGTGGATGTATGAATATAAATGTGGATGTATGAATGTGGATGTGAATGTGGATGTATGAATGTGGATGTGGATGTATGAATATGGATGTGGAAATGGATGTATGGATGTGGAATTGGATGTGTAAATGTATGAATGAGGATGTGGATATGGATGTATGAATGTGGAATGTGGATATGGATGTATGGATGTGAATGTGAACGTGCATGTATGGATGTAGATATGGATGTGGATGTATGGATGTAGATATGGAATGTGGATGTAGATGTATGAATGTGGATGTGGATATGGATGTATGAATGTGGATGTATGGATGTGGATGTGGATGTGGATGTGGATGTGGATATGGATGTATTTATGTGAATGTGAATGTATGGATGTGGGTGTGGATATGGATGTATTTATGTGAATGTGAATGTGGATGTATGGATGTGGGTATGGATGTAGATATGGAATGTGGATGTAGATGTATGAATGTGGATGTGGATATGGATGTATGAATGTGGATGTGGAAATGGATGTATGGATATGGATGTGGATGTGGATGTATGGATGTGGATATGGATGTGTATGTATGAATGTGGATGTGGAATTGGATGTATGGATGTGGATGTGTATGGGGAATAATGAATTGGACGTATGAATGCGGATGTGGAATTGGATGTATGAATGCGGATGTGGAATTGGATGTATGGATGTGGATGTGTATGGGGAATAATGAATGCGAATGTGTATGAGAAATGATGAGACGTCGATATGAGTGAATGGATGAGATGTGATGACATGTGAATTGGGATGTGAATGACATGTGAATTGGGATGTGAATAAATGACATGTGAATTGAGATGTGATGACATGTGAATTGGGATGTGAATAAATATGTGATGTGAATGAATCTGATGTGATGAGATGGAAAATGATGTGATTGGATGAGAATGAGTACACATATGAATTGAATGTGGAATAAGTAATGTGGATTGATAAGGGATAATGTGGAAAGACGAGAGTTCATTATAGAAACTGTAATTGTGACCTGTTTGTAAATGATTGTTTTATATCAAGAATGCTGGGGTAGCATTTTGACTGTCTTGTGAATGAGGTCGTGGAGATCTATCTGTTAAAGTTGCAACTGCTGTGACGGAGAGTCAATGAAGGACGTCTCGCGTAGCAAAGTCGACCGAGGTCTTGACTAGCCTCGGTTTGATTTAAACGGTGAGCTTCCGATACGGTGGATGAGGGACCAAGGAAGCGGCCTATGAGTGAAGCGCTAGGTGACCTGCGAAGGATCCTAGAGGGTGCTGACCATATGGTGCTCGGGCTCTGGGTCGCCGAAGATACCCACACGTGCATCGTGGAAGATATTGGAACAAGGAGTAAGAGTTGTTTTCTGAAACCGGGCATGGATCTGGTTGATTGAGGTCCTCAACAGATGAGTCCATGGCTCTTTTATATGGATCTGTTGGTTGATCTTGCTGATCTTCCACGAAGATTCCATTTTGTTATGTGAATATATTGCCCCGGTTACTATGAGCTAGGAACTATCGAAAAGGCCCCTGAGTGAACAGGTGGTGAGCGTTCTCTTTGCCAATGATGCCATAAGTACACCGATGAAGGAATGATTGGAAATAAGGTTCTCAACCAGAGATTTTTGAGGATTGTGATCAGTGACATAATGGTTTCATTAAAGGATTGTTTTAAAGATAGCTGATGCTGAGAAAAAAGGCAATTTCATATTGGGTGTGTAAGTGGTGTGACTAGTTTTATGTTTGCATGAACATCCGGCTAGGGGACCCTGGAACTCTTTTCCTTGGTACCCGGGACAAAACCTAACCAAATTCCTAATTGGATCCCATCACTACAGTGGTTGGGCGGTTGGCTCCCTAAGCTGAGACTCAATTCTGTTATGGTACATTAGATAAAGTAAATCCCGGTCAAAAATTGTTCTATGGAAAAGAATCAACGGTTGTGCCTCTCAAGGAGGAAAAAAGTGTTCGTCTCTATGATCCAAGTACAATCTTTTCCCTAATCTAACTAAGGAACTTAATCTAACTAAGGAACTAATCTTTTCCCTAATCTGACTAAGGAACTTACGGGTTTGGTCAGATCAGTTCAGTTAGTTAAGACTTTTGACTACGTTAGAGAAAAATTATCCTGGAGGAATCGCCCGTTCCGGGCAAAGGAAGTTTTTCTCTATCCACCAAAATTAGGGAAATCCCAGAGGTAGACCCTCTATCCAACCTGCAGTTTCAATCCAAAGTAATGCAAGACCTCCACCTCAGAATAGGGGAAGTCAAAGAGAGTTGTTCCCAAATCGGCCGTCCACTTCCAAGGCAGTAACGCTGGAAGTGATTGAAGAAGAAGAAGAAGGAGATGAAGGAGATCATACTCCACCTGCGAGATGAGGACATCTCGCGTTTTTTAAGTGGGGTAGAATGTAAGATTCCTCCCCAGCCTCTTAGGATGTCCAGTATCTTCCCCTGTAGTCAAATCCCTCTTCAAAAATATAAAAGATCTTGTTTCTACCAGTTTTGGCCTAGAGAGAGAAAATCTTCTAGAGAGTGTAATACAATAGCCAATCTATTCTTTACTACATAAGACTTTTATCTTTGGAGCAACAAACATGCTTGCTGAAGGGTCTACATGTTATACCAACTCCCACAATAGAATATCCAACACATGAAGAAAGCCGGGCTGGAGAACTTTCTAAGGAAACCTCACAACAGGACAAAGGAATAGAAGCTTCAATGCAGAAAGAAAAAGGTAAATTGGTGGAAGAAAATACAACAATCTTAGAAACTCCACAAAGTGGGGGAGTAGAGGATACAGGAAGGCCTGATACTCGACAAGCTGAAGAAGGAGAAACCTCTACAAGACCTTGGAAGAAGCTAAGGACCAGTGAACATGAGGTTGATAGGGTTGAAGAACAGGTAGTAACTCTACTGGGACTGGAAAGAGAGGATTCACAGGAGGATCCAGGTAAAAAGCTATTCAAGTTAACAAAATCCTTAGTAGAAACTGTATAAATATTTTATCCTTACAAGTAGAAACTAGAGAACAAATATAAAATTAATTACGAAGTTGAATTCATGGTGGGTAAGATCTAAACAACAAGATCAACTCATAGTTGACCTCTTGGCATAGCTTGAAGAATAAAAAAGAACATCTACCTTGTGGGCTACAAATTGCAATAAGCTTAATGGAGATAAGAAGTGACTCGAAAGAAGGAATACAGACTTGACAAGGGAAAAAGAGGCAACAAGTTAGGAACTAGCAGGTGTGAAAATTGAAAGTCGTTAGCTCCGGAAGGCAGCAAGCATCTCTTAACAACAATTGAGAGAGATAGAAGCCAAGTTAGCAGAGGAATCACTCAACACACAGAGGTTGATTGCTCGTTATTATGATGAAATAGAAAAACAACTTCGTGAGGCCAAAGAAAACTTCATCACACACTTTCAAAAACATGAAGAAGAGGAAAAGAAGGCCATACTGAGAAGTATTAAGAAGGCCATACTGAGAAGTATTAAGAAGCAGAAGGCACTTTCTTCCTAACTAGAGAGAGCACAAAAGAAATGCCTCAAATTCAAAGTAGAAGTAGAAGTAGAAGAAAAGAGAAGAGCTGGAGTCCTCTCAGTTACTAAGACTAGCAAAACTCAATAAAGGAGAATGCCCCCCAAGATTAGGACCAAGGTACACTGCTAGATACTATTGCAAGTCAATTGAATACACTAGCAGTCGCACCTAGAAACCTTGCACAAACCTAATCTTTTTTCACATTGATTTTGAGTCTGCCCTTATAGATAAACATATAGAGAGTGGATGGTCCAAAGAATGTCTAGACACAATGCACCTACAGTAATAATGGCCATTTTTCACAACAATGACCTCTAAGATCTAAAAAAATGCTAAAGACATCTTTGTAGTCCCCATTCCTCCTATAGTGCTTAACATCAGAGCATGGGTGAGAGTCTTGATGTATTCTTAGGAATTCATAGAAGATGAAGAGATAATCCCTTAGGTTTGCTAGCAAATCTATCATTTGATTCTCCTTATCCCAGGGATTATATAGCTAATAGCATAACTTGGATAACCACATATGAGCTCTATGAGGCAAGGGATTTTTACAAGAAGATTAGAAATAGCAAATCTTACCAACCTTTGGGGATATGGAAGTTATACCTTCTACTATGCGCTCACTTAGAAAATCTACTATGCACTCACTTAGAAAATCTAGACGCACAGGGTCCAAGGGAATTTGATTTTATTTACCTCAATTATCCCATACTAAAGGATGAGGAAGAAATAAAGTTAGCAAAAGGTATTCATTTTGATAACTTCCAGGATAAGCCTGAAAGCCAAGATGTGGATTAGGATAAGAAGAAGCAACTAAATAATTAACATATGCTTATAACATGTCTATCTTCTCAACCACTCTTGGCCAAAGCCCATGTGAAAGTCAACCAAGTAGACAAGACAAGCCTACTGACCAAAAAGAAGCAGATACACCACCTCAAGAAGAAATACATGTACCACTGGCTCAATACTTAGAAGATGAAAGGAAAAAATGGTCACATAATGCTCAATGGGTAGCATATGAGTTGGAGCAATTGTTTTGGAGATTGAAGGCCAGCAACCCAAAAAGCACTTCCTCCTTTGGAGTGTTTTTGTGGGGGTCTTGTTCATAATGTAAATTGAAGGCCAACCTAGAAGCAGCCTAAGAAGCACTTCCTCCTTTGGAGTCACACCATGCACTGTTTCTGTGGGGGTCCTATTCATAATGGAAATTGTAGTCACAAATGCTTCAGCCCAATAATGTTGAGGCATGTTCTTCTTAGCCCATCAATGCACGAGAAACCTCTACAATGTGCCTATTTTTCCTCTTAGCAACCTCTACAATGTGCCTATTCTTCCTCTCATCAATGCATGAGCAACCTCTATAATGTGCGAATTCTTCCTCTCAGCAAATACCAATTTGTTGTGGAGTGTACCTACATGTGAATTACCTCTAAATTCAATGCTTTCTCAAGTACTCATTGAACTCATTGGAGAAGTACTCTCCCCCTCCATACGACCTTAGGCAATTAACCTACAAACCTATTCGATTTTCAATAGTCTGAAATTATAAAAGTGAGGAAGCACTTCACTTTTCTCTTTCATGTAATAGACCCACATCTTCCTCGTGTGGTCATCAATGATGAAAGATCATCCAAGGAGATATCCACTAGTAGGTAGGTAGAGAGCAAGAAGGAAGGAAGGAAGCTATGGAGAGCTCAACCTTCACCTCATGCAACTAGCATGCAAAAGGGACTTGGTAGATAGCAAAGAGAGGGTGGAGAAAAAGAGAAATGAGAGCATTACCATCCCTACTTACATACGTCGACAATCAAACATCCAAGGAAGTAAGAACACAAGCTAACATGCATCCACAAGCTCAAATGAGAGAGAGAGATAAGAGGCAAGCTCAAATGAGACAAATGGGATTGTCCCTTTTTATGTTTCATAAAATGACTTATATATAAGAGCTCATAGTTACAATGGCTGGCTGCCCATTTACAATTGGGGGCCTAAAACTAGTCAGACTTTCTAGCTCTATGCACAACTATTCCTCATGACCGGCATTACACAAGCCATAAGCTCGATCATTCCATGTTTCTTATACAATCAGCGCATTTCAAGGTTACAAAAGATAGATTACAAAGAGTGTAGCCATGCAAAAGGTAATGTTAAAACCAGAGTGGTTAACAATTTAACATGTGATTAAGCTAAGCTAAGGTGGGTGATACCTAATAAAAATCATGATGAGCTAAGCAAATTAAGCTTTAGACTCAAGCACAATTAGGTTACAAGATTGAGACTTGTACTCATAAAGAGGCTTGAGAGTTTGCTTGATTCATTACTTGAAACGGACCCCTTTTATATGAAGAGAGTACAACAAAGCTATGATAGCTCATGTGGGATATCTTGGCTGGGTGATTTGGCACTCTAGCATCACTCATTTCAACAACCCCCCTTGATGCTAGATTGGGTACTTTGACACTTTCTCTCTCTCCCCTTATGCGAGGCTACTTTGGCCCTTATGCTACTTTGGAATTATAGCTACTTTGGTCATGAATTTCAGCTTGAGTGCATCATATGGCCTCAAAGGCTGATTACACCACACTTTTTGTAGAGACAAGAGGGGTGAAAAGTACAATGGTTCTTTCTCTAGAAGAGCGCATCGTCAGTTGGGGCGGCTTTGACCTCGATGTAGTTTTCCTGTTTCTTTTTGTGATAGAAATCTTATTCTAGGTGACCAATTTGTCCACAATAGTCACAGACAAGCTTTGCGACATTCATTCTTGGTAGTATGACAAGATTTCCACAGTGATAGCATCTTGGAAGTTGAGATGTTGATTGATTTGTCCTTTGAAATCTCCCACCCTTTGTATACAATGCTTTCTCACTTGAATGTGATTTGAATGATGGGTTTAGTTTATATGCAAGCAGGAGTGTTTACTAGCCGACAGTCTATGGGGAGGTTGTAATGCTAGCCGATAGCTAATGGGCATGTGTAGGGAAACCCACTAGTAGCTCCCCAAGCCCTTCTATGCCCTAGAAGCTGTCCTTTATGGGCTGGCCATGCCATGGCCTAGCCTAAGGCTTACCTAAATGCTCCTAATGTAAACAAGTTACTCCCTCTCAGGCCCCATTCCTTTAGATCCTGGCTCTTGCAAGGGCCTCCATTTTCTAGACCTCGCTTACAATAACCTCACTAACAGCTTGCATGCATCCATAAGGGATTGCATCCATAAGGGATTGCACCAACCTCCAAATTCTATTTCTTCAATCAAATCAAATCAATGGGAGAATTCTGGATGCTTTGGTTGATCTGCGTGTCACATGAATTAAGTGAGCATTTAGCATGACATTCAAGCATAAGGAGCATCTCTAGCATGTACCAGAGCCTAACCAAGCATTGAGAGTAGTTAAATCATGTACTTAAGTATAGATCTCAATATTTACATGGCTTGGCAAAGACCACGTTTGTAAACTCGGCCACGTTTGTAAACTCATCCATGTTTGTAAACTCAGCCATGTTTCCACTTACCCTATGTGGCAATTTGTAAGGGATCTAGAATCTCATAATTCTTTTGTGGATGGATTTGCATGACACATCAAAGGTTGCATGTTATTTGACACATTAGTGAATGTAAGTGGATAAAAGTAAATGGATAAAAAGGTGAATTCAATGATGTACGCAACGAAGAAAGTTTCACATGGGAGATGAAGATGATTGAGGGTTCACATGGAAGAGGTGGAGATGATTGAGCTTAGATCATGAACCTTAAAGATGGAGGTTTGTTTGGAAGAGGAAGGTTTGCTTGAAGGAGGAAGATGAAGAGTTTATTTGTATCATGGAGGAGGGGCTAGAGGACTCAGAGGAGGGGTTAGAGGAGGGGTTAGAGGAGGAATCAGAGGAGGGGTCAAAGGATTGGAGGACTCATGAACCTTAAAGATGGAGGTTTGTTTGGAAGAGGAAGGTTTGCTTGAAGGAGGAAGATGAAGAGTTTATTTGTATCATGGAGGAGGGGCTAGAGGACTCAGAGGAGGGGTTAGAGGAGGAATCAGAGGAGGGGTCAAAGGATTGGAGGACTCAGAGGAGGGGTCAAAGGATTGGAGGACTCAGAGGAGGGGTCAAAGGATTGGAGGACTCAGAGGAGGGATCAAAGGATTGGAGGACTCAGAGGAGGGATCAATGAGGTAGAATAAACAAGTCAAAGGAGGGGAGGACTAAGAGGAGGGGTCACAGAAGAAGGGGTTAGTGGAGGAGTAAACACCCCTCTACTGACTATACTGACTCCTATCCGATTCATCCCTGACTCAGCTAACATCAGACCTTTCCACTTTTGTGTCCTTTGACACTTACAAGCCCTCAAACACCTTAGATCCCGCAATGATTCAGCACTGCAGTCCCTTATCTAACATCAACTGACCTCCAACTAATCCTGTTTGACATCCTCCAGCTCACAAAACTCTATCTGACCCTGATAGAGTTATGGCTGTCAGATTTAACCCTAAATGGCTTTCTCTCAGCCTAAAAGTCTTATTTCTACTCTTCTGCAACTCACTTGACTTATCTTGACACTCAGCTGACACACTAGCACTGACTGTTGTTGACCCTTAGCTCACCTTGTCCCTAGTCTAGGTCATTGATTAGGGACATCATAACCACCATAACCAAAACACCATATCTCCAACATGTCATTGACATCGAGGTCTAGACCATATCACCTAGAGCGTTATATGGTTTTTGCAGTCGCTCAAGTTTGGGGCTTTCTTGGTTATGTTCGCTCGATGTCTTGTAACACTCATGAGCATTTAGCATGGCATTCAAGAATAAGGAGCATCTCCAGCATGTACCATAGCCTAAATAAGTATTTACAACATTTAAATCATGTACCCAAGCATAGATCATAGTATTCATAGCATGTGCAACAGTGTATGGAGCTTCTACAAAACCTACAGCAATATATAAGAAATTAAAATAATCTAGGGCATGCATCATAGCAGGTCGGGGCCTGTGGAACCCTACGACAGCATAGAAAGAGGATTCTAGGCATTTATGAGGTCGTGGAGGACCCAGATAAATAGACCGACAACATTATCCTAGCCGATCAGCAGCATAGAAAGTGGATTCTAGGCATTTATGAGGTCGTGGAGGACCCAGATAAATAGACCGACAACATTATCCTAGCCGATCAGCAGCATAAATCCTTATATAGCAAAGACACATCATTCATTCCAATCATCTCCTTCATCTCATCATTTCTAGCCATCTAACAATAGCCCACTCTCTGTTACTATACATCACATCAGCATTTTATCATCAATACGTATTTTGGGACAACAGCCCACTCTTTTCTACAACACATCATCATTTTTCTCTATAGTTTACCTCGGGATAGCAGCCCTCTCTACTCACCATCTCACATCATCGGGATAGCAGCCCTCCCTACTCACCATCTCACATCATCGGGATAGCAACCCTCCCTGCTTATCTTCACTATATCGATACCACTCAGGAGACGACAACCCTCTCTGCTCCCTCACCACCCCTCAGGTATTGTAGCACTCGTCAAAAGAGTTTGCACCACTCGGGATAGCAACCCTCTCTTCTCTTCATCACCATTCAGGTATCGCAACACCCTTGTCACCAGAGTTTGCGTCATTAGCGTTTCTAGCCATATCATAGCAACCTACTCTCTGCTCTACAACACATCAGCATTTTATCTCATCAATACACATCTTGGGACAACAACCCACTCTTTGCTACTACAACACATCATCATTTTTCTTCTATAGTTTACATCGGGATAGTAACCCTCTCTACTCACCATCTCACATCATTGGGATAGTGGCCCTCTCTACTTATCTTCACCATCAACACCACTCGAGACAGTAGCTCTCTCTTCTCCTCACCACCCCTCAGGTATTGTAGCACCCTTTGTCACTAGAGCTTGCACCACTCGAAAAGGCAACCCTCTCTAATCTTCATCACCATTTAGGTATCGCAGCATCCTTGTCACTACTAGGATTTGCATCATCAGCGTTTCTAGCCATCCGACAGTAGCAGAGTGTTTGCACCTGCCACTTTCTATATTTTTACAGATTGGGAAGCGTAAGGAGGGGACAGCCATGGTCTCAGAATCATGGCAAATGGGGGACCTTGAATTTTCAGCACAGCAAGGTCCATAGCCCTACCAACACATAGTAGGCATGTGGAAGAGCTTGAAGATGAACTGGGTATATGGGAAAATAGCCTATGTTCTGATGCACGTGAGGGGCAAGAGTTTCAGGATTGAGGTGAAGGCAATGACAAGCTTTCAAGTCAACAAGGAGATGGAGATCAACATGAAGTAAATGTCACAAGAGGGGCAAAAAATGAAGACATTATAACAATTTTAGATTAGATGACATGCTTGTAATTTTGTAGTAGCAGGCTCTTTTTTAACCAATCTTTATTTAATTGAAATCTTAATATTTTTGCAAACTGTGATTTTTTTGTCTAGCGGTCTAGTGTGAAAAGGCCAAACTTTAAATTTTAACTATAAATAGCCAAAGGTGCCTTCTTTCTCATTTTCACGTGATAGAAACCAAGCACGAGCTCACACTATCTCTTTGCATTCACATGGCTACCCACTTTGACAACATTCACATGGCTACCCACTTTGACAACTTCTATGAGTTCCTCTCCACCACCCCGTGGGCGGGCAAGAGCGAGCTCTTTGTCATGTTCACTCTTCGTGAAGTCAACTTTGAAAAGTAGCTCGCCCTTGCGTCCCAACATTATGAGACGCAGATTGCATACATGGAGCAATACTTGGCTCCCCACTCCATCTTCTTTCCCCATTGCCCCAATGATTGATGGGTGCCTGTTGAGCTGCTTAAGTATATTCAACAATATGCCCGCCCCTACATCATCCAGCACCTTGAACGCTTCATCGATATCTGCATCCCCGCAGGAGCTTACTGTACCTTCAATAAGAAGGAGGTGATGAGGTTGGGGAAGGGCAATTTAGGAACTAGGTTCCTCTCAGGGTGGCTCGCCACTTTTGTGTTCCTCATCACTGATGAGGATTTGGATGAGGAGGTAGAGATGCCTGCATTGCAGTTGGCAAGGTATTTGAGGGATGACAAGGAAGTGAAGGCAGTAGGAACGAGTGCTGGTGTAGAAGAGCAGCTTGCATCATAGCACTTTCTAGAGGGTGCACAATCTGCAGCGGAACAGCCCACTGTAGTAGAAGATGCGGGGCCATCTTCCCCACACGAGGAGAGCAAGGTGCTGCCAGAGCTTGAGATCAATCTCTTGAGCACCATTGTGGTGGAAAGTGAAGAATACTTATTTCTTCACTCATGACCTTGAAAAGGCAGCTAGCTTGAGAATGGATGAATGCTTGGGCATTATATGCACGTGATGTGAGTGGACCTTGATATGTCCAACCTCAGTCCTCACCTAGATAGTGTTATATTACCCCTTGGAGAATCTATCGCAGAGACAGTTGCTTTGGTGAAGGAAACTGTGGTTGAGACCGTGGAGCAAGCCCTAGTTCTAGAGGAGGAATTCACAACCTTACAAGACTAGCTAGAGGCTGAAAAGGATACACTTGCTACTGGAGTGATGGAGGAGACCAAAGCACCTAAAAAGGATGAGGCTAAGTCCTTGATTAACCTCTCCGTCCCCACCACACTTTGGCAAAAAGAAGACATTGAGCAAGAGGTAATAATCGACCTTTTACAACTTAGAAACATTTGTAATTATGTATAGAAAAATATTTTGATTTTTCCTTTGATTGCAGAGGGTGGTTGAAATTGACGCATTTGCTGCTGGGAGAGGCGGCGGGGCAGAGACCAGGCCAAGGTCCATGGACATGATGCTGCGTTGGCGCACTATCTTGGTCAGCTTCCTGTGGATGGCATCGCCATTATCCACAGGGACTACACCCCTCAATCTGCCTTCATTCTCTTCTTTTTGCTCTAAGGTGCTCTGTGTAGCCTCTATGGCGGCACAGAGCACCAAATGTATAGTTCTGATTAAAAAATCCCTTACCTTTGATGTTTTTGGTTCTGGATTTAGGGGTAAGCTTCTTGCTCGTATAGGTATAGCCAAAAGCATAGGCATAGAGTATCCTCAAGAAATAGCCCAATCACTCCTTGAGTACACTTTGCCCAATAACAAGAGATGGAAGCTCAATAGTCATGGTGCTCCACTCTTTTTTAGGTAGGATGCTGCAAACAACCCCCCTCGGGCCATGTCGTCACAAATCCCTGTAGCTGTGCCTTGCCATGCTGCAACCCTACCCCATCAACAACCCGTCCCCATCATCGTGCACTATGCCCCCCCTCCTGAGCCATGCTGTGCCATGACCCGCCTGCCCGGAGTGATACAATGACCCCACTCCACCAAGAGTCGTGCTGTGCCGTGACCCTGCCTGCTGCTGGGAGTGATACAATGACCCCGCGACAAGCCGTGCAGCATCGTGAAATCGCTCCACCAAGAGCTGTTGTGCGGTGAGCCCACACCCCCCTTTCAGACCGTGCCATGCCATGACCCCTCCCTTGCCAATTTACCTCGAGATAGCAACCCTCTCTCCTCACTATCTCACATCATCGGGATGGTGGCACTCTTTGCTTATCTTCACCATCGACACCACTCGAGACGACAACCCTCTCTGCTTCTCACCACCCCTTAGGTACACCACCCTTGTCACTAGAACTTGCACCACTCGAGACAACAGCCCTCTCTGCTCTTCATCACTATTTAGGTACCGCAGCACCCTTGTCACCAAAGTTCGCATCATCAACATTTCCAACCATCTAATAGTAGTTTACTCTCTACTGTACAACACATCAGCGTTTTATCTTCATCAATACACGACAGGAGTCCACTCTTTGCTACATCAGATTCTTGTTTTTATTCCACAGTTTACCTCATGGTAGCATCCCTCTTTGCTCACCATCTCACATGATCGGGACGACAGCCCTCTCTGCTTATCTTCACCATTGACACCACTCGGGATGACAACCACCCCTCAGGTATTGTAGCACCCTTGTCACAAGAGCTTGCACCACTCGGGACAATATCTTCACCATTGACACCACTCGGGATGACAACCCTCTCTGCTCCTCACCACCCCTCAGGTATTGTAGCACCCTTGTCACAAGAGCTTGCACCACTCGGGACAATAGTCCTCTTTTCTCTTCATCACCACTTAGGTACTGTAGCCCTTGTCACACCAAAGTTTGCATCATCAACATTTTCAACGATCTGACAATAGCCCACTCTCTTCTACTGTATAGCACAAGAGCTTGCACCACTCGGGACAATAGTCCTCTTTTCTCTTCATCACCACTTAGGTACTGTAGCCCTTGTCACACCACTTAGGTATTGTAGCCCTTGTCACACCAAAGTTTGCATCATCAACATTTTCAACGATCTGACAAAAGCCCACTCTCTTCTACTGTATAGCACATCAACGTCTCATCAGTACACATCTTGGGACAACAGCCCACTCTCTGTTATAGCACATCATCATTTTTCTTCTACAGTTTACCTTGGGATAGAATCCCTCTCTGCTCACCATCTCACATCATCGGGATGATAGCCCTCTCTGCTTATGGCATCCCTCTCTCCTCCTCCTCACCCCTCAGCAGGTATTGTAGCACCCTTGTCACTAGACCTTGCACCACTTGGGACGTTAGCCCTCTCTGCTCTTCATCACCAGTTAGGTACCACAACACCCTTGTCACTAGATTTTGCATCATCATCACTTCATCTTTCACTGCCCACTACCACCTCAGAGTGCCTCTTGCATCTAGCAACGTGAGCCTTCGACACCGACCACCTCACGGAGTGCCTTTGCCTCACATCAACGCGAGACTTTGTCATCGACAGTGATTCAACTCCGACATCATCTCTTCTTCTACACTAGTCTTCTACTTAGATTCTCCTCACATCATAGAACCTCTTGTACATATTTTCACTCACCATCATATATACACTCACTCACCCATTTCATGCTATATTGTTTTGCTCCTCTGATCTTGTACATCTGGTCCTTTTGTCCTTTTCCCCTCACATTCTCCTCTCTAGTAACGATCTTAACAGTCCCATACCCCCAGAGTTGGGAAATCTCACTCACCTTATAAATATTCTTATGAATGACAACAATCTAACAACCACCATTCTCCCCACACTTTTGGAAATTTCCCTAGTCTCTGTGCCCTCTACCTTCATCAAAATAATCTTGAAGGTCATATCCCCTTGCAAATTGGGAACTTGAACCTTCACCAATCTAAGGCTCTTCTCTAGAATTCTCTAATTGGCCCCATTCCCACCTCCTTGTACAACTGCATCGACCTTGTGACACTATAGCTTCAAGTGAATCAGCTTACCGGCACCTTGCCGGAGATCACAGTATTCAAGAGCCTAGATTAATTTTTTGCTTTTGGAAACTGTCTAACTAGAAACATTCCCATTGAGATTAGAGCTTGCGAAAGCCTCCTATCCCTTTACTTACAGCAAAACAACTTGACTGGCACTATACCAAGCACCTTAGGCTCATTGACCTTATTGCAAGTGCTAGATCTAACTAGAAACATTCCCATTGAGATTAGAGCTTGCGAAAGCCTCCTATCCCTTTACTTACAGCAAAACAACTTGACTGGCACTATACCAAGCACCTTAGGCTCATTGACCTTATTGCAAGTGCTAGATCTAGGGACAAATGCACTCAATGGGCCCTTGCCCAACACCATAGCTAGGATCAGTAACCTCACTTGAATGTCTTTGCCACTCAACAACCTTGATGGTGGTATTGCATCCCAAATCACAACACCATAGCTAGGATCAGTAACCTCACTTGAATGTCTTTGCCACTCAACAACCTTGATGGTGGTATTGCATCCCAAATCACAGCTATTTTTTGAGTGGCAGTACCTTAATCTAGGTTATAATCAATTCGCAAGCAGGATACCTGAAGGTATCTACAACTGCAAGGCTCTAATATTGCTCCTCCTCAGTTAAAATATTCTTACCAGAACCGTACCTTCAGAGAGAAGATTTTGGGTGGTAACATCTTGCTAGTCTTTTGTTTGATGGAGGACAATGTGGCAGACTTCTTCACGAGGCCTCTACCTCAATAGATGCTCCATTCAACACTCTAGCTCACTAGGATTAGTTACACATCCAAGAGCTGAGAGGGGGCGTTAGCAGTAATCTCATGTCTGTACATATTATTTAGTAGGGGAGTGAGGGCCATTGTTATGGGTGTGCCTGCTCATGTAGGAATTTCTCCATTTTTGCTCATTGTTTGTTTTTTCCCAGTTTTTCTCCAGGTGGGGTGCTGTAGATTTTTCCCTAGTTGGCTGTAGTGGCTTGCTAGCGAGGAGGGCCTATTTTTTTGCTGGCCAACAAAACCTAGTTAATGTTATGTGCACACCAAATTGGTGTATAGGTGACATGGCATTTTAGGCATTCAAGCATTATTCCAACATTTACCAAGCAGTTAAATCAAAGTTAACAAGCATAGGTCATAGTAGTTCCAGTGTGTGCAACATTGTATGGGGCTATTGCATCACCTACAACAGTACACAAGGAATCAACACCATTTAGGACATGCATCACATCAAGTCGTCAGACATGGGGAACCAATTGACAACAGCTCTATGGAGTATATATGAAGTCATGAAGATCTAGACATGCATCAGGCCGATAGCATAAGCCTGGCCGACCAATAGCATCATTGCATATATATAGAAAAGTGCATAATTCATTTCAGTTATCTCCTTCTTATCAGCATTTTTAGCCTAAGGAGCAAGGGAATCAGCAGCATAGTTAGTATACAGTCTGCATTCAGCATTTAGTTCATCTCATGTCTCCTACATATAGGAAAACCAGCAAGGGTGGATCTCAGCATTGGAGAAAGGAATAGTCAGTCATCATCATCATTTAGCATATCTCTCTCTTCTCGAGAAGGATACTCATTTAGGACAAGCATAGATCTATTCATAGATCTCATTGTAACCATCTCATTTAATATAGCTACATTGAATTTGCATTGGAACCATTCTCTGTCTCTTAAGTGTTTCTAAGTGAAGTTTAGTTAAGCCTAAGGTTCTTTTACTACAATCAATCCCCTCACATGTCACATTGGTATCAGGGTGTTACAGGGTAACTGGTCTTAGTTCACCCCTTAAGTCATTCAGTAAAGGTTGTTTTACTACGATCAATCCCCTCACATGTCACATTGGTATCAGAGCATTACAGGGGGTAACCAGTCTTAGTTCACCCCTTAAGTCATTCAGTAAAGCATCATGACAATCACTTCCACTCAGTTAAATCCATTTCTCAAAATCTTGCAGGTCATCTCCTTAGGGTTTTTCCCTTAGGCATGCATCAATAATCTATTCATTTGCATTCTTTCATAGCATATAGGGTAGCACATGGCTTGCACCAGCATAGTAGTCATCCCAGTAGTCTAATAAAGATGGTCAGTCTAAGCATCTTGTTTCTGCAAGGCATACATGATTTACACATGAGTTTTCAGGGGAAGAATGCCATTCTCATCAAAGGAGTAAATAGAGTTTTGGGCTTCAACTGGCATCAGCAGGGGGTTCTCTTCCATAGAAGAAGATGGAAGTGGCTCAAACATCACCTTAGGAGGTTCACAGGTCCATGAACGATGGAGATGGTGTGTGAAAGGATTCCACAAATAGTTCAGTGGTGATTTAGGTTTTTCCAAGTAGATTTATCAGCATTTGCCATGTAGTTCCTGTAATGGATAAGTCTTTGGCTCAACAAAAGGATTCAATTCCTACAGCACAAGAAGACAAAGTGGGACAGTGGTTTCAATGGAGGAGGATCAATAGTGTAAGATTCCTCCCTCTAGATTTTGAGGTATGCAGGTGTAAGGACCTCCCCTTCTGATCATATAATTATTCCCCTCTCTAAAATAAAAGAAAGATCTTGTTTTGGCTTGGAGAGAGAAAATGTCTAGAGAGAGGTAATTCAAAATTGAGATATTTTTAGATATAAAAATCCTCCTAGTCTCTAAAATGGTTTCCCCTGAAACAGAAATTCAAAAAGAACTTTCCAATGTAGAATTAGAATTAATTGAAAATAGGTATAAAGGACCTTAGCCTAAGGGTCCAGATTTTCAAAAAAAATTAGATTATGGTCCAATTAAGGTTCCTATGGGCCAATACGATCAATCCAAGTGTAGGGAGGAGATAAATTGAAGAATAAAAGAACCCCCCCCCAAAAAATGAGTAAATGCTCACATAAGATGAAGAGTGGACTAAGGACCAAAGAAAAGAATTAAAAAACTGAATTTTGACACCTCAGTTTGGGGATCTCCCCTTATGAAGTAGGTGCCTTTTTTCTCATCATTACCCCCAATTTTTAATCAATAAAATGAGATATTTTCATGTCTCCTCTCTCCTATTTCAAAACTAGATCCAAAAAGTAAGCTAAGCTGACCCAAAAATGGTCAAAAATTGACCAAACTGATCTGGAAAATTCTAGAATCAGTTTGCTTGGTTAGAGGCTCACTTTTTCTTATAAATAGAAGCCTCCACCTTTGTAAAAGCTTAATGGTGTTTATGCACTGCTACTCTACTCCTATCCTGAGCCATCTATATTGAATTTTTTAATAATTCAATTGTTTTTTGCCTAATCCTCTGCAAAGTGAATTGGTGGCCACTATTGCTTCAAACAATAGTAGAACCCTAAATCCCTCAAGCCAAAGGAGAGCTTACAAGCTCCATGTAAGCTAATTTTCTTACTTTGTTTATGAATTTTAATGAAAAATCTATGGTTTTCTTGATTTTTATGTTTTGCAAATGATTGAATTAAATTCAAATGCTATGCCTTTGATGAAAAGGCCACCCCCTTCTCTTCTTTACATTCCAACCTTTCTTAATCCTAGAAAGATTAACTAAGTGATTTAAACTCTTCTTATTGTTTACTCTCTTGAATTTAGAAAATTGTGTAGATTAGAGTTCTATAATTCTAAATTGGGTTAATTAAGTTAAATAAAGAAAGATAAAAATGAGAAATGGTCAGCCATACAAAGGAGGTTATGGCAAAATTTTCCAGAATTTTGTGAAAAAGAAAGTTTGTTTTTATAATATTCCAAAAGAGTAATTCCCACCATTTTTGCATCTAAAAGAAATATTCTAATTTCTCCATGTACATATTCACCTATGAATATGCATGGATATCACTGATATTCATTATTAAATTTGATTTTTATGCATAGAAAGATGAATAAAGGATTTTTTTATTATAAAAGTGTTATTCTTATTAAATTTGATTTTTATGCCTAGAAAGATGCATAAAGGAAATTTTTTATTATAAAAGTGTTATTCTTATTAAATTTGATTTTTTTGCATAGAAAGATGCATAAAGGAATTTTTTTATTACAAAAGTGTTATTCTTATTAAATTTGATTTCTATGCATAGAAAGATGCATAAAGGATTTTTTTAATTATAAAAGTGTTATTCTTATTAAATTTGATTTCTATGCATAGAAAGATGCATAATGGATCTTTTTTTATTACAAAAGTGTTATTATTATTAAATTTGATTTTTATGCATAAATAGATGCATAAAGAAATTCTTTTTATTTTAAAAGTGTTATTCCTATTAAATTTGATTTTATGCTTAAAAAGGATTTTTTTAAAAGTGTTATTCCCATTGAAGTTGATTTTTATGCATAAATAATTTTTATATCAAAATTAGAATTCTCTTAAATTCTATGTTTAAATTCTATGAGTATTTGATAAATGAATAATTAAATACTTTAAGAGAGAAATTTCTATCGTTTTATATTCACACGAATTGTAAAAAGAAGATTCAAGAAATCTATCGAGATCAAAATACTTTAAGAGAGAAATTTTTATCGTTTTATATTCACATGAATTGTAAAAAGAAGATTCAAGAAATCTATCAAGAAATTTCTATCGTTTTATATTCACACGAATTGTAAAAAGAAGATTCAAGAAATCTATCGAGATCAAAATATTCATATAAATGATTAATTTATTCCTCATTGGAATTCGTAACTAATTTAGAAATCAGTTAAGTAAATATTCAAAGAAAGAAATTCAGTAAAATAGTAACTGAATTATCAAACCTTTTTAAGAAAGATAGTTCAAGAAAAATATTATCCGACTCGAACCTTGAATCAGACTATGATCAAGACCAAACTCTTTCGTCAGTTTCGCGGGGGAAAGAAGGTGTGACCAGTTTAGAAAAATACACTCAAAACTCCCGCCAAATCTGAAACTAAGTTTGAGACCCTTCAAATTGATATGTGGATCAAGGTTATAGAATTCGAGGAATTCTGGTATGAAATTCAGAATTTTGATCAAGAAGTTTTGGGGATAATGATTCAAGAGATACTCCTTGTATTCAAAAGAAAATCAAACTGAAAACTTGCATAGAAACCTTGTTTTCTTAAAGGACTGTCTTATGCCAGAATGCTAGGAGGGAGCATTTGGTATATGTTTTTCTAAGGGGAAGTTCGGTTACAATCAGCTGGGGCAGGGAGTGTTCAAAGGATGGCTCATGTGACAAAGCCTGTGATGTGAATCAGATAGATGTGAATGAATGGATGAGATGTAATGTGATGTGAATCGAGATGTGAATGAATGAAATGTGATGTGAATCAGATAGATGTGAATGAATGAGATGTGATGTGAATCAGATAGATGTGAATGAATGAGATGTGATGTGAATCAGATAGATATGAATGAATGGATATGAATGAATGTGATGTAATGGATGTGAATGGATGGATGAGATGTAATTGATGTGAATCGGGATGTGAATGAATGAAATGTGATGTAAATCAGATAGATGTGAATGAATGAAATGTGATGTAAATCAGATAGATGTGAATGAATGGATATGAATGAATGTGATGTAATGGATGTGAATGGATGGAGGTGATGTGATGTGAAATGGATAGATGTGAGTGAATGAATGTAGTGTGAATCGGGATGTGAATGAATGAGATGTGATGTGAATCGGGATGTGAATGAATGAGATGTGGTGTCATGTGAATCAGGATGTGAATGAATGAAATGGGATGTGATGAAAATGGATGTGAATGTGTACGTGAAGAATGGATGTGGATGTGTATGTGAAGAATGGATGTGGATGTGTGTAAAGAATGGATGTGAATGTGTATGTGAAAGAATGGATGTGGATGTGTATGTGAAAGAATGGATGTGGATGTGTGTGAAAGAATGGATGTGGATGTGTATGTGAAAGAATGTGATGTGATGTAAAGAGATGTGATGTGACATGAATATATGTGGATGTGAAGTGATACATATGAATGTATGGATAGATGTGGGTAGTCGTACATGTGAACGATTGGATGGATGTGGATGAATGAGATGAGATGTGTATGAATGAGATAAGATGTGTTATAGGGAGGAAAGTCGAAGACCTTCAAAATTTGAGGTGAAATTTCTTACAAAGAGGGAACTCGAACTATTTTTGGATGATCCTTGGTTCAAATTTCAAGAAATATTCTATTTCGGCTTGTACGTAGAGATTTTGAGATATAAGCCATTAAACTTGGAGAATTGATCAATTCATTAATCACTTAGTACATATAGTACATGAACAGTTTGAAGACTTTAAGAACTGGTAATATTCTATCATTTTTATGTACATTTAAGAATAGAAATATATCTTCTATATCTCAAGAAAATGCCAAGATAAAATATACCAAAATAAATTTCACCTTATTTTTTAGGCTTTTTGGATTATCTCTCTCTAAGCTTAGTTGGCACTTCTTAGAGGGCCCAAAGTTGAGTCCAAAATTCCCCTAATGTGTAAGTGGTGTGACTAGCTTGAAATTTGCATGAAGATCTGGCTAGGGGGCTTGGGAACTCTTTTCCCTGGTACCCGGGACAAAACCTAACCAAATTCCTAAATGGATCCCATCATCACTACAGTGGGAGGGGGCGGTTGGCTAACCCACAGGACTAGATGGGGTTAGGCTGGATTAATGGATCCCTAAAATGAGATTTAATTCTGTTATGGTATGACAGATGAAGTAAATCCTGGATAGAAATTGTTCTATAGAAAAGAATCAACGACTATGCCTCTCAATGAGGAAAAAAACGTTGGTCTCTATGATCCAAGTGCAAGTCTTTTCCTTGATCTGACCTTGGAACTTGAAAGATCCCTGTCTCCACTGCGCAATGAATTCATGGGTGCTAGCAGTGGAAGTAGCACTTCTTGTACGGGCCAGGGTCCCTCACTCGGGGCCTCTCCCACGGATATCCGGACAAGAGACTAATCCCTCGGTTCTTCCAAAATTGAACCCGAAAAAACTTCCCTCGCCCGGAAAGCACGCGCAATTTCTCGAGGATAATTTTACTCTAACGTAGTCAAAAGCCTTACCTAACTAAACTGATCTGACCAAACCCATTAGTCCCATAGTCAGATCAAGGAAAAGATTGCACTTGGATCATAGAGACCAACGGCTTTTTCCTCATTGAGAGGCACAGCCGTTGATTCTTTTCCTTAGAACAAATTTTATCCGGGATTTACTTCATCTATCGTACCATAACAGAATTGAGTCTCAATTTAAATGGATCCCATCGCTACAGTGGTTGGGCGGTTGCCTAACCCCATCCAGTCCCGTGGGTTAGCGAACTGCCCAAGCCAACCGCCCAACCACTGTAGTGATGGGATCCATTTAAGAATTTGGTTAGGTTTTGTCCCGGGTACCAAGCAAAAGAGTTCCCAGGTCCCCTAGCCGGATATTCATGCAAACTTAACACTAGTCACACCACTTACAAACCCAATATGAAATTGCCTTTTTCAAAGAATCAGTTGTCTTTAAAACAATCATTTAATGAAACCATAGTGTCACTGATCATAAACCTCCAAAATATCTGGTTGAATCCTAATTTCCAATTTTCCCTTCATCAGTGTACCTATGGCATCATTAGAAACCAGAACGCTCACCACCTGTCCACTCAGGGGCCTTTTTGATAGTTCCTAGCACATAGTAACCGGTAATATTTTTACTTATAAAAACCAAAATGGAATCTCCGTTGAAGATCAACAAGATCAACCCAGAACAGATCCATATACGAGAGCCATGGACTCATCCATTGAGTACCAGCAAGGTCAATCAACAAGATCCATGCCCGAATTCAGAAAACAACTCTTACTCCTTGTTCTTCCAATATCTTCCACGACACACGTGTTGGTATCTTCGGTGACCCAGAGCCCAAGCACCGTATGGTCAGCACCCTCTAGGATCCTTTGCAAGTCACCTAGTGCTTCACTCATAGGCCGCTTCCTTGGTTCCTCATCCACCGTACCGGAAGCTCACCATTTAAATCACACCGAGGCCGAGGTTGGTCAAGACCTCGGCCGACCTTGCTATGCGAGACGTCCTCCATTGACTCTCCGTCAACTATTGCAACTTTATCAGACTAGGTCTCCACGACCTCATTCACAAGACGGTCAAAATGCTTCCCCAGTATTCTTGACATAAAACAATCATTTAAAAGCAGGTCATAAATATAGTTTCTATAATGAACTCTCGTCTTTCCATATTGTTCCACATCAATTCTCATTTATTTTATATTTATTCCCATTCTCATCACATCATTTTTCATTTCATCACATCTTTTCTCATTTATCCACATCAGATCTCATCCACTCGCATCATCTACTCATATCCACATCTCATCACATCATATTTGTTCACACATCATATTTGTTCACACATCTCATCACATCATATTTGTTTACACACATCACATCTATCTCCATTTACATCACATCACATTCATTCATATCCATCACATTCATTCGTTCATATCTACCACATACATTCTCATAACCATCCCATCACATACATTCTCTCCACATTATATCACATCACTTCTATCCACATCATATCTCATTCATACACATCTCATCTCATTCATCCATCCACATCTCATCTCATTCATACACATCTCATCTCATTCATCCACATCCATCCAGCCGTTCATAGATACGACTTCTCACATCTATCCATACATTCATCCACATCCATCCAGCCGTTCATAGATACGACTTCTCACATCTATCCATACATTCATATCTATCACTTCACATCCACATGTATTCATGACACATCACATCCACATGTATTCATGACACATCACATCACATTCTTTCACATACACATCTATATCCATTCTTTCACATACATCCACATCCATTCTTTCACATACTCATTCACATCCATTATTCACATACACATACACATTCACATCACATTCTTTCACATACACATCCACATCTATTCTTTCACATACATCCACATCCATTCTTTCACATACATCCACATCCAATCTTCACTTGTACACATTTTCATCACATATCATCCACTCATATCCCATATCATTTATTTACATCCTTATTCACATGACATGACATCACATCTCATCCATTCATTCATATCTATCTGATTCACATCACATCTCATCACATCTATTCACCTCACATCTCATCTCTATTCACATCACATCCACCCATTTATTCATTCACACCTATCTGATTCACATCACATCTCATCACATCTATTCACCTCACATCCCATCACCTCTATTTACATCACATCCATCCATCCATTCACTCACATCTATCTAATTCACATCACATCTCATCACATCTATTCACCTCACATCTCATTACCTCTATTCACATCACATCCATCCATCCATTCATTCACATTTATCTGATTCACATCACATCTCATCACATCTATTCACCTCACATCTCATCACCTCTATTCACATCACATCCATCACATCCATCCATCTATTCATTCACATCCATCTGATTCACATCCATCTATTCATTCACATCCATCTGATTCACATCACATCTCATCACATCTATTCACCTCACATCTCATCACCTCTATTCACATCACATCTATCCATCCATTCATTCACATCTATCTGATTCACATCACATCTCATCACATCTATTCACCTCACATCTCATCACCTCTATTCACATCACATCCATCCATCCATCCATCCATTCATTCACATCTCATCACATCTATTCACCTCACATCTC
The DNA here is from genome assembly GCF_041138505.1 of Cibotium barometz. Lineage (NCBI taxonomy): Eukaryota > Viridiplantae > Streptophyta > Polypodiopsida > Cyatheales > Cibotiaceae > Cibotium > Cibotium barometz. The sequence continues at coordinate 10,882,561 of NC_141109.1, forward strand.
ATCACCTCTATTCACATCACATCCATCCATCCATTCATTCACATCTATCTTATTCACATCACATCTCATCACATCTATTCACCTCACATCTCATCACCTCTATTCACATCACATCCATCCATCCATTCATTCACATCCATCTGATTCACATCACGTCTCATCACATCTATTCACCTCACATCTCATCACCTCTACTCACATCACATCTCATCACCTCTACTCACATCACATCCATCCATCCATTCATTCACATCTATTCAGCTCACGTCTCATCACCTCTACTCACATCACATCCATCCATCCATCCATTCACATCTATTCACCTCACATCTCATTACCTCTATTCACATCACATCCATCCATCCATTCATTCACATTTATCTGATTCACATCACATCTCATCACATCTATTCACATCGCATCTCATCACATCTATTCACCTCACATCTCATCACCTCTATTCACATCACATCCATCCATCCATTCATTCACATCTATCTGCTATCACATCTATTCACCTCACATCTCATTACCTCTATTCACATCACATCCATCCATCCATTCATTCACATCCATCTGATTCATAAAATTTAAACGTAGAATTTAAGAAAATTCTAATTTTGATATAAAGACTCTTTACGCATCTATTTATGCATAAAAATCAACTTTGATGGGAATAACACTTTTGAAATAAAAATAAATCCTTTGTGCATCTTTCTATGCATAAAATCAATTTTAATGAGAATAACACTTTTGAAATAAAAATAAATCCTCTGTGCATCTCTCTATGCATAAAATCAATTTTAATGAGAATAACACTTTTGAAATAAAATAAATCCTCTGTGTGCATCTTTCTATGCATAAAATCAATTTTAATGAGAATAACACTTTCGAAATAAAAATAAATCCTCTGTGCATCTTCCTATGCATAAAATCAATTTTAATGAGAATAACACTTTCGAAATAAAAATAAATCCTCTGTGCATCTTTCTATGCATAAAATCAATTTTAATGAGAATAACACTTTCGAAATAAAAATAAATCCTCTGTGCATCTTTCTATGCATAAAATCAATTTTAATGAGAATAACACTTTTGAAATAAAAATAAATCCTCTGTGCATCATTCTATGCATAAAATCAATTTTAATGAGAATAACACTTTTGAAATAAATAAATCCTTTATGCATCTTTCTATGCATAGAAATTAAATTCAATGAAAATAACACTTTTATAATAAAAAATTTCCATTATGCATCTTTCTATGCATAGAAATTAAATTCAATGAAAATAATACTTTTATAATAAAATAATTTTCATTATGCATCTTTCTATGCATAGAAATCAATTTTAATAATTAATATCAGTGATATCCATGCATATTCATAGGTGAATATGTACATGGAGTAAATTAGAATATTTCTTTTAGAATGCACAAACGGTGGGAATTACTCTTTTGGAATAACATAAAAATAGACTTTCTTTTCCACAAAGTTCTAGAAAATTTTGCCATAACCTCCTTTGTATGGCTGACCATTTCTCATTTTTATCATTTTATTTTCAACTTTAATTAACCCCAGTTAGATGAATAGGACTCTAATCTACATAATTTTTAATTTCCAAGAGAATAAATAAAAAGAAAAGTTTAATTATTCTTTTTGTTAATCATTCTAGGATAAAGAAAAGTTGGAATGTAAAGAAGAGAAGGGGGTGGCCTTTTCATCAAGACATAGCATTAGAATTTACTTTAATCAACTATAAAACAAGAAAATCAAGAAAACCATAGATTTAAAATTAAAAAGTAAGAAAAATTTAGCTTACATGGAGTTGTAAGCTTTCCTTTGGCTTGAGGGATTGAGGGTTCTACTCTTGTTTGAAGCAAGAGTGGCCACCAATTACTTTGGAGAGGATTAAGCAAAAAACAATTGAATTATCAAGAAAATTCAATGTAAATGGCTCTGGGTAGGAGTAGAGTAACAGTGCATAAACACCATTAACCTTTTACAAATGGGGAGGCTTCTATTTATAGGAAAAAGTGAGCCTCTAACCAAGCAAACTGATTCTAGAATTTTCCAGATTAGTTTGGTCAATTTTTGACCATTTTTTGTTTAGTTTAGCTTACTTTTTGGATCTAGTTGAAATAGGAGAGAGGAGAGATGAAAATATCTCATTATTTTTTAGTTTTAAACTCCTCCACACATGTGAAATAGGTGCCTCCTTCATGAGGGGAGATCCCCACACTGAGGTGTCAAAAATGCATCATTTCCTCTAAATATCTCTTCTTTTTTAACTAATAAACCTTGTCCTTAGTCAACTCTTCATCTTATGTGAGCATTTACTCATTTTTGGGACATTTTCTTTTATTCTTCAATTTATCTCCTCCCTACATTTGGCTTAAACTTATTGGTCCATAGGAACCTTAATTGGACCATAATCTAATTTTTTTTAAAAAATCTGGACCCTTAGGCTAAGGTCCTTTATACCTATTTTTAATTAATTCCAATTGCACATTGGAAAGTTCTTTTTGAATTTTTATTTCAGGGAAAATCATTTTAGACACTAGGAGGATTTTTATATCCCAAAATATCTCAATTTTGAATTACCTCCCTCTAGACATTTTCTCTCTCCAAGCCAAAACAGGGTAAAACAGGATCTTTCTTTTATTTCTGAGAGGGGAATAATTATAAGATAAGAAGGGGAGGTTATTACACCTACACACCTCAAAATTGACCAAACTGATCCAGAAAATTCTAGAATCAGTTTGCTTGGTTAAGAGCTCACTTTTTCCTACAAATAGAAGCCTCCCCCTTTGTTGAAGCTTAATAGTGTTTTTGCACTGTTACCCTACTTCTCCCAAGAGCCAGAAAACTGTGAATTTACTCATAATTCATTAGTTTTTTAATCCTTCCCTCTTCTAAAGATTGGTGGCCACTCTTGTTTCAAACAAGAGTAGAACCCTCAAACCATCAAGCCAAAGGAAAGCTCTCAAATTCTCCTTGTAAGTCGGAGATTCTTCTCTTTTCTATTTCATTTTATGGTTTTTATGGTTTTTGTCTTCTCTAAAATGAATATGATGTTATGCCTCATTGAAAAAAGGCATTCCTCTCTCTTCTTTAGTAAATCCAACCATTCTTTATCCTAGATGAATGATTAATGGATAAAATCAAGTTTTTCATAATGTTTCTCTTAAATGAGTAGAAAATGTTTACATGAGAATGATTTAAATACTCTTGGAGAAATTCTAATTAATTTTAGAGAGTTAAAAATTGAAAAATGGTCAGCCATACAAAGGAGGTTATGGCAAAATTTTCTAAAATTGTGTAAAATAAGTTTTATTTATTTTTATTCAAAAAGAGTAATTCCCATCGTATATGTATTCTTAAAGTGTTATTTTTCATCCTAGGTATAAAAAAATACATAGTAAAAATATTTTATTAAAAAAGTGATACTTTCTTTAGAATTAAATTCTATGCATAGAAAGAAGCATATTGAAGTTTTTATTTTGATCATAAAAGAGTGATTTTCATCATAAATGATTTGTATGCATAAAAGATATTTTTTTAATATTAAAAGAGTGATTTTCATCATAAATGATTTGTATACATAAACATATGCATAAAAGATATTTTTTAATATTAAAAGTGTGAATTTCATCATTAATGATTTCTATGGCATAAACGGATGCATAAAAGAAATTCTTTTATATTAAAAGAGTGATTTTCATCATAAATGATTTGTATGCATAAACATATGCATAAAAGATTTTTTTTAATTTTGAAAGTGTTATTCTCATTAAAATGGAATTTATGCATAGCAAAATGCATAAAAGGTTTTTTTTAATTTGAAAGTGTTATTTTTCTTAAAATTGAATTTATGCCTAAATAGATGCAAAAATGTTTTTTTTATAAAAGTGTTATTCCTACTAAAGTTGTCTTTATGCCTAATTAGATGCGTAAAGAATCTTTATATCAAAAAATTAGAATTCCTACTAAAGTTGTCTTTATGCCTAATTAGATGCGTAAAGAATCTTTATATCAAAAAATTAGAATTCTCTTACATTCTTTAAATAGATGTGATGAGATGTGATAGGAATCAGATAGATGTAAATGGATGGATGGATGGAAGTTATATGAATTAGATAAATGAAAATGGGTGCTACCCATATTCACATCTCATCACACCTCATCCAATCACATCATTTTCCATCTCATCACATCTCATCCACTCGCATCTACCCATATTCACATCTCATCACACCTCATCCATTCACATCACATCTCATTTATTCACATCACATCACATATCATCCATTCACATCTCATAGCATTCATTTACATCCCGATTCGCATGACGTCACATCTCATTCATTCACATCCCGTTTCACATCACATTACATCTCATCCATTCATTCACATCTACCTGATTCACATGACATCACATCTCATTCATTCACATCCCGTTTCACATCACATTACATCTCATGCATTCATTCACATCTACCTGATTCACATGTCATCACATCTCATTCATTCATATCCCGATTCACATCACATTACATCTCATCCATTCATTCACATCTATCTGATTCACATCACATCTCATCACATCACATTTCATCACATCTATTCACATCACATCTCATTTCATCACATCTATTCACATCACATCTCATCACATCTAATCACATCACATCCCATCCATCCATTCATTCACATCTATCTGATTCACATGTCATCACATCTCATTCATTCACATCCCGATTCACATCACATTACATCTCATCCGTTCATTCACATCTTTCACATCTCGATTCACATTACATTACATTTCATCCATTCATTCACATCTATCTGATTGACATCACATCTCATCACATCTATTCGCATCACATCCCATCCATCCATTCATTCACATCTATTTGATTCACTTTACATCTTATCACATCTATTCACATCACATCCCATTCATCCATTCACATCACATCCCATCCATCCATTCATTCACATCTATCTGATTCACATGACATCTCATCACATCTATTCACATCACATCCCATCCATCCATTCATTCACATCTATCTGATTCACATGTCATCACATCTATTCACTCAGGGACCACTTCTTCGGCCCTCGCCCATCGTACTGGAAGCGCACCATTTTTCAACCATACCAAGGTTGGTCAAGACCTGGGCAGGCTTTGCCGCGTGAGCCGTCCTTTGAACACTCCCCGCCAGCTGATTGCAACCGAACTTCCCTTAGAAAAACATATACCAAATGCTCCCTCCAGCATTTTGGCGTAAGGCAGTCCTTTAAGAAAACAGGGTTTCTATACAAGTTTTCAGTTTAATTTTCTTTTGAATACAAGGAGTATTTCTTGAATTGGTATCCCCAAAACTTCTTTATCGGAATTCTAAATTTTCATACCAGAATTCCTTGAATTCTATAACCTTGATCCACATATCAATTCGAAGGGTCTTAAATTTAGTTTCAGATTTGGTAGGATTTTTGAGTGTATTTTTCTAAAGTGGTCACACCTTCTTTCCTCTAAAATGATGAAAGAGTTTAGTCTTGGTCATAGTCTGATTCAAGGTTCAAGTCGGATAAGATTTTTCCTGAACTATCTTTCTCGAAAAAGGTTTGATAATTCAATTATTGTTTTACTGAATTCCTTTCTTTGAATATTCACTTAACTGATTTCCAAATTAGTTACGAATTCTAATGAGGAATAAATTAATCATTTATCGAAATATTTTGATCTCGATAGATTTCTTGATTTTTCTTTTTACAATCTGTGTGAATATAAAACGATAGAAATTTCTCTCTTAGAGTATTTAATTATTCATTTATTAAATACTCATAGAAATTAAGCATAGAATTTAAGAGAATTCTAATTTTGATATACAAACTCTTTATGCATCTATTTATGCATAAAAATCAACTTCAATGGGAATAACACTTTTATTTTTTTTAAATCCTTTCACGCATCTATTTATGCATAAAATCAAATTTAATAGGAATAACACTTTTAAAATAAAAAGAATTTCTTTATGCATAAAATTTAATTTTTATAAGAATAACACTTTTATAATATTAAAAATTTCTTTATGCATCCTTCTATGCATAAAAATCAAATTTAATAAGAATAACACTTTTATAATAAAAAGAATTTCTTTATGCATCTATTTATGCATAAAAATTAATTTTTATAAGAATAACGCTTTTATAATTAAAAAAATTCCTTTATGCATCTCTCTATGCATAAAAATTAAATTTAATAAGAATAACACTTTTATATTAAAAAGAATTTCTTTATGCATCTATCTATGCATAAAAATAAATTTTTATAAGAATAACGCTCTTATAATTAAAAAAATTCCTTTATGCATCTTTCTATGCATTAAAATCAAATTTAATAAGAATAACACTTTTATAAATAAAAAAATTTCCTTTATGCATCTTTCTATGCATAGAATCAAATTTAATAAGAATAACACTTTTATAATTAAAAAAATCATTTATGCATCTTTCTATGCATAAAAATCAAATTTAATAAGAATAACACTTTTGTAATAAAAAAAATTCCTTTATGAATCTTTCTATGCATAGAAATCAAATTTAATAAGAATAACACTTTTATAATTAAAAAATTTCCTTTATGTATCTTTCTATGCATAAAAATCAAATTTAATAAGAATAACACTTTTATAATAAAAAATTCCATTATGCATCTTTCTATGCATAGAAATCAAATTTAATAAGAAAAACACTTTTATTAAAAAAATCCATTATGCATCTTTCTATGCATAGAAATCAAATTTAATAAGAATAACACTTTTGTAATAAAAAAATTCCTTTACGCATCTTTCTATGCATAGAAATCAAATTTAATAATTAATATCATTGATATCCATGCATATTCATAGGTGAATATGTACATGGAGTAATTAGAATATTTCTTTAAGATGCAAAAATGGTGGGAATTACTCTTTTGGAATAACATAAAAACAAACTTTCTTTTTCACAAAATTCTGAAAAATTTTACCATAACCTCCTTTGTGTGGCTGACCAGTTCTCATTTTTATCTTTCTCCACTTAACTTAATTAATCCAATTTAGAATTATAGAACTCTAATCTACACAATTTTCTAAATTCAAGAGAGTAAACAATAAGAAGAGTTTAATTAATCACTTAGTTAATTTGTCTAGGATTAAGAAAGGTTAGAATGTAAAGAAGAGAAGGGGGTGGCCTTTTCATCAAAGGCATAGCATTTGAATTTAATTCAATCATTTGCAAAACATAAAAATCAAGAAAACCATAGATTTTTCATTAAAATTCGTAAACAAAGTAAGAAAATTAGCTTATATGGAGCTTGTAAGCTCTCCTTTGGCTTGAGGGATTGAGGGTTCTACTCTTGTTTAAAGCAATAGTGGCCACCAATTCACTTTGGAGAGGATTAGGCCAAAAATAATTGAATTATAAAAAAAATTCAATGTAGATGGCTCAGGAACGACAGGAGTAGAGTAATATTGCATAAACACCATTAAGCTTTTACTACAAAGGGACAGGCTTCTATTTATAGGAAAAAGTGAGCCTCTAACCAAGCAAACTCATTCTAGATTTTTCCAGATCAGTTTGGTCAATTTTTGACCATTTTTGGGTCAGTTCAGCTTACTTTTTGGATCTAGTTTTGAAACATGAGAGAGGAGAGATGAAAATATCTCACTTTATTGATTAAAAATTGGGGATAATGATGAGAAAAAGGTGCCTACTTCATGAGGGGAGATCCCCATACTGAGGTGTTAAAATTCAAATTTTTAACTCTTTTCTTTGGTCCTTAGTCCACTACTTCATGAGGGGAGATCCCCATACTGAGGTGTTAAAATTCAAATTTTTAACTCTTTTCTTTGGTCCTTAGTCCACTCTTCATCTTATGTGAGCATTTACTCATTTTTGGGGGGGGGGGGTTTTCTTTTATTCTCTAATTTATCTCCTCCCTACTCTTGGATTGATCCTATTGGCCCATAGGAACCTTAATTGGACCATAATCTAATTTTTTTTAAATGTGGACCCTTATACTAAGGTCCTTATACCTATTTTCAACTAATTCCAATTGCACATTGGAAAGTTCTTTTTGAATTTTTGTTTCAGGGGAAACCATTTTAGACACTAGGAGAATTTTTATATCCAAAAATATCTCAATTATGAATTACCTCCCTCTAGATATTTTCTCTCTCTAGGCCAAAACATGGTAAAACAGGATCTTTCTTTTATTTCAGAGAGGGGAATAATTATAAGATCAGAAGGGAAGGTTCTCACACCTGCACACCTCAAAAGCTGGAGGGAGGAATCTTAGAACCACCTACCCTTGTTACTACTGCAAACATCTTGGGCACTATAGGCCTAAGATCCAGTGACATGTAGCATAGGGTTATCAAATGGGCATAAGAGTCATGTGAATATCGTGTGTGGCTAGGAAGGTACACATTGAATGCTTGAGGTCACTTTATACATATATATAATGGTTGGGTGGTTAAACACAATCCACACTAGCATGGATCCATCGGCGGCATATGACAACAACACATCATCACTTAGATAATAAGTGTGAATAGTTAGTAGGTGACAAGTTTCATGAATGATGACTATAAGGCTAAATACCCAATGATGTGTAACACAAGGGGCTTACAAGCATACATTGTGTGTGGCTAGTAATTTAGATCCGTGAAAACGGTATCAAAGCTCTAAATTTCTAGGAAAATAGAATTAAAAGAAACTTGCAAGAATTTGATTAAACCAAATAACTCATCAAATAACACATGTTAAACATATGCAATATTTGAGTGAAAAACAAATAATACTTATCTCACAAAGCATGACTCCAAGACTGGTGGGTGCAATAAACCCCCCTCATGTGTGTAGCCTCCCCCCACACATGAGTATTTATGAGATACTTTATTCCAAATTAGGCCATAGCCTCCAAAAATACAAAAAGGTGCTTTTCTTGCATGACACTCTCTTATGCTCAAAATAGAGTACCCATAAATTGAGACTAGGGTTTAAAGCATATCACGCTTTACAAAATATTAAAGTTCAAGTCTATGCTTTGATAAGCTAAGGCTTTCCAAATAAATCAAAATGTGCACAAGCTAGCACATGTATATACAAAGCTTGTTTATAAAAATGGTGTGCCAAGTAATAAACATTTACAAATTCTCCTCAATCTTCGGAATCCTCTTCACCTATAAAATAACCAAGAATAAATTGTTGAAACAAATATTCCATGAGTATACAAACCATAACCACACACATGTTTGCCAGGCGCAAGTAGCCCAAGAATCACCCTTCCATACAAACCAACTAAAACAAACATTGGAGGCCCCAAACATACATCAATATCCACCAAACGTGTTAATATTTATAATGGCATCACCCATGATATTAACATGATCTAGCTTGACACAAAGATAATCCAAGCATCCCCAAATTATCTAAGAGGGTAGAATAATTTTTTTAAGAGGACTTAAAATATATTCCCATAACATTCCCTCTTTCTTGAGTTTGCAATTGCCCTCAATTGCTAGTTTGTTGAAAGAATGAAGGATCTTAGGGAAAGCACGAAAATATTTCTTAGGCACCCATCTTGCATCTTCACGAGGATGATTTTGTTGGAAAGTCACTAAATATTTGATATGTTGATTTCTAGTGCGAGTTGATGTAATCTGATGATCAATGATAGCATCTAGAAGCAAAAACTTCTTCCTCACCCTCAATAAGAGATGGTTCCTCATACACACAGAATGAGTGGAAAGTGATCTCTTGAAAGGTTTTAATAGACTGACATGATATGAGTTATGAATCTCTGAATGAGAAGGTAATTCAAGTTTATATGCAACATCATTAATTTTATGAATCACCTTAAAAGGTCCATAAAATATTGGGGCAACCTTAATAGCTGGGAATTTTTCAACACTCTTAAGTCGATGATTTTCAATTCTCAAAAGTACATAATCTCTAATTTCAAAAGATATCTCTTTACGTTTACGGTTTGCTTTCTTAACATATTGTTCTTTAAGCATGAGCAATAGAATGTTTTACATCATTCAAAATGCAACTAAAAACAATAGTGAATTGATCAGTAGCTTCAATTTTGTGGGAAAGTCTAGTTGTCGAAATAGGTAAAGGTTTTCCATACACAATTTCAAAAGGTGCTACTCGAACAGTAGTAGCTGAATGAGGAGTGTTATTGCTATAAGAAAACTAGGGAAGATGAATGTACTTATCCCATGAATTAGATTGTTGTGGACAACATAGGATCATCCAAGATAGTACTATTAGTAACCTCAGTTTTTCCATTCGTTCTCAGACAGAAAGCTGTGAAAAATCCTACTTTAGTGCCTAAGTTAGAGAAAAGAGTGATCCAAAAGTTACTACCAAATCTTAAGTCTCGTACATGGCAGGCATGGTTGCTGGTCAGGGTCAAAGGTGGCACACATTTGTCCTTTCCACCTTAGGGATGCCTTTTCAAAGTGTGTCTTCGTAAAAGTTTTTAGGGTGTCCATGATACCCACCCTGGAGTCATGTGTCAGGTGAGTTCTCCTCCAGCTTTGCAATATAGAGCTGTAGTGTGTACACATGGTGATGTATGTCAAAAATAATGACTTTTGGCAATATATGGTGTACAAAGATTTGTTTGATAAACATAATCAAGGCTTGCTGAGAAGTCAAAGTTTTCTTACAAGGTAAGAAATATGCTTGCTTACTTAAATGGTCAACTATAGTCCAAATCATATCATTATGACTCAATCTAGAAGGTAAACATGTAATGAAGTCCATAGATATATGTTCCCAAGTATCATTAGGGATTGATATAGGAGTAAGAAGTCCTTGGGTCTTACCTTTGTAGCTTTTAATTTTCTAACAAAGAGAACATTCAACCCACAATTTTTTCTACATCTTGTTTAAGATAAGGCCAAAATAATTCCCTAGACTTTAATCCAAACTTCAGTAAAATTTGGGTCCATATCATAGGATTCTCTCATAGGACTCAATGATTCACTTTAAATAACAAAAATGTTGTAAACACTAGAATGTCTACTTAAAGCATCTGCCACAACATTTTCTTTGCCTGATTGAAAACTCTAGATAAATGAAGCCAATTTGATATGTCGATCAGAGATTAATGGCTAATTAGGTCAACAAATGACAAATGCTTTACTGGTATGTCTTGATTAAGAATTCAAATCCCATTAAATAATGTTTCCAAAGTCTTCAAGCATGCACAACAGTAGCTAATTCTTTGTCATATGTACTATAATTTCTTTATGTTGGTTTGAACTTACGACTTTCATAAGCAATGGGATGTCCATCTTGTATAAGAACAACACCAAAGCCTTGTCCACTTGTATGAGTATAACTACAACAAAGAATGGTCATTGAAAATATGGTAGCGTAAGAATTGGTGCATGGGTCAATGTTTTCTTAAGTTCAACAAAGGAATGATCTTGTCTATTAGTCCAATCAAAATATCTAGCTTTTTAGGAAGTTCAATCAAGGGATGTGCAATATATGTAAAATTTCTAAAACGAACTTCCTATAAATACAAGGAAAGATCGGAGTTTGTGAATATCATGTGATCTAGGCCAATTAGCAATGCTTTTGATATTTTGGGGTCTACTTGAATACCAACAGCCAATGTGTCCTAGATATTCAATTTCTTCTTGATAAAATTTTATCTTTTTAAAATTGAAATAAAGTTGATTCTCATGAGAACACCAATCAAGATTAGAGTTACCCTCTTGCTTGAAAGAATCATCGTCATCTTCTTCAATAATGTTGAGTGTGGAATTCTTCTTCTTCTTAGAACAATCTTACACGATGTGTCCTTCCTTGTGACATTTGCACACACGATGTGTCCTTCAATAATGTTGAGTGTGGAATTCTTCTTCTTCTTAGAACAATCTTACACGATGTGTCCTTCCTTGTAACATTTGAAGACTTGATTCTTTGGTTGACCATTCAAGGGTTTATTGTTGTTGTCCTTCTGAGCATCTCCTTTAATCACATCTTTACCCTTGTGCATCCTGGATTTATCAGAAGTACTAGAAGGGAAAGAAGGTTTAGTAGACTTTGTAAAAGACTTCTCCTACATCCTAAAATCTCTAGAAGTAGATGTTTTATGTTCAAAATTTAAAGCAATATCCATAGCAGAACTAAGATCATACAAATGAAACATATTGACATCTGCCCTAATAAGATTTAAGTCCAGCAGTGACTTTTCTTCGTTGCTCTTTTTCCTTGACTTTGTCAATTACTTGAACCTATAAAAGAATGTCCTAAAATTTATCGATGTAAACTTGGACATTTTCTTTCTCGATCAAGTGTAGAGTTTCCCATCGTTGACGCGCTTTAGCCTTATACTGAGATGGTAGAAAATGCTTCTTTAAGAGTTTCTGGAACTCTTTCCATGTTAAAGATCTATGCTCACCTTGTTTGATCACATTCCACCATAAAGAAGCTCTTTCGATCAAGTGATTACAAGAACATTTAATTTTATCCTTTTCTAAGAACTTTTTGCAAGAGAAATAATCATATAGTTGGCTAATCCATGCAATAAGAACTCCTGCATCCTTCTTACCATCATACTTTTGGAAGGTGAACACCTTTCAACTGATTCTTGAGTCTTTCTGAGAATTCTAAGCACGCAAGGTAGCTTTAGCAGTGCGTCTAACATGATCACTTTTCGACTCCCGTTAGTGTCAAAAGAGTTACGTTTGCATTTAGAATGCTTCACTTGACTCTCTCTAGTTTGCGTCGGAGTTCTCGTTCATCACTGGCAATTAGCTCTTGAAATGCTAAGATTTGCTCTTGCACAGTGGATGGTGCAGGTAAAGTGATAAATAGATAAATATAATGAATTTAATAATACAAATCATTAGATGAAGATGGAAGACTTAGCTCTTGAATCATTGAATTCGTCGTCCAATGGTTAGCCTTGATTCCATTCTCCAAAAATTTACCACAAGCCGACACTTCTTTGATGCTCTTTGATATCAAAATATTTATTGCATGAGGCTTTTGATTTTTGAAAAAATAAAAGAGGGCCTTTCAAAAAAAATTATACAAATTTCCTGCAATCTGAAAATTTGAAATGTTGATTTTTTTTAAATTTGAGTTGTTTTTTCTTTGAAACCTTTGAAAGCAAACTTTGTAAGCTATGGTTTTGTAAGGTTCCTCCCTCTAAAAATGGGAGAAACACTTAAGATAGTCCGCTAAGTCTTATCTTGGGAAAAATTTCCTATTCCTTGACACCTTGACCCTGTAGAGATTCAAGGATACGATTCATAGGTATGACCTAGCTCTATCCCGCAGGGGGAGCGTGATTTTCTAAACATCAAATCACCCATAGGGCAATTGATCAAAAATTGGGCAACTACTAGACTTGATTTCTAGAGACAACGCTTTTTTCCTCATCTTATGCAAGGCACAGCCGCGCTGACCTAGTCTTCTAGAATAGAGTTGCCCAAGAACCTAACTATCTAACGTAGGGCTTTCACTTAATCTGTTGGAAAGCTACCCGACTAATCGGGTCCACCCGTCCGTAGGATAGTGCCGTCAGGGCATTCCATCCTCCCACTTTCCACCCTACTCACGCATCAATTTGTTTTCTAATTAATACTACCACACTGTTTGACATAAATAAACATATTCCTTAATTAGGGCCCTTTTCCACAAGGTTCGTTAAAACAGCCTTCTTACACAATACAATCATACCAAAGATAAGATGCAATTATATAAAAAGTTTATACATGAATCCATTTCCATACAAGCCAATCCGGCTCTCTTATTCTTATTCTGCCGATGATCTAGAATTCGGCCTTCCAGCCTCTACATGCTGGGCAAAACCCTACGGGACCATACACCTCATCGTCGGCCGCTGGCGAGGACTCAAGCCGGCCTGTCGCCCTCTCAGGCTCCATCGCTCGATCCTCCCGCCCCTCAGAGGGATGTCTGCACACTAGGGTGGGCTTATTTACCGCACTAGCCTGGGCCCTCAGAACTAGGCAGCCTCATAATCTCTCGCCTCAATCGACGATCCTTATTCTCCCAAAGGTATGAGGGATACCTTGGGCCATTCCCGGGCTTTGCTAATGACGCCGCCCGGCTACACAAGCACGGAACGGAGTTAGCGTTGAAGCCAAAAGAAATCTTGAATTCCAAAGATAACAACTTCAATGCAATTTTCTAAGTATAGCATTCACAATTCATGAAGATAGCAATTTCAACGCAATTTATCGAAAACAACATCATATAATTCGTAATTTCATATAACTTTTATGTCCTCGTTTTAAAAGAAAAAGACACCATTCATTAATACTAATTTAAGGAAAATTCTCTTCTTTTGAAAATTAACCAAGCTAACCTGGCCACCGTTTCCTTGAGGGACTTGAAAAGGGAGGACTGGAGCCGCATTGGGCGCATCTCCCTCCATCTCGTTGTTACGTGCGCCTCTTGAGGCAATATTTTGCCGTCTCCGGGATGAGGCCATCTTAGGCGTCACCTTGTAGAGCTCGCTGCTGCGATCGAAACGCTTCAGTCGGATCTGAATTCCGAGCTCGTTTGCTCACCGTATGAGCAAAAGAATATGGCGCACGAACCCTCGCTTGAGCCAAAAATCCCTTACTAAAGTCTACGCAAATGGGGGGCGGCGGCGGGGGGGGGGGGGGGGATTGTGAGATGTCCTTAAGGCCAAAGGCAAAAACGTGGAGAGGGATGGGAGGGGTTGCTGCAAGCCTCTCTGTAAGTCTATTCACGGGGGGGGGAGAAGAGTTAAGGACACTGACCTCCCCCCCCCAAGGGTGGAGGAAAATTGGCTTATCTGAAAAGAGCCAAATGAGGGGGTGTGAGAGGGGTGACTGCAAGGGCGGCTGTACTTGCAGCAAGTACGCTACGGCGGTACAGACGGCGGCACAACAGGGCATACGCTACACAGAAGTGCGTGCCGACTAAGGAGCACCCCGGGGGTTTATATAGCTGAGGGGTGAGGGTACGGGCGCTGCGCAAAGCAGGGACGAAAGGACGGTGCACCTTCAAAGGCTATGGATCAGTGGCCTGCATGGGTCTACGGGAAAGGTACGGTGTCGGTTGTCTGTGAAAGGAGTGGTACGCATGTACCTTATCCGGTCTGAGTGTCCACCTAAGGGTACGCGTGGACCATATAGTGGGCGGCCGTCCTTTGGTTCTTGGGCGGCCATTGTACGAGCGCCCTAGTAAGTATGTACGGACCAAATTTTGGAGCGGGGTACCCAAATTTGGGGCGCCCGCCTCGATTTGCGTGCCGGACCGCCCCGGGGGGCGAAATTTTTTTTGTCCGGGAGGTTCTCCTGGTCGTAGGGGTTCAGACCGTTCGTCAATCGGACGTGCGGTCGTGCATTTATTAAGGTTTAAAGGTCGCCGTTTTTTAACTAAAATGATTGAAATTAGCGTATAGGCTTGATCCGATGTCCGTTTTGGATGCTGTAAAATCTTATATTAGGGTAAAATCGCGCGCAGATTCCAAATTTGGGCTCAGAATTTGAAGATTCTAAGTAGAAATGACTCAAATAATAAAATCATTGATATTCTTACCATAAAAACTCATAATTACATGGACATTTCTTTATTAGTGAAGATGGGTACGTTACATCCTTCCCCCCTTAAAGAAATCGAGATGTCCTCATCTCGTCATGAATTGGGGATAATCCTTTAAGAGTGTAGCTTCATCTTCCCAAGTTGCATCCTCTTCAGGGTAATCTTTCCACTGAACTAGATGTTCTACAAGAGTTCTATTTCGGAGTTGCCTTTCCCTAGAATCTATGATGCTACTAGGCTGTAATTCAAGGACTCCTTGAGTAGGGATTACAACTTGTTCATCATCAAGAATATGATCGAGACTGGGGACATGGCTTTAACAAACTTACATGAAATACATTATGGACTTTGATATGGGCTGGGAGTTGGAGTTTATAGGCACTTTTACCTAGACACTTGATAACTGTATAAGGACCACAATACCTAGGGCTGAGCTTCTTATATTTCCCAAGTGATAGAGAACTTCGTTTGGGTCGCACTCGTAGAAGAACTTTGTCTCCTTCCTTGAAGATCCTTTCAGACCTCTTGTTGTCAGCATAATGCTTTTGTCGATCTTGGGCAGCTTTAATATCCTTTTGGATAGCCTTGGTTTGTTCCTCCATCTCTTCGAGCATTTTCCTGGATGCCTCAACTCTTATGGTCGGATCAGAGAAATTTAGAGGAGACAAGCATTCTTGCCCATAGAGTGCTTTGAATGGTGACATTCCTATGCTTTGATGATAAGACGCATTGTAGGCAAATTCTACCAGAGGAAGGTATTGAATCCACCTTCTGGGTTCCCGTCCCCACAGTATGCTCTGAGAATGTCTTCAATTACTTGATTGACTCTCTCAGTCTGGCCATCGGTCTCTGGATGATAAGCTGTGCTAAAGCAAAGTTGAGTCCCCAGAGCTTGAAATAGAGACTGCCAGAATTTTGAGGTGAAGTCAGAATCCCGATCACTTACTATCCTTTTTGGGAGACCATGAAGTTTGAGGACTTCCTTGATGAATATTCGAGCAACATCAGAAGCTTTGAAGGTCTTTTTTGCTGGTATAAGGTGAGCTACTTTGGTAAGTAAGTCCACTACTACTAGAATGGAGTCATATCCTCCTTGAACAGTGGGGAGACTTGTGACAAAATCCATACTAATGCACTCCCACTTTATTTGGGGAATATCTAAGGGTTGAAGCTTTCCAGGCATCTTGACCCTTTCAGCCTTGATCCTTTGGCATGAGAGACATTGTTTCAAGTACCGAAGCACATCATTTTTTAAGCCTGCCCAATGAAAGCTCCTTCTTACCGCATTTAATGTTTTTGCATAACCTGGGTGTCCTGCAGCAGGGCTATCATGAGCTTCATGGAGGATTAGTTTCTTTAAAGCAGGATCCTTAGGGATACATAGCCTGTGATTGAAGTAGAGGCTTCCTTCATGAGTGGAGTATCCCTTGATTAGATTTTTCTCTTTCTCTGAATGTCCCCCTTCTTCTACTAACTTTATCATCCTTTGATAATCTGGGTCATGAGATGAGACTTCTTCCACCTTGACCAGTATGGGATTATTTGGCATTGAAATTGCATTCAAGAAAGATTTGCGGCTAAGTGCATCAGCTACCACATTATCTTTCCCAGGGCGGAATTTGATGTCGAAATCATATTCTTGTAGAATTTCAATCCATCTCCTTTGCCGCATGTTGAGGTTAGGCTGGGTGAAGATCCACACTTTAGACTTTTGTGGTCAGTTACAAGCTGGAATTTGCCTCCCAAGAGATAATGTCTCCATAATTTGAGGCAATGAACAACTGCTAAGAGTTCCAAATCATGGGTGGCATAGTTTGCTTCAGCTTGCGGGAAGTATAAGCGACTGGTCTTCCTTCTTGGCCTAAGACACCACCAAGTGCTAGACTACTAGCATCGGTAACCACTTCAAATTCCTTGGAGAAATCAGGAAGTTTTAAGACTGGGGCAGAAGTAATAATGACTTTCAGCTGATCAAAGCTGTTTGATGGATTGGCAGCCACACTATTTTGCAATCCTTCTTAAGAAGATCTGTCAAGGGTGCAGCTACCAAGGCATAATCTTTGATAAAAATCCTATACCAACCCGTGATTCCCAAGAATCCACGAACTTCACGAACTGATTTAGGGGGTGGCCATTCTAGAATATCCTTGACCTTGGCGGGGTCTACTGAGATGCCATCTTTGGAGACGATGAATCCAAGATACTCAATTTGATGAGTAAAGAAGGTACATTTGCTCTTCTTGGCATAGAGTTTGTGTCTGCGCAGCAATTGCAGAACTCTACGCACATGCTCCTCATGCTCTTCCATTGATTTGGAGTAGATTAGGATGTCGTCAAAGAAAACAAGCACAAACTCATCCAAGTACGGGCGGAATATATCTTACATTAGGCGGTTGAAGGTTGCAGGAGCATTGGTTAACCCGAATGACATTACAGTAAACTCATAGTGGCCATAACGGGTATTGAAGGCTGTTTTGGGTATATCTACTTCCTTGACTTTGATCTGATAGTAACCAGACCTCAAATCTATTTTTGAGAAGACTTTGGCCCCATGAAGCCTGTCAAGAAGTTCATCGATGCGAGGGATAGAATACTTATTCTTGACAGTGACTTGATTTAGCCCTCGATAATCTATGCAGAGGCGGAGAGTCCCGTCCTTCTTTTTTTGGAAAAGAACAGGTGCTCCCCACGGAGAGCTACTGGGGCGTACAAATCCTTGTTCAATGAGTTGGGAAAGTTACTCCTTAAGTTCAATGGCTTCAGGAAGGGACATTTTATAGGGAGTTTTTGAGATGGGTTGAGCTCCAGGGATCACCTCGATTTCATGGTCGACTTCTCGAGGAGGCGGTAACCCTGTAAGCTCGTCAGGGAAGATGTCAGTGAATTCTTGGAGCCAAGAGGGTTCTGTCTCCATACTAGGTTCAATGACTTTGTTGAGTTTGACTAAGAAAACTTGCTGACCCTTACGTGTCCCCTTGAGAAGATGTTTTGCCTTGACTACCCTAGACTTAGGTTTTCCTGTGCTTCCTTGAACAGATATTACTTGGCCATGCTCATTTTCAAAAGTGATACTCCCCTGGTTACAATGAATGCTAGCTTTGTTTGCAATTAACCAATCCATCCCAAGGATTCCATCATAAATTCCTAATGGCAAGACTCTAAAGTGACCATGAGTTTGCTCATTACCCAGCTCAAAATCAAGGTTTCCTATAGAGTGGCGAGATACTACTTCTTTCCCACTGGCTAACTCTACAATCATTTTTCTAGCTATTTTTTGACTCAAGTTTAATTTTTGCAAGCACCTAGGAGAAAGGAATGAATGGGTACTGCCACAATCAATCAAAAGCTGGAATGGCTTACCGTGATGAGTGGCGGGGGCTTGGATTACACCACATTGTTTATTCGGACCTTGGTGTTCTACCGCCGCATGGACGGTGGCGCGCTCTTCTTCAGCCGTTTCCAAGGTCGGTTCTTCACTTATAACATAGGCAGTTCTAGCAACTGTTCCTCCGCGGCCTCTGCCACCACGGCCACTGCCTCTTGCACCTTGGTGGGTAGGGGTTCCACGGCCTTGATTTCCTCTGTTACCTTGGGGGAATGATGTTGCCATCTTGGGACAGTTGGCTCTAAAGTGTCCCGGCTCATTGCACTCAAAACACAGAGGGCCTTCTCTGGAAGAAGCAGCATACGAGTGGGGGGCAAAAGAGTTGCCTTGTCGCCCTCTGTTGTAGTAGGGAAAATTCTGTTGAGGTTTCTTGTAGGGTTGATCTCTAAGGTTTGCCTCAGGGTAAGATCTCTTTTGATTCTTCGATTTGTTAGCCTTCATTTCTTTCACAAGGGGCTTAGCTCGTATGAGAGCATCCTGTAATGTGCTTGGCCTCATTGCTTCAAGGCGGGAATCTAGGGGTTCATTTAGCCCTTGGCAGAAACGAGCCACTTGCTGGGAAGTAGTCATAGTTGGGGCATACTTCCGAAGGGTAATGAATTTGGAATAGTAGTCCTCAAGAGTTAAGCTGCACTGTCTAAGACTAAAGAACTCATTCATCTTTATGGATTCATGGGATGGAGGAAGATATCTTTCCTTCACTGCCTGCTTGATGTCTTCCCACGTTTGAGAATGCTCGGTGACTTCCTTGTCACGGCACCACTGTTTCCACCAGAGTTTAGCATCTCCAGTGAGGCGAAACCGTGCGAGCATAGACTGATTTGCTACTCCAGTACCGGCAGCAGAGAAATAATCGTCCATCGCCTCGATCCAGACTTCAGCATCATTCTCAACCTTTGAACCTTCTCCTTTAAAGGAGGGAGGTTGCATTTGCTTGAGCAGGAGCTTCTTCTCCTGGGTATCGGTATAAAGCACATTGGGAAGTGGAGGGTGGTCATCCTGGCCATCATCGTAAAAACAATTTTTAAGATTACAAGATTCATATTTGCACAACGCTGGAGAGTAAAACCATTGAAATTATTTTATTTCCAAATATTTACAAGGACAAGTTTTATTACAAAGATCTGAGACTAATATAATTAGTCTTATTTGACATCAAGGGAAATTCCTAGGCTTCACTGTGACATAATTAGTCTTATTACAAAGATCTGAGACTAATATAATTAGTCTTATTACAAAGATCTGAGACTAATATAATTAGTCTTATTTGACATCAAGGGAAATTCCTAGGCTTCACTGTGACATAAGGGTAGAGCGGTCCACATATGTAAAATATGGGGGTTCCGCTGTAGTTTCTAAGACTCTAAAAACTGATGGTAAGGGTGGTAAACTCTGGATTGGGGTAGGTCCCAACACTGCTACTCTATCAGCAGGTAAGACCTGCATCACTTTGTCATACACCCAACGATCCTGAGGTATGCGAACCCCATTTATAGTCACCGAGGTGTCGGCCCTAGGGGTACCGACGAACCAAAATAAGCGGATCATCTTCAGCTTCTCAATCCAACGAATCCGCTTAAGGTCGGTGGTAAGGTTCCCAATCTGATCTGCTCGGATGATGAAGTATCTCGGCCCCCCACGACTCCAAAAATCTCTACCCCATCCTCTCTGAATACGAGAGAAATGAGGGAGGGATATCTTCTCTAATATCTGCACCATGGTGTCGCGAAACTCGAAATTCGAGGAGTGACTAGCAGTCTCGAAGATGCATTGGAAAACTAGAAATTTGGACTAGGCATCTTCCTCTTCCTACAATCATTCAAACATCAATTTAACTTATTTGTTTAAGTAGGATATCTTTTCTAATTAGCATTACGCTAGGTAAAACATTTATTACAAAACAGTCCTTAAACAGCAATTCCTAGGAGCCAAACAGGCTCTGATACCAATTGTAAGGTTCCTCCCTCTAAAAATGGGAGAAACACTTAAGATAGTCCGCTAAGTCTTATCTTGGGAAAAATTTCCTATTCCTTGACACCTTGACCCTGTCGAGATTCAAGGATACGATTCATAGGTATGACCTAGCTCTATCCCGCAGGGGGAGCGTGATTTTCTAAACATCAAATCACCCATAGGGCAATTGATCAAAAATTGGGCAACTACTAGACTTGATTTCTAGAGACAACGCTTTTTTCCTCATCTTATGCAAGGCACAGCCGCTGACCTAGTCTTCTAGAATAGAGTTGCCCAAGAACCTAACTATCTAACGTAGGGCTTTCACTTAATCTGTTGGAAAGCTACCCGACTAATCGGGTCCACCCGTCCGTAGGATAGTGCCGTCAGGGCATTCCATCCTCCCACTTTCCACCCTACTCACGCATCAATTTGTTTTCTAATTAATACTACCACACTGTTTGGGCCCTTTTTCACAAGGTTCGTTAAAACAGCCTTCTTACACAATACAATCATACCAAAGATAAGATGCAATTATATAAAAAGTTTATACATGAATCCATTTCCATACAAGCCAATCCGGCTCTCTTATTCTTATTCTGCCGCCGATGATCTAGAATTCGGCCTTCCAGCCTCTACATGCTGGGCAAAATCCTACGGGACCATACACCTCATCGTCGGCCGCTGGCGAGAACTCAAGCCGGCCTGTCGCCCTCTCAGGCTCCATCGCTCGATCCTCCCGCCCCTCAGAGGGATGTCTGCACACTAGGGTGGGCTTATTTACCGCACTAGCCTGGGCCCTCAGAACTAGGCAGCCTCATAATCTCTCGCCTCAATCGGCGATCCTTATTCTCCCAAAGGTATGAGGGATACCTTGGGCCATTCCCGGGCTTTGCTAATGACGCCGCCCGGCTACACAAGCACGGAACGGAGTTAGCGTTGAAGCCAAAAGAAATCTTGAATTCCAAAGATAACAACTTCAATGCAATTTTCTAAGTATAGCATTCACAATTCATGAAGATAGCAATTTCAACGCAATTTATCGAAAACAACATCATATAATTCGTAATTTCATATAACTTTTATGTCCTCGTTTTAAAAGAAAAAGACACCATTCATTAATACTAATTTAAGGAAAATTCTCTTCTTTTGAAAATTAACCAAGCTAACCTGGCCACCGTTTCCTTGAGGGACTTGAAAAGGGAGGACTGGAGCCGCATTGGGCGCATCTCCCTCCATCTCGTTGTTACGTGCGCCTCTTGAGGCAATATTTTGCCGTCTCCGGGATAAGGCCATCTTAGGTGTCACCTTGTAGAGCTCGTTGCTGCGATCGAAACGCTTCAGTCGGATCTGAATTCCGAGCTCGTTTGCTCACCGTATGAGCAAAAGAATATGGCGCACGAACCCTCGCTTGAGCCAAAAATCCCTTACTAAAGTCTACGCAAATGGGGGGGGGGAATTGTGAGATGTCCTTAAGGCCAAAGGCAAAAACGTGGAGAGGGATGGGAGGGGTTGCTGCAAGCCTCTCTGTAAGTCTATTCACACGGGGGGGGGGAGGGAGAAGAGTTAAGGACACTGACCTCTAGCAAGAGGAGGGTGGAGGAAAATTGGCTTATCTGAAAAGAGCCAAATGAGGGGGTGTGAGAGGGGTGACTGCAAGGGCGGCTGTACTTGCAGCAAGTACGCTACGGCGGTACAGACGGCGGCACAACAGGGCATACGCTACACAGAAGTGCGTGCCAGCGACTGAGGAGCACCCCGGGGGTTTATATAGCTGAGGGGTGAGGGTACGGGCGCTGCGCAAAGCAGGGACGAAAGGACGGTGCACCTTCAAAGGCTATGGATCAGTGGCCTGCATGGGTCTACGGGAAAGGTACGGTGTCGGTTGTCTGTGAAAGGAGTGGTACGCATGTGCCTTATCCGGTCTGAGTGTCCACCTAAGGGTACGCGTGGACCATATAGTGGGCGGCCGTCCTTTGGTTCTTGGGCGGCCATTGTACGGGCGCCCTAGTAAGTGTGTACGGACCAAATTTTGGAACGGGGTACCCAAATTTTGGGACGGGGTACCCAAATTTGGGACGCCCGCCTCGATTTGCGTGCCGGACCGCCCCGGGGAGCGAAAATTTTTTTTGTCCGGGAGGTTCTCCTGGTCGCAGGGGTTCAGACCGTTCGTCAATCGGACGTGCGGTCGTGCATTTATTAAGGTTTAAAGGTCGCCGTTTTTTAACTAAAATGATTGAAATTAGCGTATAGGCTTGATCCGGTGTCCGTTTTGGATGCTGTAAAATCCTATATTAGGGTAAAATTGCACGCAGATTCCAAATTTGGGCTCAAAATTTGAAGATTCTAAGTAGAAATGACTCAAATAATAAAATCATTGATATTCATACCATAAAAACTCATAATTACATGGACATTTCTTTATTAGTGAAGATGGTTACGTTACAGGTTTTTATAAGCTTTTGTTTCAATTAAGCTTTAAAATCTTTAAAGCTTATAATATTAAGCTTGTAAGTAAAGCTTAAGAAGCCCTTAAAACCCCTAGTGCCGCCATCAATTGGAGAGAAAAGAGAGAGAGGGGAAAAATTTTAAGCTTTAATATTAAGCTTGTGTAAAAGTTGTAAAGCTTTTATCTCAAATCTTATACTATTAAGCTTTTAACAAAGCTTATAAGATTTTGAAATAAAAAAGTAAATAGTGTCTTCTCTCTTTGAATTCGTCACCAGCTGCACACAGTGGAGAAGATAGAGAGAGAGAGTAATTTTCTGGACTCTCTTGTGCTTCCCGCTACTATGGAGAGAAACGTCGTGGTTGGAGAGAATAAAATAGAATTTTAATTAATTAAGATTAAATTTCTAAAATTTCAGCTTGCAAGGGTATCCTCATAAATTGATTTGTAGAGACACAAGCACCCTCCATTATAGATTTTTCTCTCCATCAGTGGTTTAGCAATTGAATTGTGGAACTCAAACCTCCTTGAGAAGCTCATTCAATCCATACGGTTGGATCATTGAGAGGTTTTAGATTTGGGAAAACCACTTTTGAAGAAGAAGATGGTTTTATGGTTTTCTATAGAGTGGTTTGCCGTCCCCTTTTATCCTTTGGTCTTTGCCCCTTGGATAATAGAGTGCAACTCTTCAAAAACCTTTGAATCAAGCTTTTAAGCTTTCAATTATTGACTCCATCTTCCTAGATCCTTGCTCTCATACCACTACCACTGCCACGGATCTAAATTTTTAGGAAAATGAAATTAAAAGAAATTTGCAAGAATTTGATTAAACCAAATAACTCATCAAATACCACATGTTCAACATATGCAATATTTGAGTGAAAAGTAAATAATACTTAGCTGACAAAGCACGACTCCAAGATTGGGTGCAATCATCTCCCCTCATGTGTGCGGCCTCCCTCCCACACATGAGTATTTACAATATACTTTATTCCAATATACTTTATTCCAAAGTATTTACAATATACTTTATTCCAAAGTAGGCCAGGAGAGGGATTTACGATGGGAGCTCCTCAATAGCCTCACCATCTGGTTCACTTGGAGAGCCCCGTGTTTCAGGGCCTTTGAGGGGAGACTGGAGCCACCAGCAGAGACTGTTCGGGGGATTTGGCAGGAGCTAATCCACACCCTGCGCGGGTGCTTTTCTTGCATGACACTCTCTTATGCTCAAAATAGAGTGGCCATAAATTGAGGCTACGTTTAAAGCATATCATGCTTTAAAGTTCAAGTCTATGCTTGATAAACTAAGGCTTTCCAAATAAATCAAAATGTGCACAAGCTAGCACATGTATATACAAAGCTTGTTTACAAAAATGGTGTGCCAAGTAATAAATATGTGCAAATTCTCCTCAATCTTTGTAATCCTCTTCACCTATAAAATAATCAACAATAAATTGGTGAAACAAATATTTCATAAGTATACAAACCATAACCACACACATGTTTTCCAGACATAAGTAGCCCAGGAATCACCCTTCCATACATTAGAGGCCCCAAACATATGTCAATATCCACCAAACATGTTAATATTTATAATGAAATCACCCATGATATTAACATGATTTGGCTAGACGTAAAGATAATCCAAGCATCCCCAAATTATCTGAGGGTAGAATAATATTTTTAAGAGGGCTTAAAATATATTTCCATAACACTCATAATGGGGGTCATACAAACATGAGCTAAAGAATACAATATGAGGGTGATGCATTGATATCCAACGAAGCTTGATATATATATAAATATCCTCATAATAGGGGCCATATAAACATGGCTACTCCTAATAATAGGGGTCATACAAGCATGTCTGCTCCTCATAATGGGGTTTGTATCAGTTAGTGTGCTACTTGGACAATACAATATGAGGATGGAGCAAAATGAAGGTTGATATAAGTAAATCTCCTTCTTTCATGAAAAATTTTGACTTGCCTTTTGCAATGATATTTTCATGAAGAAATTCTGAGGTTGAACATGTTGGGATACACTTGAGGGATATTGCAAGTGTTTGAATGGAGCCAAGAACCTTGTTAGAACATATACCATCACTTGGAAAGAGATAAAAGCATGTGCTATGAGAAACTCTTGCTCTTTAACTTTGAGAAGAATGTAGGCAAAGAGTGGGAAATTTGATTACCTCCTTCATTGCCAAGTTCTAGAAGGTGCTTCTCAAGGTTTCACCTTTCATGGATGCATATCACTAATGAAGAGAAAGGAAGTGAATTTATGTTAGAATTTCATCCAATCATGCATCAACTATTGGAAGTTTATCTAAAGCAAACCTTGCAAGATCTCATTAACTCAATTACCACTGCAAAGAACATGAAAGTGAGGCAAGGTAAATCATGCTTGAAATGTGCCTAAATACAAGATCAATTTTGGTCATAACTAGCAAAATTCTAGCTAGCCACAAAAAAGGAAGCCGAAGAATCAAAATTGGTAAATAAGCCCAAAGTCAAGAACAAAGTTTATGGGTGGTTCCAAAATTAGGAACCAACTTACAGTTATGAACGGAGATGTTTTAAATATGGTATCACAGAGCATATGTATGCTAAATATGATAATGATGTATGCTAAATTCTCCAATATACTTAAGGGGTTTGTGAAGAGAAGTGAAGAGGTACATGTAGTTCCTAATGTGTCGGGGAACTTGGATTAACTAGTTGAGCATTAAACATTACACGAGGAAGCTTACTAGCAACTCAAGGATAAATCAACCCTCTTCATGATAGATTATTTCTCATTTGACAACTTCAAATCCACTAAAATTCCTAATTTGGAACAAATCTAGTTTGGCTTTCCAAGGAAAGGATGTGGATATGGTGCTTGGCAAAATTTGGATGCATGTGGTAATCTCAATCATGAGTGTTTCTTGGAGGCTGCACCATTGCAAGGATGTGAGGTAATCTTGGGAATTCCTTTGGACGCAACTCTGAATCCTAGACAGTATTATGGAAGCAAATAAAATGACTTTGATGTAAATAGAGGCATTGAGCATGTCATTAATATGGGTCCCTTAGGGACTATTAATGTTGGGGCTGTAAGCCACATCCAAATTTCCAAAGTAAATAAAAAGTCCCCATTGCTTGTTCTTGGATGTTGGTTGTGTGTAAGCCACATCCAAATTTCCAGAGTAAAGAAAAAGTTCCCTTTGCTTGTTCTTGGGTTTTATTTAAGATAAATAAGAACATAATAGTTACACTCACTTGGGTGTTTTACTAAGGAAATTTTCACATATATTTCAAGATCTTTATATATGCTTTGCTAGAAATGTGTTACTTGTGAGAGGATCAGCCACTTGATTCCAAGAAGTTCACCCCCTAATCAACCACCTAATCAGCCACTTGATTCCAAGAAGTTCACCCCCTAATCAACCACCTAATCAGCCACTTGATTCCAAGAAGTTCACCCCCTAATCAGCCACCTTATAGCGTAACTTCTAATCGAGAGGAGATTATGACACCTAATTCCAAGAAGTTCACCCCCTAATTAGCCACCTTATCAGGTGACTGCTAATCGGTAGGAGGTGATTATGACACCAATCAATGAACGTCTTGATTTGATTGAGGAGTTTCCCATATTCCTCATCAATCCTCCTATTGTGCAAAAAAAGTATGCGTTGGACTTAGAGGATGTGTGTGTGTTGGAAAATTTATTTTCTCAATACTCCACCCTTTTGATGTTTCTATAGGTGATGGATGTGCTCTATTTGTTTTTTAAAGGCCCCCTTTATAAAGAGTAGTGGTTGTATGTGGTGAGCACCCGGGCACCAGATAGTTCCTTGTTTAGACACAGGATGGTGATCTGGCCAACTATGGCCGAATGATTAGGAGACGGAGTACTCTTGTAAAAGCAAAGTGTCTAGATAGCCATCAAAGCTCCTTACCCAGAGCACATGGCTGGGCGAGAACACCATCAGTTTGTTATCAAATTTTTGCAAGTAGTAATTTGTTTACTCTCGCTTCTTTCTACACTTTAGTGCTTTGTATTGTGTTGATTCAACTTCTGTTGTTGTGTATTCTTACATGGTATCGAAGTATAGGCTCTAGGCAATGCTCTTTTTAGGTAGTTTTCTATTTGAAGGTATATTTGGAGAGAGAGACCAACCTATAAATAACGTAGCACTGCTCGTGCCCATAGCTGACCCTGACTTGAAGGTTCTCTTCAGTAAAGCTGGTGTAGTCATCACAGATGCTAACCACAATTGTTGGGAAAGGAATCCAACGCAACAACTTGTATGAGTTGTCAGGTTTTATAGCCCAAGCCAATTTGGGGACAAGAAAGCTATGGCATGAGAGATTTGGGCACTTGAGAGCTTTGTAATCTTGAAAGAGATGCAAAGGTCTAGGATTGTAGCACATCTACTAATATTTTTAGAGATGTTAGATGTGTGTGAAGCTTGTATGATGGGCAAGCAACATCCGCATGCATTTTCACAAGAAAGCAAGAATCATACTAAGGCTCCTTTAGAGCTTGTACATGTATGTCTATGTGGTAAAATGCCAACCACTACATTGGGTGGTTCTCACTACTTCTTATTTTCTTACTAATCGATGACTTAGTAGGAAGATGTGGGTATATTTTCTTTGAGATAAGGTTAAAGCCTTTGGAAAGTTCAAAATATGGTATAAATTGGTAGAGAATAAGACAGGAAAGAGGCTAAAGAAGTTTCGAATAGATCAAGGAGGAGAATTCATATATCAAGTGAGTTTAATACCTCTACTATGCGCAAGGAGCACGGGATGAAGAGAGATTTGACAGTTGCTATACTCCAGAACAAAATAGTGTTGCAGAGAGAGTAAGAATCACACAGTGGTGGAGATGGTGTGGAGTATGCTCAAAGGCAAAGGATTACATAACTCTTTTTGGGCCGAGGTAGTTAACACTACAATGCATATCCTTAACATAGTTACACAAAGGCAGAGAAGTGCATAACACCTTAAGAAGCTTATTCAAGTAAGAAACCCTTAGCTACATATTTCAAGACATTTGGGTGTGACTATTTTATGCAGTTTCTAGACTCGTCCAAAACCAAGTGGGATTCCAAGAGAAAAAAGTGTATCTTCTTGGGGTACAATATGGAGTCAAAGGGTTATCAACTATATACGACCCTAAGGAAAAGTTCTAATAATTGTCTGCCATGATGTGGTGTTCAAGGAATAGCCTCATCAAATGGATGAGAGGGCTCCATCCACACTATCCTTCAACAAAGAAGTAGCCTAGTAGACACAACCACCTGTGATGGTACCAACTCCACAACAAGTGGATTCTTCAGATGATGAATAATAGAAGCCTACAACACCACATAAGGGGTCATCTCCTAAATGGGTGAAGCAACTCTTAGATGAGAAAGAGCTAGTATATATTTGTAGATCCAATAGAATAGAGAAGCAAAAGAGGGCCTTCCCACGCATTGTCAATACAGCCTTGATGGTGGCTGAGATAATGAAAGTAGAGGAGC
Organism: Cibotium barometz; assembly: GCF_041138505.1. Classification (NCBI taxonomy): domain Eukaryota; kingdom Viridiplantae; phylum Streptophyta; class Polypodiopsida; order Cyatheales; family Cibotiaceae; genus Cibotium; species Cibotium barometz. The sequence goes on from NC_141109.1 coordinate 10,911,490, forward strand.
CAACTAGCTTGGAGGAAGCATTAGCATATCCAAATTGGAGGGGGGCCATGGAGTTAAAATTTGACTCAATTTTGAGAAACCACACTTGGGATCTTGTGGATCGTCCTACAAAATGGAAGGTTATTGGCACCAAGTGGGTTTGGAAGGCCAAGTACATGTCTTATGATACATTGGATAAGTACAAGGCAAGGCTCATGGTGGCAAAGGTTTTTGCACAAGTCGCGAAGGATTCAACTTTCAAGAGACATTCGCTCCCACAGCTAGATTTACCACTATTCATACAATACTTGCCTTGGCCACTCATGGGAAGTGGCTAATGTTGTAAATGGATGTGAAGTCAACATTTCCAAATGGCCATCTCAAGGAGGAGGTTTATGTGGTGCAGCCACCACTTTGCAAACTCCGAAAGGCATTATATGGGTTAAAACTGTTGAAATGAGTGATGCTACAGTGCCAAGTCACCTAGCCAAGTTATCCCGCATGAGATATCATAGCTTTCCTATAGTCTCCTCATATAAAAGGGGTCCATTTCATGTAGTGAATCAAGCAAGCTCTCAAGCCTCTTTATGAGTACAAGTCTCAATCTTGTAACTTAAGTGTGCTTGAGTCTAATTAGCTTGGTTCATTCATCGTGATTGTCATTAGGTATCACTCACCTTAGCTTAGCTTAATAACATGTTAATTAGTGTAGGATTAAGTCATTCTTATCTTCATCACCATCTCCATGTGGGAGCTTGGATCCATGACCTTCAACATGGTATCAGAGCCAAGTTCTTGCTCCCTATAGCTTAGCATCCATCTTCCCTAACCCCACATTACTAATCTCAATCCACATTAGTCTAATCCTTCACAAATCATCTCATTAGTCATCACTAAACACAGTCTTATCCTCTTGCCCTCTATGTGGCCAACATTGATTTGCTAATTTCTCAATCTCTCAAGCATTTGCAAAACCCTTCAAGCCACCTCTTCTTCAACTCTGTCCACTTTCACCACACCATTACCACATATTTGTGTGGAACGGCCTGCATATTCACTCAGTACTGGTTTTTTGCGTCATTTCACCTCTACACATCAAATTGGAGAAAATTATCTTAGTTGTGCTTAGAGCATAGTATAAGGCCCCTTCAACTTGAATCTTGTCGAGTTTCATCTACGGACCGAGGAGAATCAGCCAAAAAACCAATCGCCCAATTCCACATAGATCTATGAAATTTGGGCTGGATTTTCTTTTTGCTCCTTATCCCCTCATCGAGGGCAAAGAGCTAAAGGAAAAATCCCCTTCAATGCTTGCTCCCTCATGCTCAATTGAAGGCTCCAAATTTTATCTCTCTTAATCATTGTGATTAAGCACTAATCACTGTCATTAGTACAGTATTGGTAGAAATTGGCCAACCAAAATAATTGGAAAAATTAGGTGTAAATACATTGTGGGAAACTCTTTGTTGCATCAAAACTCATCTCAACCACTTGAATTGCTCAAATAAGTGATTTTTTTCACCGCAATGGGTTTATCTCTCTCTAGCATTTACTTTGCACCTTAATCACTTGTTAATAAGGTTAGACACTACTTGAGCACTAAAATCAAGGCTCAAGGTAAGACACCCTTCTCATAATGGAGCATGTAGAAGTCATCTCAAGATTTAAAGTGGAGGTTGACCCACTTTAAAATAACAAAGAATTAGGTCTTATTGCTCAAAATCTTGATGATGATGTGATTAGTCACATTACTGGCATCAAGGATGCCAAGTTAGCATGGCAGGAACTCAACAAGATTTTCGGCACCGACTCAAAGAGCTCAAAGATCAACCTTCTCATGCAATTTTACAAGCTCGACAAGAAGGATACCGAGACCATGGCACAACACATTAGTAAATTCAAAGGTATCAAGCAACAACTTAGTGCATTAAAGAAAGTCATTGAGGAAGATGAATCTATTACTGTATTGATAAAAAGTGTAGACAAAGAACCTTATGAATCACTTGTTGCTACACTTAAAAATGTGCCCAACACTAAAATTCAAGATATAGAATCATCTCTACTTGAACATGAATCATCACATGGAAATACATTCTTTTTGGCTTTCCAAACTGACATGCTTAACATACTTTATACATTCCATTCACCTTGAACTTTGGCAAACCTGCAATTTCTAAATTCTACATACACTTCAATCTTTACTTATTCACATGACCAATACCTTTGTGCCAGATATCTATATCGACCACCATAACACCTATACCTTATGTAAACATAGCAACTTGCACCTCAAGCATGCTACATCCAAAGTAAATATTATGCCCACTCGTTTTCCCTTTGCAACCAAATGACATTTGTTTGTTGAAAGATATTCCACTGTGTGTGCTTATCTTGTTTAGAAACATTTGTACCAAGTTTTTCCATGCAAATGCTAGAGTGTTGGCATCATGTATATACCCTATCATAGTGTCTATCAAACTATCATAGTGTATATACCCTATCATTGTGTCTATCACACTGTTTGAAAGCCAATACATGACTTTCTTAAACCTTGGCTCTATTCTTTGAATGACTTTATCTTTGATGGAGTAGCATCCTCTTCAGGCAATTTTAAAGGCTCCCCATTGTCTCCTTCAACATAGTCCTAAAATCCTTTTCCCATCAGAAAATTAATCTTTCTAAATTTCCATGCATGGAAGTTATTCTTGTTAAGATTCTCACTGATAATCTAGTTGATGTTGTCAAACATCTTTGCTTGCAATAACCAGAAATCTACAAATAGACAATTTCTGTAATCTCTTTAACACAATAATATATGTTATAACTCCTATAGCAGCACTTTTGCACAATCTATATGTCATAACATGTCATAACATGTGACCAGAGTATATGTACTCACACCCACATGTAATCACTGTCTGTACACCCAAAATGCACTGCTATATTGCAATAATTGGATTTTAGATAGAAAATAGTTCCAAACCAGAACTTCCCACAAGTGTCTAAAAACACCTTTGCAGCGGCCAATTGGAGGGCCACATGGAGGTCGAAACATGCCCGAAATGAAAATCTGGCCACTAAATCTTAGTATAAAGTACTCTATAATACAAGTACCTCTACACCTATAAAGACAACTCCTGAATCGGAGATATGTATCTCCCAGGGCTATCTCCCAGGGCTATCTAGGGGGTGTCGTACCAAAACAAGAAGGGAAAGAGGTGATGATGCTCTTACTTATGTACCACTTCCTTTGCCTTTGTAGCTTCCTTTGCTTGTGTATCTCCTTAACGTGAACTAGGCTCTAATACCATAAAAAGATTAGGGGAGGAGAGAGAGCTTGAGCTCTTACATGCACACACACCTCCCACAATAATCGAGAAGACACACATAGAGATGGAAGGCTAAAATTTTCTTCTACTTGTTACTCTCAAAAAGAGGTCTACAAAATATAAGAGAAAACCAACATAAGTACTAGAGTACTATGTATAAGTGGTCCATAATGTGAACACGCTAAGTAGGTGAGCTGGCAAGATAAGTGTGCCATAACTTGATTGGACTAGGTAGGTGTAGTCTAGCAATAGAATCACTTGTGAAGATCCATCATGTCAGCTACTAAACATGCCAGTGGCATAAAGGTAGAACAGTCACCCAGGCACGTCATGAGAGTGATAGCTCATGTTGATCTTGAAATCCCAACACACATAAATAACCAAGACCCAATCTTTATTGACATGAACGGGATATCCTTGGAGAGATGGCCAATGCCATTAGTGTACAGAATTAAGCCTTAGACAACCCGCACACAACAAGTAGTATTGTCGACTAGTGTGAAGGAGTTCTATATGGACTATGATGGAGAGATGCATATCCCAACAAGGGACAATGATAAGGTTAGACCATTGGCCATTGCAAATGAGATAGAAAGGCCCATAAGATTGCAAGAGGCTACTAAAGCTCAAACAGAGCCAATAAGGACTAAGCTTCCTAATGTCATTGATAAATTATTTTTGAGGATGCTTAGAGTCGACGATGAAGGAATGTTTATGTATAAGGATTCCTCATGCAACCTCTACACAAACATTGATATTCATGAGAATTTCAAGGAACATTTTGATTTCATGATGCACCCCTAGCATGCCACTGATCAAATGACATATGTTGATGAGGAAGGTAACACCTATACCCCAAGACTTGACGAGGATGCCTCATGAAACCTCTACACAATCATTGATATTCATAGAGACTTTCAGGAACATTTTGATTTCTTGATGCACCCCTAGTCAGCAAGTGTTACCAGCATGCCACTGATCAAATGACGTATGCTCATGAGGAAGGTAACACCTATACCCCAAGACTGGTTGAGGAGGGAAGGAATGCAAAAAGATCTATGTGGGGGGAGTCACACCACCCTTAGCCTACTAGAGCCAAAGAACAATAGGAGGAAGGGAAGCGAGAACCTCTCACGAGGAAATCACTTCAAGAAGAGGCAGTCCAGTGAAGGAGTAAGAATTATCATTCTATAACCACCAGAGACATGATGCCAACTTTGTATTCCTTCCTCGTTGTACCCAATAAAGGAAGAAAGAACGAGGGAAAAAAGTACCATTCAAAAGAGAGGCAATGCCTCTTGAAGGAACAAGGGTAACCACTCCCTTAGAGACTGATGAAGTACCAGCTCAAGGAGCTTGGGAACTCAAGAGACTACACAGTCATATAATGGAATACTGGTAGTAGGATACCCTGTGACACATATGGCTAATGTGTTCCCATAACCCTTATCTGAATCATCAGCTGGAGTACCAGCCTATGGGTATGCAGGACCCTACGTAGCCCTGATGGCTCCAGAACCAACAATTGAGCCTATAGAACTGAGTATGGGTTCATATTTTTTATGAAACAAGAAGAATGCTAGATGTTATTCCTATAGTGGTTATTGTTGAGATTCAAGCTCGATGTCAGCTTGTGCCAGTTGTACTATGTGCTGGCATGTTAGGTAGTAGTAACGTGTGAGACATAAATGACTGCGTCCATGTGCTGGCATGTTAGGTAGTAGTGGTTATTGTTGAGATTCAAGCTCGATGTCAGCTTGTGCCAGTTGTACTATGTGCTGGCATGTTAGGTAGTAGTAACGTGTGAGACATAAATGACTGCATCCAGCTGGTCATAGTGTGTGGACATTAGCTAGGGTTAGCTGTGTGTGGACACAATACATGTAGTGTGTTGTAGATTGTGGATTAGGGCTTTATGCATTGTGTGAGTAGGGATATGGCTTCCCTCTACGGTTAGGGTTTGCAATATACATTAGGTTTTTGCTGCTGTGTGTGTCTCCTCTCCCTCTACCTGTTTTTCATCATGGTATCGGAGCCTGGTGCTCTCTATTAGGGTTTATGAGTGAGTGAGAGAAGAGGGAGAAGAAGCTGTGAAGCTTGCCATTGGAGCTTTGAAGCTTGGATCACACCAATTTCCATCAAATCTAAGAGCTTGGCCTATCGGGTAAGGAGGACTACTAAACATCTTTGAGCAGATTGCAGGTGCAAAAACACAAACAACACCAGATTTGAGCAAAGAGAAATTTTTGTTTTGCAAGCTCTCCATTGAAGCTTGAGTGTGGTGAATGTATGATGCAAATAGTTGCAAATCTGACAAAGAATCATGTATCTGGCAAAGGGGAATGTATTGGCAACTCATGTGCAAGCCCTACATTGAATTTGGAGCAAAGTTGATGCATATTAGTGAGTGGAAATTCACTGGTTTGAAGCCCTCACAAAACAGAGAAGTGATGTCCATTGTGGATGAAATTAAAGCCGGTTTTTTACAAAAATCACTACATTTATGGATAGTGTACATGCCTACGAGTGTTGGGAACCCATATCTATCTTCAATTACCATTATAAACCTCTCAAATCACCTCAAGACCAGGCGGCACAGCCTGTAGGGAAGAAACAGAGCAGTTTTCTCATCTTTTTGAAAAGTGGAGGCCAAATTCTACTTGGTTGATTGATTAAATTCATAATTTGCTTAGCAATTGTGTGATACACACACTTGAGGAGGTTTCTATATGATTGGTTGAAGCAATTATGCATTATGGAGCTGATTATGAGCTGATTAAACAGGTTGTCTATAGTGATTAGTGAAACAGAGCATGATTAATCGACTAATTACTCTCTCAACTTAAACAATTGGTCTAATTCCTTTTACATGGAGTTAGTAGACATCATTGCTAAGCTAATGAATGCATGGTCTCTCAATTTGGACAAGAATCAAAGGAATTAAAGCACTTTTACTACTAGTTTTTACTAGTTTTATTGGTTTTTCTCAAAACAAAGAAGGGAATTTGATAAATTTGGTATGTACGCACCTTGGTTGGTGTTGATATGCAACATTGAGCTTGTTTAGGTGACAATGAAAGTTATCCACACTTGATTGAACCACTACATTGCAATTTGAAGCCTTGGAAAGTGTGCCAAAACAGGGTACTTTGGACTGTGTATGGTAGTTCAATTTGAATGCAATCAGTTTGATTTTCTACATCAACAGTGAAGTTCGTTGAGTACTGTAATGCTTGCCAGTTTGGAAAAGCAAGCAAGGTTGCCATTTCCTAAAGAAGGCAACATGAGTAGCAGGCCACTTGAGATAGTTCATAGTGATGTATGGGGTCTTGCACAAAACCCATCTATTAAAGGTAGCTTGTATTATGTGACATTCATTGATGATTTCAGCAGAATGACATAGATTTACTTTCTCAGAGAGAGAAGTGAAGTGTTGGGAAAGTTTATGGACTTCAAAGCTTTTGCAGAGAAGCAATATGGCTCTTGGATAAAATGTTTAAGGACAGATGGAGGTGGTGAATACACCTCACATGCTTTTGAGAATTTCTTGAGAAAGCATGGCATAAGAAGGTAGCTAACTTGCAGGTACACACCTCAACAAAATGGTGTTGCGTGCTGAGAGGAAAAATAGAGTCATTTGTGATGTGGCCAGGGCGATGCTCAATGAAAAGGGCATGCCAGATTATTATTGGGCAGAAGCGTGTGCCACAGCGGTGTATGTACTTAATAAGACACCCACAATAGCCATACATGGAAGTACGCCTGAGATGCGTCTTACAGGTTTTAGGCCACACATTGGACACCTCAAAGTGTTTGGTTGCATAGCTTATGTGCATGTGCCAGATGAGAGGAGGAAGTTGGATCCTAAGGCAAAAAAGTGCATTTTTGTTGGGTATGCATAGGATCGCAAGGCATATAAATGTTACAATCCACAAACTAGGCAAGTGGTTATCTCACGAGATGTGGTGTTTGATGAACTTGCTAGTTGGTGTACAAGGCAAAGGATGAGGGTGTCATTGATTCCATTGATGCTGATGTTCATGTAAACTTGCCACAAGCAAGTTCTATTTCTATGTTTGGGCCAGCAGAGTCTGAGAGTAGTACTATACGTCCATGGTCAGGACGCTTGAGACATGAGAGTGTGAGCACTGGGAGTAGTGATGTGGATAAAGGGAAAAAGAAGGTTGAAGGAATTGGCATTACAGGTTATGAGTCATCAAGTTCAAAAAGTTTGGATGAGGAACTTGGCATACCAATTTTACGCACACCAGGTGCAAGAAGGCAGGATAGATATGTGCCTCCACATGCTAGAGTGACAGGTGTTCAGAGTGATCCGCATGCATTGCGGAGATCCCAAAGGGTGAGGTATCCAGTTTGACAGGTTGACATATTGTGACTTTGCTATGCATTATGCATATATGACCTCTTTGGTGAAGCATGTGGAACTTACATGCTATACAGAAGCTATGGGGAAGCATGTATGGGAGAAGGCAATGGATGTTGAGATGGACGCATTGGTTCATAAATGAAACATGGGATTTGGTTGCCTTACCACAAGGCAAAAATGTCATTGGTTACAAATGGGTTTATAAGGTGAAATGCAAATCAGATGGTTCCATTGAGCGCCATAAAGCGCGGTTGGTAGCTAAGGGTTATGCACAAACCCAAGGCTTGGACTATGATGAAACATTTAGTCCAGTTGCAAAGATGGGAACAGTGAGAGCAGTCATTGCTATGGCTACAAAAAATGGTTGGGAAATGCATCAAATGCATCAAATGGTTAGGAAATGCATCAAATGGATGTGAAAAATGCATTTCTAAATGGTGATTATCTACACGAGGAAGTTTATATGGCACAGCCAGAAGGATATGTACACCCGATGTACCCCACTCATGTATGTAGATTAAAAAAAGCATTATATGGTTTGAAGCAAGCACCTTGTGCTTGGAGTGATAAGATAAGCTAATATCTTATCTCCCTTGGATTTCAGGTTTCTTCAGCAGATTCTTCACTCTATGTGAAGAAAACATATCATGGGATTGTCTTACTTGTCATCTATGTGGATGACTTGATTGTCACAGGAGATCATGCTACAGATGTCATGTCAAAAAGGCATTGAGTGGGCAGTTTGATATGAAAGACTTGGGTGAATTAAGATATTTTCTTGGGATTGAAGTGATCAAAGACCATGCAGGGACATGGTTAGTGCAACGCCAATATGCATTGGATATGTTGGCAAAATATGGGACGACAGGGTGTAAGCCAATGAGTACACCTTTAGAGCAGAATGTGAGGCTGCGGGCTGATTTTGGTGAAGAGTTAGATGATCCATCTATGTATAGAAAGATGGTTGATAGTCTTATTTACATGACTATCACACGCCCGGATCTCAGTTACGCTGTGGGGCTAGTAAGCCAATTTATGCAGAGCCCTAGAAAACCTCATTTGGATGCAGTGAGACACATTATACGATATGTAAAGACCACTGCACATTATGGTCTTCGACGCAGATTGGGCAGGTAGCTCGTATGATAGGAGGTCTACTAGTGGTTATGCATTTACATTTGGAAGTGCAGTGGTGAGCTGGAGTAGCAAGAAGCAACCTATTGTTGCTTTATCTAGTACTTACAAGAGTGCAGCCATTGCTACATGTGAAGGAGTAGTGTTGGATGCAGTATGTGAAGACTGAAGATCAGGTGGCCGACATCTTTACAAAGCCACTTAGCAAGGAGAAGTTTGAGTACTTCCGTACTATGTTGGGAGTACATGGAATGAGCTTGAGGGGGAGTGGTGAGAGCTTTGATAGCCCAAGCTCATCTACATCTTCATCTATGGCAGTACATCATGAGCTTGAGAGGGGCTGTTGAGATTCAAGCTCGATGTCAGCTTGTGCCAGTTGCACTATGTGCTGGCATGTTAGGTAGTAACATGTGAGACATAATGACCGCGTCTAGCTTGTGCCAGTTGCACTATGTGTGCTGGCATGTTAGGTAGTAACATGTGAGACATAAATGACCGCGTCCAGCTGGTCATAGTGTGTGGACATTAGCTAGGGTTAGCTGTGTGTGGACACAATACATGTAGTGTGTTGTAGATTGTGGATTAGGGCTTTATGCATTGTGTGAGTAGGGAGATGGCTTCCCTCTATGGTTAGGGTTTGCAATATACATTAGGTTTTTACTCGTGTGTGTGTGTCTCCTCTCCCTCTACCTGTTTTTCATACCTGTTTTTCATCAATTATACCACCTAGAGGAATGAGGGAAAAATACAATCATGGTCATTTTAGGATTAGAGCCTCACACATATCCAAGCTAGTGTCCAAGTTTGAAGGATCAAGGGATCCCTATAGCCACCTCACTGCATTTAGATAAAGCTACACGACTGAGAGGGTAACCGATCGTAAAACTAAGATAGATGCCTTTGGATTAACTCTAGAAGATAATGTATTGTTCTATTTCCAAATGCTAGAAGACTCATAAAAAGGTACCATGGAGGACCTTGAACTAGTATTTACCATGGGTTTCTCCAAGAACGGTGTCAAGCATAGCTCACTTACACAATTGTATCGATTTCAGTAGCTTGAGCATGAGTCTGTGAGAGACTATATCAATCGATTTCAGTAGCTTGAGCACGAGTCTGTGAGAGACTATATCAATCGCCTCAAGAACTTAAACATCAAATGTCCTACTAAGGAAAAACCAAGCCAACTAAGCTGATCTCATTATTATTAGAGAGATTGAGAAGCAAAAAATTACACGATGTGCTGTATGCCAGAAGGCACATAATGCTAATGGAGTGTTACCTAGATGCAATAGATTTTGACATGATAAATTTACAGGTATTCCTTCCATGAAAGGCAGAAGACAAGAATCTTTGGTCAAAATAGAACCCAGTGTCAAAGGTCAAGGCATTAGGAAAATGGAAGAGCCCAAGAGCATAGAAGGAGGCAGCATGATCAAAGGGCTAGAAGAAGTGTGAAAAGCATCTCCTAGGGAGACCGGCCATCTGCATTTAGCTCCAAGATGGGAAATGACTTAGTGTGCTATTTGGAGAAGCAACCACACAATTCATGAATGACTAGTCTTGAGAGCATAGGGGAACCAATGGTGTAGATATTGCAGAAGATATGGAAGTCATGAATCGTCCAACTGCTACCACACACAAAAAATGCCTAGAATGATAGGAGTGCCTACATTATTGGTAGCTCCTCAACTGTTAGCCTTACCAGCCCCACCTATCATTGGACCAGATGCTAGCAATAGACCGTATGTTAGCTAGAAAGCCATATAGAGTAGTAGAGCTTCCACCTCCAGTGTTATCACCATAGCCAATGCCACCAAGAACCATGCCAAAACGAGTAAATCCACAAGTAGTCACAAAACAAATCCGCCACCCTTGGATAGATGGTGTATTAGGTGTGGCATCAATCACTTGATCAGTGATTGTCTACATAAGCCACAACTTCAAATCCATCTACCGTCGCACCACATCCACCATTAGCAAGCTTTGGGATAGTGCTATTATAAGCCAACCTTCTTCAGAAGAAGAGCGAGAAGTATCAGTGAGATTGAGGATTGTTACTAGGGCACAAGCTCAAAAACAAAAACATTAGAAGAGCTCCAAGAGCTTGAGGAAACAAAGAATATGAGTTTGCTCCATGAGCACATCATAAAAGAGAGGCTCAACCAAGAGACGCAATATGCCCTCAAAGAATTCCTAATGGGAGGATGCAAAGAGAGAAAGTATTTAGAATGAGCATGGGTGTGCCACACAAATCTAAACCTAGCTTATTACCTTTACTACACCATCCTACATAGGTATGAACAAGGATTTAATGGTAGTTACAAATGTTCCATATTTAAGGATTACGAGAAAAAATATGAGTAAGCTATACCTAAAATAATGTTTGTGATGGTATTTGGAACTTAATCCAAGTTTAGCACTTAAATGGTCAACTACATGCTTATGAGCAAAACTATGATTAAGCCCTACTTAAAATGATGTACTTGATGGTCTTTGGAGACTCTCCTTTGTGGCATGTCATAGGAGCCTCAAGAACTTACAAGAAAGAAGTATTAACACCACTCATTCTCATGAAATCAACTTGCTAATAATCATGAAAGAGATTCTTTGCCTTGAACCCAATGACACAGATTTAGTGCAAGTTTAATCTATTTGAAAACCATGTAATTCATACAAGAGGGAAGCCTTCTTCATTAATATTATATGTTAAAAAGAGAAGAATCAATTTATTATTTAGCTTTCTACTTCAAGTCAACCCAATGAGTAATTGAGATCATTAGCAAAGGTAGAGATAAGCAAGCATAACCGAGCATGATTATCCTTTTTCTTCTTCAAGACACAGTTTATTTTAATGCGAGCTTAAGAGCTTTAAATACTACTTCAAGAAAGGGAAAAGAACCATAGCCTACTTCTACTCAACATAGCTTGAGCCTAAATAATCTTACTTCAATTTAAATACACTAACATGTGATTAAGACATCATTATGTAAATTTGGGATTTTACCCTACTTTGGAAGCTCCCCATTGCATCAAGAAGACTCTGTTGCTCACATGTAAAGTAACATATATACTAATTATCCAAGCCTTAAGACATAAAATATGGGCATCTCAAGCCCCTCAACCAAGCCGCACAAAGGGGGAGATTGTCAGTGCATTATTTAGTCTGGGAGGACAACCCCTTATGCTTCAATACCCACATTGGTATTTTTCTTAGCATATTTGTTAACTAAACATCAGGCTACCAATGCTTGAAAACATCAAGAAATAAATACAATGGGTATTTAGCATTTTTTTCACCTCTTCATGATAATTATTGAAAATTATTTGAGCAAAAATCATGTGTTTTGATCATATTTTGGATTGTTCATGAGCTTAGCAATGTTAAAGACAAGAGGGTAGAGAAATAATGATCAAGAGATTAGCAAGAATGAGATTTCCAAGCCTCTTGGAGTGATTATGGAAAAAGAGATTATGTTAATCACTAGATTAAACTATGATTAACTCTTAACAAGGTTAGCAATTGCAAGAAACTCATTTGGAGCTTACCTTGGGTGATTTGGAGGAGGGAAATAGCTTCACAAACTTGAGGGTGGCCAAAAGCTTCTACTGTTAACAAGAAGCTCACAAATATGCAAAAAAGACAAGCCTTTCAAAAAGGTGAGAGATGACTAATGTATAAGGCGAAGGCATGAGGCTTAATTTGGTTACAGGCAAATAATGAAAGCTTACATATATGACTAGGGAATACATATTTGAGCCTAACACCTTCTTTAAATATTCTACAAACTCTTATGGTGGGTATTTATTAAAAAGCTAAAGATTTTTTCTAATTCAATCAAACTAATGCAACTTAGTAAGGCAAGTGATCACGAACTATGGTGCCATTAACCTTTTTGAGGTTAATACACACTCTAAGCTTTTTGTTCTTTTTGGAAACAATTACTATTAGCGATACCTAATTGGTGTGCTCAAACAAAAATCTCACATTTGATGAGCTTGTCTAGCTATTCCTTAACCATTTATCCATTGGCATTCATGTGATAGGCTCTATGTTTGGACAGTTTTACACCTTCATAGAGAGTGATGGTGTGTTTTACCACTTCTGGAGGAATTCCCTTTATGTCACTATATTTCTAGGCTAAAACATCTTGAAATTCCTTGACCAAGGCTATTAATTTCTTCTTCTTGCTCAGGGGTGAGGCTATTAATTCTCCTTCTTGCTCAAGGGTGAGGCTATCAATTCTCCTTCTTGCTCAAGGGTGAGGCTATCAATTCTCCTTCTTGATCAAGGTCTTTGACAATAAACATTGGCTTAGGTTCTTCACCTAGGCCTTTAAAATTTACTTCTTTGACCTTAATGTGGCCATCATATGAAGCATTTGACTCTACACTCGGGTTGTTTAGATCCTTCTTGCCATGTGTCTCTATGTCCCTAATATTATAGGACTTAAAGTACTTGGGCACTTTCCTTAGATCTTCCTCTTGAAGTGTGGAAAGCTCTTTGTGTTTGGCTTCTTTCTCTACCTGCCTTGACTTTATTAAGCTTAGTCTAGCAGCTTGATAGAGCTTAGATTTCTCAGAGCTTGTCGTCACCTTTATTGGCCACTATCTTAGCCTAAAGAGTGATTTAGGTCGGCTTCCTAGTGTCTAGAGTAGGTCTCATGTAAATCCATGGCCTTAACATAGAGAAGCCAGTGAAGATCTGTCTCCATGGGGAGAAGATACTTCCTAGGCTTTCTATGTGGTTTTCTCCTTCTTAGGACGACTGGGTGAAATGTGGGTACTGTAGAAGTTGCAAATCCACAGCCTTAACATAACAAAGCCACTCAAGATCCATCTCCATGGGGAGAAGATACTTCTTAGGCTTTTTATGTAGCTTTCTCCTTCTTGACGGGGTGATTGTGGGGACTACAAAAGTTGTGATCCTTCTACGAAGGAGTCCTCGCCGCTAGATAAATCACTTGTTGTTGTTGGCTCCCAAATGGGATGCCGCACTAAAAATGAATAGGGAGGTTATTTTTGTCCCGTCAAGTTTTGCGAATTCTTGTTCCAAGATTTTGTGAAAGAGTGCCATGCCAAGACATGGACCCAATCCTCAGAGTTCTCAGGCTATCGAAGTCATGGTTCTTATCTTCACTAATAAAATGTTGTTTCAACATTTAGAGATGTTGACCAAAGTGGTTCAGAGAGTTGTGTCAAACTCATTTGTTTGAATAATGGTGCCGATCTATGTGTAGCCACATGTATGTATGGGCATATGGAGTAAATGAGAGACCTAGGGTGTGTGAATGATGAGTCAAGATTATCCCATATGTGATGTTATGGGGCGAATGGGTGCATGACTATGTATAAAAGGGAATTCCCTAATGTAATGCAATCAATGTAAGATTTATGCAAGTGTTTCTCTCTTGTGCCTACTTTGCTTTTGAGTTCACTTAATCTAACTAGTATCACACACATATCATTATCATGATGGTTCCACTTAGGCTACACCCACCATAGCCTTCACCACTCCACCATTTCCACCATAGCCATGGTGAGCTTGATCCGTAAATCTTATCATGGTATCAAAGCTCTGGGTTAGCTCTCTATTGCTCTCATTGCAAGACTAATCATCATCATTAAGCTTGATAGTTACATATTATCTTTATCTTATCTTCTTTCCCTATTGGCTCTCATTTATAGAGCTTAGTGCTCCTTGTAGCCTTCACCATTTCTCTTCAAACCTTGGAAGATTCTTTGGTACACCATGTGGACTCCCTCACCATGGCATTATTCTAGAATCGCTTCGTACGGCCCAAATTGGACGCATCTTCCTCGACTGCAAAAGAATGCTGACTCTCCCATTGTACTTTGCATTAGCTAAATTCCTCTTAGAGAAGCATTCTATACCTTATGAGAAGCTTTGTCACCAATCCGCAACTCATTTGAACCTCTATGCACGCTACCACATAGCCAAAAGACTACTTCAGTTTTTTTGCTCAATCCGCAAAATTGTTGGTTTAGAAAGTACTCACAAGCTTAGGTTCATCTTGCCATCAATATTTGATCTTTTTTTTAACTTAGACCAGTTCCATAGGCTCAATCTAGCCTTCTGCCTGACCAGTGTGAACTCACACACCCATAATTGGAAGTGACATTTAATCCACACGCATCACTTAATATAGAGTTTACACATGCACTTCTCTAAAAATAATTCTTTTCATTAAAAAAACATCATGCAAAACTTTCACATAATATTTATGAGTTCCATATGTCCAAACAATAATCACAATCACATGTCATAAGATCACACATCATTGTCACATCATCAATACATATCTCCTTGCACCACGATTGTGATCCTCAACAAGACGACACCCACTGAAAATCCCAATCACTCCTAAACCTTACACAAGGCTCATATTCACCGTAGTCATAAAATCCCAATACCCAAGGAGCCACTTTAGCCAATCATTACCGATCCAATTTATGTCGTAATCATGAAGACAAGATTGTGCATGAGGATAGACATATTGTTCTGCATGGTGAAAGCATGATGTGTAGGTTATATCGATGATTTCTTCCATGGAACTGCGTCTAGCTTTTACTAAGAACGTGATTGAGCAGTTGTTTATGACCATCATTATATTCCGACAATTATCAGCTCGACTTACCCACGATAAGTCCTCATCTTTACCTCTAATGATTACATTTACAATTATTTTTGAATTTTTTTCAACTTTCTATTTTTCTTAACCATTCCATTTTATAGCCAACAATTCATCACTATAAGATTTATGCTTCTTTTTCTAGTCTTAATTTATTTTTACCAAAACCTTGAAAAGACAAAGTTTATATTCTAAATCTATAAAATCATGATGGGTTTTTTACATTTTTGAACTAACTTATTAACATCTTGATCTTAGTGTTGCAATTTATTTTGTAGAATCAAAGTGAATCTCAGATTTATTCGATTCAATTTAGGCATTACTCATTGATCTCTGAGTCTATCCAAGGTAGTCCATGTCCATGAGAACCTCTGAGCCATGCTTGATCAACCTCTGAGCCATGTTCGGACCTTTGAGTTTACTTCGCAAACCATGCTACTTTTATCGAGGTTAATTGTGTGTTAGAGCCAACTATGTGCGTTAGTATAATTTTGTCAAAATTAACTGTGTTAATCGACTATGTATGCTGACAAGTTTAAACCAAGATTAACTGTGTTAACTAATTATGTACGCTAGTATAATTTCGTCAAGATTAACTGTGTGGGTTGACATTTTTAGTTTAAACCAAGTTTAATTGTGTGTTCATCATCTATATGCACTGGTATAAGATTGTCAAGATTAACACTGTGTTAATCACCTATGTGCATTGACAAGAGAGTATGCTAGTCATAACCTCTATGGTTGAATGGAAACGCTTATGCGATCATTGCTTACACATGGAAACGATTAATTTGTTTAATCACCTATGTTCGCTAATATTTATAGCTGAAGACAATTGCTTCCTCAATTGGAAGGACTATAACAAAGGTGAGATTTTCTAATATTTTATTGCTAATTTTTGTTAAAAAAAACTTGTGAAGCAAGCATGGGCAAAAATAGCCTTGTAATCTATTTTTGAAGATATTGAAAACTATAAATACTCACGCAAGGATGCTTTTCACACACTTGGGATACCTAACCCTATGTTTTTTCTCTCGCAATTGTATATTGTTATGCACGCTTCCTCCTATTTTCTGTCACAGCTCCTTAATCATACAATTATTCATCACAACTTTAAGCTAGAGTTTTCAAGTACATGGTGAAAGTCTATTTGAGGTCAAATTACATAGCCTCTTATATGAAATTCATCATCTTGATGCTTATTAATCTTATGATCATAACTCTAAAATTTTTGAACTTTTTTTTCTCTCCTACAACTTGACAATCATATGCATATATTAAATTCCACCATAGTCTTGCTAAGGTATAATCCCATTTCTCCTTAAGAATTATCTCTAGAATCAATCTTCATATGACAAAATTCCTATCCTCTTTTATTTAGTTCTATTTTTCTATTCTTTCTCTATTCGTCTAACTAAGCCTTGGTCATTTTTGGACAATTACTTTAGCAAAGATAATTTAGCAAGATAATATAAAACTCTTAATGAAAAGTTGCTACAAGTTTTTTATTTTTAAATGGAATAGTCTTCTCTTTTGAAAAAAACAAGATTATGCATTTCCTAATATATTTGTAACTAGAGGAATTCGACTTACTCGAAGTGTTGATTGGAGAGTTGTGATGTCTCGTTGTGAGCGTGCAATGATATACAATGCTTTCGATATGAATATGGTGCATATTACTAAAACGGCTCATTGGATATTGGGATTTCACGATTATGCTAAATCAACAATATGTGAGACTTCTCCATGTGTTTATCCTAACAAGATCTTGAAGTGATCGGATTCAACAATGGGTGCCATCTTGTTGAGAATCACATTCATAGTGCAAGGATATATGTGATGATGATCTAACACTAATATGTGACCTTTATGACATGTAATTCTAGTTACCATTTGGATATATGGAACTCATAAATGTTATGTAAAAGTTTTGTATAATGTTTTGTTTTCATGCAAAGTTATTTTCAAAGAAATGCATGTGCAAACTCTATTAAGTCGTGTGTACTGTGGATTAAATGGCAATTCCAAAGATGGATGTGCGAGTTCACACCAACTCCATAGGTCCAATGGTCAACAAAAGGCTAGACCCATTGGATTGGACAAGGCTAAACTGAGCCTATAGAATTGATCTAAGTATAAAAGAATCAAACACTAGAAAGTGGATAGCAAGGTGAACCCGAGCTTGCGGATACTTTCGAAAACGAGTCCAAATTGTATTTCAAAACGGGTAACTTAGAAAGACTGGTCTAGATTAGAAGTCATGAAAAAGAATAAAGAAATTGCCTTAATAATCGAGAAGTCAAGACATCATGTTGAGCCTGAGAGTCACCCAATGTAGCTTGCTTGTGAGAATTATCAAAGAAAAACACCTAGAGAAATCATTCATCTATCTTTACATACAGATTGTTCCAATCAAACGGAGAACAGCTGGTAGGATAGCCAAGTATCAAGATATTGTGATATGAGGCCCCGTGTGAGCTGCTCTACCCTTAGTGTGATTTCCGCCACTAACAAATTGTTGTATAGATAGAGAGGTAGGGGTGTCACAAACCTTGGCAAGCACATCAACCACATTTTTTACCTACCATGCAAGTTCACAAGAAGCGAGGCCAATTTTACAATTGGATGGACCACACCTTGAGTGGTGCCCATACTCACATAGTCTCGGGCATACTTATCTATATCTTCATGTACATTCACCACCAAATCTAGATAGCGAGATCTATAGACTAATTGCACACCCCAAAAGTTGAATGACTACTAAATTGGTATCAAAATAATTGCCTCCAATGGCCGATGCATCTTGTCAACCCCCCTTACTTTATGCTTAATCAATTTACTGATGCCACCATCATTGGTATGCTATGTATTGAAGGTGACATGGCATCCATATGATAGAAAGAGAGAGTTCCAATGCTGGTGATGTACCACTCAATCCGTAGGGGCGTACCTTTCGGAGAGGGGGCTGCATCATGTACCACTACCTTGGGGTCACGTGCCAATCTTCTCAGCCTGTTCCAATGCAGTCTATAGGGTGTACTGCTGAAGGTGACTGGTATGCACACATTTCTTGATGGCTCTTGATGGTTTGGTGCCCCACAACATATGGAAGTTCCCAGTGCAAATGTGAGGCGTCCTACTACAGCTGCTTTGCACACATACCAATGGAATCAGCATGTACACTGCAGTGGTAGAAATTAAAAGTTTGTGCCCAATCCAGTCTTCAGAGCAAATAATGTCTATTCTGCATGCAACCACTTCATGCTCTAATGAAAAATGATGAAACCAAAAATACAGTAAGCAGCACTTCCATTTTATGCTTCATTGCCTTGAGTCAATCAAACCCTGCAAACAACCACCTTAAACTTCTTCATGCTCAGATTCTAAATGAATCTAAAATAGGTTCAAAAAGAGGGAATACGGGCATCTGACTGATTGAAGGTTGCATCTAAGATGATCCATTCGTGTGAAAGTTTATTTCCAACTTAGACTGGTCAAACACAGGAGGAGCGCCCGTCCTAGCCTGTCCATCACCAGTGTAGGCAAGCAGTGAGGAAGGTGTAATAAGACCACCTCCCTTTAAACACCCTTTCATCACCAAAAGTAGTTGTGGGACCCCATCGCAGTACTCTATTCTTTTTTTGTGTCAGCCGTGTCAACACAGCAAGAGTAGCATAAAGTGCACTTGTCAGACCTCCACAAGCTGATTGACTTAAAAGTGTGGCGCCCATTCCTGTCCGGCCAAAGTCGCTGCCCATATTCCATGCATCAATGGGCAGTATGTGAAGTCCTAGTCAACACACTGAGAAGCCAGTTGATTTTTTATGTGCAAGGGGGGAGTGCGCATGCAGCCCAATGCGCTTCTCTCATTGGCTGCACAAAAGTTTCATGTTGGGTTCCCATCCTGTGCGTAACCAACCTTGGAATAACGCAGGCAAAACATTCAGCATACATGCTACAGGGCTACCTGCAGGTTGCTCATCCACTATAATCTCTACATGATTACTGATGCTTATTCCAACAGCCCAAAAATTCACATTTTCGTTGCAATTCTCTCGACAAACGAAACCAAAAACCAAATGGCTAGAGCCCACCATATTGACCCTTTAACCACATCAAAAAAAGTTGGAAACAGCAGTGTTATAAAGAAATGCCCCCTTTTTGGAGCCCAGAAAACTCAATGACTGCTGTCAGAAGTACTTGCTAAGGCTTCTAAAAAAACTTCTTGTAGTGAAAATCCTGTAGCCTTGATGAGTGCAGAAAATGGGCTTATGCTTAAGATGACATGTTAATAATAGCTGAAGTAAAACTTCTACGCTACCTTAACCGCATGCATCCTTCACATATATGATTGAGAATGTACCGTACAGAACTGTACATACATGCCGTTGCTCTGACATGGTTAAAGTAGCGTGTCAAAATTGTTGAGGGGCAATTTGAGGGAAACCCTTCCATACATTCCATGAAGAGAATTTGAAGCTCAAGAATCTGCCAAAAAAACGAACAAACGAAAATGTGAACCAAAAGATTGTGGATTGTTTGTACTAGTTCTAACACTACTTGAGTGGTTTGCACTAATCTTAACCCCAGTTTGCACTCTAATGCTAACACTCAAAACGTTCAGTCAAAGAAATGTCATTTGACACTCGTATTTTTCATTAAAATGAATCGTAGAATTCCAATGCACTGCCTACTAATCTTTACCCTACTGCTAACTCTTAAACACAAGGATGCCCATTCTTTTTGTTCACAAGATGCAATGGGACTGCCGGATTGTGCTGACACGCAGAGGTGCATTACAGACGCCAGTCCCACCAGCCAATGAAATTGCTGGAGCCTGCACATGGGGACAGGCAGGCTACACAAAACCAATAAGTTCGATCTGCAGCCACAATTTTCAGAATGAAAACTCAAATGCCTTACCTGTTACGGACCCGATGCAATGAGAAGTATTAGCCGCATGTCCCCTATGTGTGTAGCTTGAGGACTGAAATTGCAAGCCCCCATCATAGAAAGTCTGCAGGCCCTGCCCAGCTCATGAGCAGGTAGCAATGGGCGAAGGTCTTGTCTAAAATGGGTGTTGTACCATTTGCCATAAAAGTTTGTTTATGGCGATGAGAAAGGCATTTGTTCATGAATTTATATTGTTTGGTGTTACTCTTAACCTTAACGTTGTTCATCACTACTAAGAAGATTGCTTTCTAGCCCTTTCTTGAGGAGACTTCTTCTGCATTCTGCCCTAACCTCACAGTTTTGAAGTAAGAAGTCCATTGTTTTTGTTGAACTAAACTCTGCTTTTCCACTGCTTGAAAAATATTGGTTCTCAGCTTGTTTGAAACAGATTTATTTGGCATGATGATGCCCAAAATCCACAAATTTGGTGCACAAATTCCAAATTTTGTGTTAATATTATCCTTGATTACAAGACTTCCTATGCTTAACAAGATTTTTACTTGCATCAAACCCTGATCGAATCAGAATCATGGCCTAGACAGGATGGATCAAATGCAAAAAGAAAAGCAAAAACCTGGAATGGGGGAGAGTCTCGAAGCGCCGGATGACTGGGACATGTAGAAATCCGGGTTGAGAGCCCTAGCGATGCCATGGACGACCACATGGTCATCGGAGTAGAGGTCCGGGGCCACAATCTCCTGCTCATCAACAAGAACGATCTGATCCGACCTGCTAACCCAAACTGTACGACCAGGCAGCAAGGTGGGAAGTGCTGATGAATCCCTCTGCAGGAGAAGAAGGTCCCTGTACGGACGGCGAGCTATAGCGATGTGGTAGGAGACTGTGTCCATGTCCTGCGCAGAGGGGAAGGCCGTAGCTATGGACTGGTTGAGGGGCAGGAAGATAGTGGAGGCAGAGGGCATGTTGAAGTGGTTTGTGAGGAGGATGAGGTTGAGCAGAAGGATCTGTGAAGGGGGCATTGGAGGGGTCGTGACGGGAAGAAAGGGTGTAGAAGGTGTTGGGGTAGAAGATGATGATGCTACTGCTGTTACTGTGCAGAGCAAGAAGATGAAGATGATGAACGGGGGAGGGGGCCATAGCCATGGAGCTATCGAGCTCATTTGAAACCAACAACAGTCGCTGCACAAAGAAATTCAAAGAATGTGGGCCTTTGCAAGTTTTTCTTTGAACTTCAACCAACCATTTTCTAATTTTTGCAGATATTTTAGGAAATTATAACTAAAACGTATTCAATACTATAGATTTTTTGAGTTTAAATAAATTAAAAATAAGAATCTTGCATATCCAGTGTGCTTATTTTACAAGCTTTCTATGAACACTTAATGGATGTGTGGTCTATTGTTGTGCCTCAAGATTGGTCAGTTACACTCACCAATCTTGCAGATCCATTGTGCTTATTTTACAAGCTTTCTATGAACACTTGAATGGATGTGTGGTCTATTGTTGTGCCTCAAGATTGGGTTGATGTAGATGTTGTGTTGAGTCGATGTAGAAAGCTGTTATTTATGTTTTCCCTGATGAAGATGATGAACGGGGGAGGGCGCCATAGCCATGCAGCTCTTGAGCTAATTTGAAACCAACAACAGTGTCGCTACATCAAAAATTCAATGATTATATGTCTTTGCAACGTGGGTGAGTTTTTCTTTGAATTTGTATAACATCATTTTTTCAATAAACCAAAAATCTACATTTTAAAAATTGTACAGATTTTGCACTTGTCACCCACATCAAGTTTTCTATTGATAGAAATCGGTATGTTGTATGCGTAGGTCACCTTAATATTCTTGCACCTTTTTTGGTCATGTCTCATGTAGCTGAATTATATATATATATATATATATATATATATATATATATATATGGCATGCATCCATGTCGTTCTCTATTCCTCATTTGAATAGCATGGCTCACTATTGTATATGTGGCCATACACATTACCTCGCCTATCTAATTGCATCCACCTTGGCTTGAATAGTGAGACAACCATTGGTTAACGAAGGCCAATGTCGAAGCATGCATCAATTGTCTATCAATCTAGTCTATAACAAGATAGACAATAAGTGTCAGAGTAATTAAGTCTATGAAGGTATAATAGCAATTAGCCTTAAAAACAATGATTGATGAGAATGGCTTTAATGAAGGCCAATGTTGAAGCATGCATTAATTGTCTATCAATCTAGTCTATAATAATTAAGTTCATTAACAAAGAAAATAAGCCTTTTAGCCACTAATCCCTTGCGTTGGGATCTAATGAAGCACTAATTTCCTCCACTTTTCCACTAATCCCTTGCGTTGGGATCTAATGAAGCACTAATTTCCTCCACTTTTCCACTAATGAACTTCATTAAACTGAAGAATTAGCATGTTCAGCTTAGCTTGCATCAAAATCAAAGTTAAATACTCGTCTCACGAACAAAAATAGCTGCCATTTTTGGAGGGTGCATGCAATGGCAACTAGGGTTTAACACAGAAGTGCATCCATCCTCTTTCTTTTTTATTTTATTTCCTCAATTACCTAACCTGCTTGGTTAGGCAGAGCAGCAGCCCCCCCCTTTGGGTGCATGGGCACCAAGTGAAGGGGTACCCCGACCCTGCTAAGGGCGTAAGGTGCCGGTTCCAACGCGTGCTAGCACAGAGCTCCGAGGGCTTCAGAAGCGAGCATTTACCCTCTCATCAACCATTACCCTCTTGGCCCCCCAGCAATGGACCCCAACAAAGAAGCACTAACGAGGTATGACAAAATGGTCAAAGATTTCATGGAAACGAAGAACTAGTCGGAGGACTCAAGAGGCAGAATTGAGGAGTTGAATCTGCTTCTGCTACATAAACAAATGGATGAAAAGAAAGAGACTTTCCATATGCCCCCCCGAAGAGGACATCATTGCTCCCCCACCAAGTAATCCTCCTTCCAATATTGCACAAGACTCCTTGCCCCCAGACATGGTGTAATCTTTGGAAAAGGATTACTCAGCTAGATGTCTTGTAGGATTACTGTTTGGTCCAAGACATCCTGTTGAGTTCTTAAGGAGCTGGGTAAGAGAAAATTGGACTGGTATTGGAATAGAAGTGGACGTCATTCAGGCCCTCCCCAATGGGTATTATATTTTTCTCTTTAAGGATTGTAACATGGCCTTAAGGTCATGGGATCTGGTCTCAGTTGATGTACAAGAATCTCTCCTTCTGTTTTTTCAGATGGTCTAAAGAGTTTAATCCTAATGGCCCCAAACCTTCTGCCTGCCCGGTGTGGGTAAAATTGCCCAATCTCCCTTTCTACTTATACCCATGGGTGAAGAAGATAGTCTCCCCCATAGGCAAAGTCCTTGGCCTGAGACCCAAGAATGATTATAACCCAGTCTGGCATCCCCAAATTCATGTGTAGAAGTTGATCTTGACAAATCTCTAATTGATGAAATGGAGATTAATTATGGGGAGTACAACATGCAATAGAAAGTCCTTTATAAACATCTTCCCAATGCCTGTTTCCATTGTGGAATGTAGGGACATGTAATTAGGAACTTCCCTATTAATTACCCTAACTTAAGAGTCCCTAGTCCCCCTTCCCCTCAAACTACCAACAGTAAAAGTTAGCAAATTGGTGGGATTATGTTATATGCACATTATGTGTGCATATACTAGGAGGCTAACCCACATTAGGCTTGTGAGCATGGGAGCATGGGAGCATGGGAACAAGCTCTAGTGGAGCATGGGTTAGGACTAACCTTAAGGGTTAAGGTTAGGGTCGGGCATCCAAGGGTCACACATGGGAAATGGAGAGTCAAGAGTCACTTGAGGGTCCTCCTATATAATAGGAGCATGGGGCACACTCAAGGGGGGCTTAGGCTATGGTCTCTTGATGTTATCTTGAGGCTAAGGCTATGTTATCTTGAAGCTAGGTTATGATATGATGTTCTCTTGTAAAGAGGATTATATCTACTCACCTACCATTTCACACTATAGGTACATGCTACCGGATTGGAGTTATACCTCTTGCTGGTATGGGGTGGTTGGGTGGATGAGTTTATGCCTGATTTATGCATGTTTATGCATAACAATTATCTAGAGAGATCTTAGGATTTTAACAGTGGTATCAGAGCAATCTCTAGTTAATTGTTGTTATTTTTTCTTTCTTATTGTAATTTTTACCATTTATTGAAGTAAATTTTAATATTTACTTTAAAAAAATATTATTTTGTTGATTTGTGTTGATGATTTGCACGTGGATCGTCGATATGGCGGTTGGAATGCATGTTACTACTATTCAATGGACAAATCGACGTTGCAGGAGAATTCTGTGAGTTTAATGCTATTTTTTGTGGTTTAAAATAAGCATTAATGGAAAGTTTTATGAAAATACCACATATTTTATTGTGGATATTTTTGGTAGAATGGATTCCTTAAATTTCTATAATTTTTAAGAAATTTTCCTAATTTTTAAGAATTTTTTTAGTATTTTTATGGTTGAAAATATATTTTTTATACATTTTTGAAGGTTTTTCCGCGTGTATGCCGTCAAACTTCTGCCGATTTTCTGTTGAAATGCAATAGGGAGCAGCATGTTGATGCATGAAATGCTCTCCTGTGTGCGTGGGACCCTCTTCGCCTCTCAATTTTGATTTTTCCTTCTTTTTTCCTCTCCTGCGTTGGGTGAACGTCTCTTAATAAGGATTTTTTTAATTAAACATTAATCATAATTAATATTTAATTATGATTAAATAAAATTTAATTTTTTTCTTAATCTTCATCTCTGATTACAGAGAAGGAGGGAGTGGAGAGAGAATGGAATGGAGAAGAAGGAGAGGAGAGAGTTCTTATGCATAACCCTTTGCAACAAGCCTTGCTTTATATCACTCAACACTATCATCGGCTTTATATTTAAGCTTGTAAACCCATTTCGTGCCAGTGGCCTTCTTGCCCCCATGAGGCAAATCAGACAACTTCCAAGTACCATTTTTGAGTAAAGCATCATATTCAGATTGCATAGCACTCGTCTATTGTTTTGATTCATTTTCTTCATCAAAAGAGATAGGTTCCTCTTCATTCTATAAATTGGACCTACATCAACATGAGATGTATGATGAGAACTTGCATGTGTTCTGCTATGTAAAGGAGTGGCCAATTTGTGGTCATGTAGTGTTTGCACCAGCCATTTTGGCATACTTTTTGACTCCTCAATTTCCCTTCTTTCCTCATCAATTGAATTATCCATATTTGCCTCATGAATAGGATTATCTGTGGACTAAAAAACATGCTTATTTTTAACCTATGTTGGCTGATTTTCAACATTCCTTTGAGTACCTAGATGCTTTATCTCAATGTGTCTTGCATTGAACAATGGAAGGACAGTGTCAAATATGTTATCCGAACATGAATTTTGCTATTTTTTACACGAAAGCAAAGACTAAATTGCATCTTCCACAAAGAAAACATCTCTACTCATAAGAATCTGCTTGGTAGCAGGATGATAGAGACGATAACCTTTACTTTCCGAGCTATACCCCACAAAAATACATTTAACCTTATTGTTAAGCTTGCTTGCAAATTTGCTCAAGCACAAGTACATAAGCAAGACAATAAAAAATGCATAAGTGAACCACATAGGGCTTTCCACCATTCCAAGTTTCAAAAGGTGTAATTGTATATAAAGCCTTTGTAGGATACCTGCTCAAAACATATGTTGCATACATGGCTGCTTCTAGCTAGAAACCATGAGGTAACTCCTGGCTTTTGATCATACAAGGTGCCATCTCCATGAGAGACCTTTTTTTACGTTTAGCTACACCATTTTTCTGAGGTGTATAAGGCATAGTACATTGGTGTTTTATCCCATGATCAACCATATATGCATAAACCTCCTTAGACATATAATTCCCCCCTCAATCAGTAGTAGGGTACCAATCTTACATGTAGAGACATTTTCCAACCATAGCAACAAAGTGCTTAAAGCACATAAAGACCTCCGATTTCTATTTCACTGGATATACCCAGGTATGTCTAGCATAATCATCAATGAATGTGACAAAATAGAGGTAGTGCCCTCATGGGACCACATACATCACTGTGTATAAGTTGTAATTTTTGGATAGCTCTAGTTGAACCATCTTTGGAAAATTATGTCTATTATATTTTTCCAAGAATGCAACCCTCGCAAACATGTTTGAAAGGGGCTTCAAGATGTGGCAGATTAGACACCATGTCATGCTTATGCAAATGTAGCAAACTACCAAAGTTTAAGTGACCAAAGTGTGCATGCCACAACTTAGCACCACCCATTGCCTTTGTGGCAGAAACTGCACGTATAGCATGCTTTTCTCTTTCATATGCATCTAGCCTATAAAGGCCATGAGATAAAGTACCAAAAGTAACAATTGTATTGCCATCACTACGATCATGAACAATACATCTGTGATCCACAAACTGAACCACTAAGCCAGCCTTAGTAATGGTAGAGACAGATAACAAGTTCTTCTTGATATCTGGTACATATAATACATCTGAGAGCATGATTGTTCCACCATTTATAGTAGTGAGAATAGTTTTACCAACTTCTTTTACATGATATGAGGAGATGAGGAGTTGTTTGCACATGTAATAGTGTTTCCTTGTGGAGTAGATTCAAGTGATGAGAATAAACTAAGATGAGAAGTAATGTGCTTACTAGCATCATTGTCAAAATCTCAGACATGTACATCTGTAAAATAGCCATGCATACATCCTTATGCGAAGGGTCAAAACTATATTGCACAATGAAAGCCCAATCATCATGTATATAGTTTGTAGATTATTTGTTTTTTACATTAGGTGCTGACGCATCAGCTACAACCATACCTGAGTCTTTCTTTTTCTCCTTCTCCAGCCGCTTCTTGCACTCATTAATGTATGACCAGATTTTGTGAAATAGTTGCATTTGCCCTTTTTCTTTGGCTTGTTAACTTCCTTGCATGCAAGCTTCCCTAATGACACTGATTTTGGCTTGACTACTTTGAGGAAAGGATTTACCTTTGCCTCTTTGTTAACTAGAAGCAAAAGCCTGATCTCCTATACATATGATAGATCTACTTTTCATGGATTGATCTTCTTGTAAGAGCATAGAAACCAACTCCTCAAACTTCAAGGCATTTGGATTGCCTTTTATTATGAGTCTGATGGTGGTAGATGCAAAACTTTGATACAAATCTAGTAATGCATTTAAGATAGTAGCACCAATGAACTGTCCAGATATAATTGATCAACATTAGCCAACTACTCCTTAAAATTTTTGATTTTTATAAGGAAATTTTCCATGGAGTCTTCCTCATTCATATGCTAAGACTCTAATCGATTACATAAATAAGAAACACATGCTTCATTATGTATCTCGTACACAATGATGCAAGTGCATCCCAAGCATGTTTAATGATCCTGCATGACCGATGTGAGGAATGATACTCCTCTTGATTGACAAAGCAAGAAATGCATGTGCATGACCGATGTGAGGAATGATACTCCTCTTGATTGACAAAGCAAGAAATGCATGTGCATGTGCATCTCTTCCATCCTACTTTATTTGTTCCTATGCAGGAGGTATGCTACCTTGTTAATGTACCATGTGAAATCGAGTCCGTATTTTTCACCCATGTGCTACTCCCTACCCTTCACCCTAGGTTGCATGTCTTCTTAAATTAGATCACGGAGCCCTTTTGGAAGAAGAAAGAGGACCGTGAAGTGTGAAGTACTTTGTTCTAAAGTTTTTTGGTTAGATTTTCATTCCAGGTGCATTTTGGGGAAAGGTAGCACGGTTTTCAGTTTTCTACAGAGATCTTTGAGGTCCAAATTTACACTATTCGTCATCAGATTCGGAATTAATATCATCATATCTACTAGAAGGGTGTACAAATACACATAAAAGCATCATTAGACACTCACCACATTGGATCTTTTCTACGAGCTACACTTCAACGACAACATCGATCTCTACATCTTATGAGTAAAATCTCTACTCACTTTACTTTGCATTTCTTTCATACACCTTGCTGGTCTCCATTGTTAGTGGCCTTATGCATCAAAGGATCACTTAACACTTAAAGATTGCATGATTACTTGCTTGGGTATTATCAGAAATGATAACACAGTGATGTATTTTGGATGCCGCTATTGAGGATAAGTTTGACGAGAACAACTACCCGTTATGTTCCTATATGATGCAACATATATTGGTAGCCAAAGGGCTATGGAATGTTGTGTGGTTGGTACTGAGAAACATCCTAGTTCCTTGGTCAAGTGTTAGAGCATTTTGGCTTGGGTAGTGAAGATTTTTTTTTTGGGTGCATTCATTTGGCCACTTTACATCTAAGGTTACATCTCTCTCTCTCTCTCTCTCTCTCTCTCTCTCTCTCTCTCTCTCTCTCTCTCTCTCTTATTTTTTTCTATCTCATGGTCAATACTTTGCTTGCTCATATTGGCAGCATTTACAAAGGTCACAAAATAAAGTATTAAATTACACATGTTGATGACGCTTTTGTTTCCAAAGTCAGTGTGGAGGCTCCCTTGATGAAGCCCACATCACATGAAAACACTTAGAAATGATGAGCACATGTGAACTACCCCCCCCTTGTTGAAGACTCTTTACACCACATTTAAAAAAAATACTAAGGGTTTCAACCCTTACAATTTTTCATAGCCATACAATAAATAAATCGTTATCTTTTTACAACAAACCATCGATTGTCTAAAGTTGTAGACTCCATCATCAAGTTGTTCTTTTTTCTCTTCTACTAGTTGTTGTTGATGTGTTGCAACAAGGGTGATAGAGATGTCTTTCTTGTTGTCATGTTCTGCTCTTGGGGGTTTTGTCACGGGTTGTAGTTTCCTATGGGTTTCTTGACTAGCTACCTTAAGAAGGGCTGCTATGATCAAAAAATTGGCGTCAATGCTTGCATCTACCTTGCAGCAGTCCTTGAGTATCTAGTGGCCAAGGTGCTTGAGTTGGCTCTGGTAAATTTTCCCAACACTACGTGCTCTTACCTAAGAAGTGTGCAGAGAAGTTTGAGAAGAGGGAGAAGCTTTATACGCACGAGAAGACAAAGATCTCTTGCTTCTCTCTGTGATACCAGAACTCTTTCTTGCTTCCTTTCTTCTTGCATTGCGCCAATGTTGCCCTTCTCTCTTCTTTAGAAATTTTTGCCACTAAATTGATTAGTCAAGAAGATCCACTTGGTGATGGTCACAATCTCCTAGGGATGCTTGATTTGATACTAGCTATGGTTATTAACCGAGAAGCAAGGGTCAATTCTACACTAAAACCACTCTTGTGTGTTACTCTCTTACTATGCTTCGTTGCATACAGATGATGTAGGTATACAAAAGGAGTGAGATTTGGTTAATGTGCAAGCCACTTGTTATCTACTTAAAGTTATAATCCAAAGAAACTTATTGTGATGCCTACTGTGCAGAATCACTTATCCTACTTAGCTAACTCTCTAAGAAAATTTAATTTACCATAATCCTAGCCAAAATAGCTCTAATACCATGTTAGAAAACATGGATCTAGGCTAGGATATGGAGGATCAAAACTAATCAACCTCATAGTCAAGTGACTAAGAGAACTAGAAGCTTGATAAAAGATGTAAATTAATAAAGGATTAGCTCAAGGCAAAAGACACAATAATCATCTTACATTAGAGTTGATGCAAGTACATCCTTTTATAGCTCTCATGGAGTTTCAAAATCACAAGCTATGTGCACCCTTGTGCCATGCATGTGTCAATAAATGCTCACACTACATGTGCCATCTTGTGCTTTCCATGTGCTACCTTTTTGACCAATGAATCCACCTTTTACAAGTGACCATAGAAATCGACCTTTGACATTAGACCCGTAGTCTATTCCTTTTTCTAATGTGCATGCTTCTTCTCTTACTCACGTGACTCACTCCCTACCTTCCTTGTTCTCCATGGCACCACATTTCTCAACACAATTCACCAACTTTACTAACATCCCCAACCAATTTTGTTGAGATTATCATAGGAAAAATTAAGGGGGTACTAGAGACCATCAAGGAAACTAGATCAACAAGTAGCCCTTGCTTTCCATTGCTTGACACGTTAACAACAAAGTTTTCTCCCACACACAATGTGTCACTCAGGGCATCTAGGTGACCAGCATACCTGGGGGTATCAACACCCTCTTCATCACTGGAGCTGGCTATCATTTGATCCTTCACCATCACCCATGGGGACAATAGTACGATACTCCCAACTGTCTGTGTATGCCTTATTCTTGCATCTTCTCCATTTTCCTTCTTGCATACATGGATCACAAAAGCAAGAGAGCCTCCTACATCTCAAGGCACATTTATTTGTAGTAGGCTGAATATCCATTAATGGAATGCAAATTAATGGAATGCAAAGAGCGCGAACCTCCCACATGCTTGCATTCCCACTTATTATCTCTTTGTACTTCATCCTCTTTGATTTCCCAAAAGACTCTGTTCACCTCACTGCCACCGTAAATGTGGCCCTTATAAAATTCACGACATCAGCCACACGCTTTAAAGTCCATCCATTTGGTTTCAACTGTTCATGTGTAAGCTCTCTCTTAATGACAGCTCCAGCTCCATTGTGTTCTCCTTTCCCATGGCTTAAAGCTGGAAAGCTCCGTAACATTTATATACCAGTTAGGCTAAAGTTCCTATAGCAACAAAGTAGAAAGGGCTCTTGGCTTTGAACTGGGTTGCACATTCGTCGGACCACACCCAATGACGTTTTAGTGTAAGACCCTGATGTTTAAGCCACTAGTCATGTAAGAGAAAGCAATGTTGCATAAATTGGGCATAGGAAGGATTCCCAAAGAGTTGTGACACTATTGTAACCAGACTGTGCAACTTCACACATAAAATTGTTCATGCCTTGAACACAAATACTTGTGTATGTTGTCCCATAAAGCCCAAACTATTTCTCCCATATGTAATTGAATGATTCCTTCAAAAACATCATTTGCAAGTGTGAAATACAGCAATAAGTGTATCTATCCTTCAACTTGCGCACAAAAAAGGGCTTGAGGCCTTCAAAGCATCTTTGAGAAATCTTGAGCTGCGGATAGCGGGCCCCCACCTACCACAAAACAAGGTCGTTGATAATGCACATGTTGTTTTTAAGTCTTAAAGTACTTTTGTACCACTTAATGATACTTTTGCATCACTTAATAGTACTTCCGAACCATTTAATAGTACTTCTGGACCACTTAGAAGTACTTAAGGACCACTTAATAGTACTTCTAGTGGACCACTTATTAGTAGTACTTAATGACCACTTAGAAGTACTTAGGGACCACTTAATAATACTTCTAGACCACTTAGAAGTACTTAGGGACCACTTAATAGTACTTCTGGACCACTTAGCAGTACTTGAGGACCACTTAACAGTACTTCTAGACCACTTAGAAGTACTTAAGAACCACTTAATAATACTTCTAGACCATTTATAAGTACCTAAGGATTACTTAGAAGTACTTAAGGACCACTTAGTAGTACTAAGGACCACTTAATAGTACTTCTGAACCACTTAATAGTACTTCTGAACCACTTTGTAGTACTTAAGAACCACTTGATAGTACTTCTAGACTACTTAGAAGTACTTAAGGTAGTACTTCTAAGTAGTACTTAAGGACCACTTAATAGTACTTAAGGACCACTTAATAGTACTTCTAAACCACTAAGTAGCACTTTAGGACCACTTAGTAGAAGTTCAGGACCACTTTAAATCAGTTCCCCTACTAGGAAAAGGTACTTTAGGACCAGCCCTTAAAAGTACTTCATGGCTTTTGCAAAAGACATTGACATTCCTTTGTCAAGTGCTAACAAGGAGTGGTTAAAGGCAATAAAAGGAATATTTGTCATGAAAATAATGTTTTGGCCATAGTTATCATGAAAAGTTCACGTAGCATCATGAAAAGTTCATGCAGCGTTATTGTCATGCCCAATCACCCTCCATGACTACGTGTGCCTCTCTCTCTCTCTCTCTCTCTCTCTCTCTCTCTCTCTCTTCTCATATGGTTGTCTTGTAGATCTATGGAGATGATATGTGAGTTCTTGTTTCTCTTGTTCTCGGTTTCTTCATCTCCATCCTTTTGGCTCACAAGAGTTGTGCTACATTCATGAGCTCTTTCTATCTCTCTGCTACACACACACAAAGTGTGTCTCCCTCCACTTATCTCCTTGTGCTCTCCTAATGTTTTTAGGTTGATGAAACTTGCAAAGTATGGTTGGTCAGGGTCAGAATGGTCTAGTAGTACTTTCACCTCATTTCAAGATGAATATTGATGGGCATGAAATGGGACAAGATCGGTTTTTGGACAATGCAAAAGCGCAAGCAAAGGGAGGCGAGGTTATTCTTGGTCAGGAAGAGGCACTGAGAAAATCAAGAAGTATTGGGTTGCAAAGCAAAGGGAGCATCGATAAAAAGCCAAGGAGTATCGAAGGCCTAAAGAGAATAGGTCCATCGATGAGAAGGAAAGAAAGAAGATTTGTAGAGTTGTAGCTAACTCCTAGTACGAGTAGACGAAGGGCCTTGACAAAGCTACTCATACACAAATATTTGAAGAACTTCTCCTTCATTCCAATTTCAGGGATGTTCAACCTGAAGGAATGGGTTGCGTGCTAGCCAACATTTACAACACTTTGACACAAGTCAAAGTGCCCCGATCAAAAGATGAGCTTTTCTTGAAGAGGTCATCTCTAATGATGGTACTTAATGGTAATGGTTTCAATGGACATGTTGGCAATAGCAAATGTATCAGCTTCACAAAGGTAGCAAAGGTTCTAGGTATCCACCAAAGAAATCTCTGTAGCCAATGCTAGCCTACAATTAGAAGAGGATGGAGTCTTACCCCTGCAAACATGCCAAAGATAGCAACCTCAAAGGAACATCATCACACACGAGGTTAAAAATCTTGTTTTTGAATTTTGTACGCTAGAGAGATGAGTCTCCCCTAACAAAAAAGATGTTTGTAGAAAAAGGATGGGGAGACGTGTTGTTGTAAAAGCATCCCATGCATTTGCTTGATGAGCCTCAGGTTCATACTCTACTTTTATCAAAGAAAAATTAAAAAGCAATCCTAGAGCACCTTAAGACACTCTCAAACTTGCATAAAGTAGACTTAAAGTACTTTACATTGGCCCTAAAACACCTTTAACAGATCTGAAGCACTTTTAAGTGGTCATACAGAACTTTCAATAGTAGAAAAGAACTGGTAAGTATTTTAAAGAGATACTGAAGTACTTCCAACTTGTCCTAAAAAACTTATACATGGTTCAAAAGTCCTTTACACTGGTCCTAAATTACTTTTAATAGCTCTGAAGTACTTTTAGGTGGTCCTTTAGAACTTTCAATGGCACAAAAAAACTTGTAAAAAATTTAAAGTGATACTGAAGTACTTCCAAGTACTTTAGTACCACTTGAAAATACTTAACAAGTACTTTTGTGCCATTGAAAGTTCTGTAGAACCTTCTAAAGTGCTTCAGAGCTTTTAAAAATACTTTAGGGCCAGTCTAAATTACTTGAGGAGCATGTATAAGTACTAATACATGATCCTTATCCATGAAGTACTTTTAATACCTCTAAAGCACTTTTAGGTGCTAGGTGGTCCTAAAGTGTTTATAATATCAGAAAGAACTTATAAGTACTTGAAAGTGCTCTTGAAGTACTTCCAAGTGGTCCTATATAGCTTATACATGATCCTAGAGTACTTTGCAAAGGTCTTGAAGTACTTTTAATAGCTCTAAAGTATTTTTAATAGCTCTAGAGACCTTGTATGATTTTCAAGGTGACCCTCAAGTTCTATCAAGTGGTCCTAAAGTACTTATATCTAATTCTAAAATAAGATTTATCTTTTTTCTAGAAAATTTTGCCATAGCTTCACTGTAACTTCTGAGAATGTTCAATTTTCTAACTTTAAATGAATATTCATAATTAAAATATGATAAGAACTCCTCTTTTAAACTAAAATTTATTTATGCATATATAACATAATTATAATCATAATTATAAGCATAATTATGATTAAATCTCTAGATTATTCTTAAATATCATTCCTCATTTTCAAAAATGCGAGCATAACCTCTTTCAACTTAAAATGAATTAATATGATTTTTTCTAATCATAAATAAGCTTAAAGAAATTAATCATCATTTTTAACTAGATTAAAATCATAAAAATACCTAAACTTTTTCTCTAGCTTGTCAAGCCTAGAGTTGAGTTGAAGATAATGAGTTTATCATTAAGAACCATCCTTCTAACAAGGATCTAACCATAAAGATTATTAATCTTTCCAAAAAGAGAGATTTACTAATTAAAATACTATAATTAAGCATAAAGATTAGTATTAAACCATTTAAACATTATGAATCATTAGAAAGCTTAATTTCAAGAAAAAACCATTTAATTGAAAGATTCCCAAGAATTAGAGGGGTTGGGAAGGAGATAAGCATTGAGAAAGATAAAAAAACCATTGGATTGGCTTACCTCTTTGATTTTGGCTTGATTCTTTAAAGAAAGAAGTGAAGCAGCCCACAAAACAAGCTTTGGCCACCAAGTTGGGGAGGGTAATCTCCAAGAGAGGATGGAGAATTGTGAAGCTCCAAAGTTTCCAAAGTAGAGGCAAAATAGAGGGACAATAGAATTACACTAAAATAAAGATAATACTAGCATGTAATTACTCAAAGATGAAAATACAAAGGAATGAGGGTCTATTTATAGGTGAGGGAGGCCACCAACCAAGTCCAACTGGGATCTAGAGGCTTCCAACTTCAATTTGATCCATTTTGGACAAGTTTTGGACCAGTTCAGCTCACTTTATGATCCAGTTTGCAGGAGGAGAGATGAAAGATCTCAATTTTTTTGAATTAAAAATGCAAGGAAATGATGAGAAAAAGGCACCTACTTCATGAGCCCTTTTCCCTATTCCCGAGGTGTAAGGTCCCTCCCAAGCCATGTATGTGTCTCTTTTAATATAGATTTCAAGAAGGAAAGAGAGTGCACTTAGAGAAGAGTGAGACAATAAGGCTATAAACATTAGGAACATGTTAGAATAAAAATATTAGCTCCAAAAATCCTAAACAAAGTAAGAAGACAATAATAGTTCTATTAAGAGATAAGTATCTCCAAAAATAGAAATTTGAATTTAGGTGATAGGAGGTCGTATTTAGAGTACTTTTACATATTTAGAGTCCATGCATACTAAAAATGTGAAAAAGCAACGTGTTTCTAAAGATGGCGCGTTTGTGGCTATATACATATGTTTTTGCCTATTCCCCTTATGATGGCTTGTAGAGCAGATACCTTCCAATTCTTTTGACTGGTTATATAACCATATTCTGAGTTTTTATCAGGAGAGTTATGGCTGAAACAGTTTGCTAGTTCTGTCAAGGTCTCTACACAGAGAAACTATAAGAATGCAGCTAGTAGCCACAAGGTGATTCGAGACCTTGAGATGCATGTATCCTTTCATTCTTATCTAATCTCTTGGAAAAGAAAGCTAGATTGCTATGACCTTTATGAGGAAGAGACTACTACTTCATATCTTTTCTTTTAAAGAAAGAATAGTATGCCGTAGCCCTGCAAAAGAGAAGGCTACTTTGCCATAGACCTTGGAAAGAGAGAAAAGTCAGAGTACGAGTACGAGGAGATAAAGCTTGGGGATGATCGGATGATTTCAATCATAAGAGAAGGTATTAGAAGACTCTCTATTCTCATATATCAAGTTCTGAAACTCTTATTAACGAGCAAACACAACAATAAATGATAAATTTCTATAAGGTATATAAATTTTTTATTTTTTAATTATATATCATTCTTAGGGGTTGAGGTATGGCCCCGGCTTCTCTATTAATTGTTAATAGTGATTTATTTTATTGATTTACTAGTTAAAGTTTGTATTCTTTTAAACAACAACATATGCCTTAATGAAGAATGTCTTAGCGCAATCTTAAGTTGAAATGCTAGAATCTTTGTGAAAAGGATTGTTTTCTTAAGAAGGTAACATGGATTCTAGTCCTATGGTTTAATTGAGTAAATGGATTGTTATCTTGGTTAAATTAAGGTACAGGTACAACTTCTCCCTGCCTTGACGCTGCCCCATTCTTGTGCTTATGTAGCCGGGCAGTGGAGACGTTAGTAAGGCCTGGAGTTGGCCCATGGTATCCCTCATACCATTGTGAGAATGAGGTTCACCGATTGAGGCGAGTGATTGTGATGCTGCCTAGTTCTGAGGACCCAGGCTAGTGCAGTGAATTAGCCCACCCTAGTACGTAGACATCCCTCTGAGGGGCGGCGGGAGGATCGAGCGACGTAGCCTGAGGGGGCGACAGGCCAGCTTGAGTCCTCGCCGATGAGGTGTATATTCCCGTAGAATTTTGCCCAGCAGGATTCCGTTTTGAAAATGTGGACCCTTAGGCTAAGATCTCTAATACACATATTCAGTTAATTTCTAATACATATTGGAAAATTCTTTTTGAACTTGTGTTTTAGGGAAATTCATCTTAGATATTAGGAGAACTTTGTATCCAGAAATATCTCAAAATTGAATTACCTCTCTCTAGAATATTTTCTCTCTCTAGGCCATAAACAAAGGAAAACAATGTTTTCTTGCATTCTGAAATAGGGGATGATTACAAGAGACTGAGATGAGGGCTTATACATCTTTTAGGGCGAGGAGGAACCTTACATACATGGTGGTGTCGATATTGTCAATCACTAGCCATTGTCTAGCAATTAGTGGAAAAGATGTAAAGACACCCAAGTGCTTCAACATAGAAAGAAACCTACTTAAAACACCAATAACAATCAACAAGCTAACAAGTAAATAACAAGAACAAGAAAGGAAAAAAGTAACTCCAACCTTTCAATAAGATGCCAAAAGAACACATATAAAATTACAGGGCATCAAAACTAAGAACAAACTTGAAGACAACTCTTTGGTTGGGTAGCAGTTTGTAACAAATCCAGTTTTGTAAGCTCTTTTAGCTCCTCACTCATGTCCTTGCTCTCCACCCGCTTCACCATACCAAAGAGTTTTCTACCTTTTTCCAACATAACCTCTCCATAAAACTCCCTCAATGACAAACAATCAGCGGGCAAAATAGAAGCATCTGGCATGTTGAGAATGTTATTGAAAACCTCCTCTACAATTTGGAGGATCTTCTCCAAAACCACCTCACTTGTTGCAATCCATCTTAAAAATAAGCTCTTTTAGCTCCTCACTCATGTCCTTGCTCTCCACCCGCTTCACCATACCAAAGAGTTTTCTACCTTTTTCCAACATAACCTCTCCATAAAACTCCCTCAATGACAAACAATCAGCGGGCAAAATAGAAGCATCTGGCATGTTGAGAATGTTATTGAAAACCTCCTCTACAATTTGGAGGATCTTCTCCAAAACCACCTCACTTGTTGCAATCCATCTTAAAAATAAAAAGAATAATCATGAAATACCACAATTAATAGCTTCACCCTGCATTCAACATTATCACTACTACATAGTTTTGATCACATACCCTCAGAAATTATGATCGCCTCTTGGCAAACCAAACATAGACTTGGTAGTTTTGTTGGCCTCCAAAAGTGCCAACCACATAACTTTTGTCGCTATAGGCATATCTACAATTGCAATAAGGCTCAACTTCTCCAAAGTGGCATAGAAATCATTATTCCACTTTAGAGCCAAGACCTTCTTCCACCACTCATCCCCAAGGGCGGGGTTAGATATATTCAGCAACTAAAAGAATGATAAAGAAATCAAACAAGATCCCCACACATAGCTAGAATATCATCATTTGTAACAATAGGAATCCATACCTTCCCCATCACATCACTATATTTTCTCATGAGTTTTGTCTTTGTGCACGCTGCAACTTTTTCAAGCTCCTCCTCCGAGAGAGTGTCCCACAGGACGTCAAACTTCTTATGAAAATCTTTTGTTAATTGCACCTATTATCATCACGAGAATTAACAATGCACAACAATTCTTGTAAAACATAACAATTCTTGTAAAACATAACAATGAAGGGCAAGTCTACATAGCTAGAAATCATCACGAGAATTAACAATGCACAACAATTTTTGTAAAACATAACAATGAAGGGCAAGTCTACATAGCTAGAAATCAAGGAAGAAGTAGATTATAACTCACATTGTACACCAAAGATCCCAAGTACATTCTTGCTAGAGGAAAGATCCCAAGTACATTCTTGCTAGAGGAAAGATCCCAAGTACATTCTTGCTAGAGGAAACCAAGGTTATTCACCTTTTGTTAACCTCTTATGAATTTGAGAAGTAAGCTTAACATTATCCTCTGGTAGCTCTTGCAAGTAGGCTTGTTGATCAACCTTACATATGTCTGATGTGTTGACCAACTCATCTCTCAATGAGGTCTCACAACAAGAGCATGGGTGATCAAGCTACACACATAATGGTATATTTAGAGCAATTGTTGAAATATGAGATAAATCACTTACAAATTCATTCTTCGGAGACATGATAGAAGTGTAATCTCGCTAACCGTAGTGGGATCGATCATTGTAGAAAGTACATGAACATGCTTCTCCATGACAGTCAAGAATTTCTCCATTATTACCTTAGTCTAAGCCATGGTATGATGATTTCCCTCCTAGACAAAAAACATACGGTCAGCTAGACTAGTGAGCTCAGGATGGGCAGCTATGTTGTCCTCGAAGGATTGGTTCACCTCCCTCCAAATTGGATCCCACCTTTGATGAATATACCATCATCAACTAGCTGTTTCTCTCTATCCAAAGTCCACATTGACACTATAAACACCCCCTTCTCTGGAACATATCCCTTATGCCCAAAAGTAACGTTCAACCCAAAAATGTCATCACGAATACCTCTCACTTTTGCATATGGAATCAATCTACATAAAGGAATGGGTGGACACATAGAACATGAGAACAATCTAGTATTTTACAATATATCTTCCCCCTACTGCATCAACAAACTGTTCTCATCCTTGGGATCCGCTTCCTTTGAATTATCTGGCCTCACAACAAATGGAACTATCTGCACCTCATGCTCCCTCCTAATTAAGTCACCTTCCTTCTCCCTATCATAGCCCTTGTCTCAGCAAAAACATCAACAACCCCATCATCTATTTCTAGCCCCTTATCTTCATGTGTATCTACTCCAGTCTCCTTTTCAAGCCTCTTTGATCTCCCTCCCCTTCCTCTCTTACTGAACTTAGGTGGACTACCAATTGGACTTCTCCTCTTGGACACCATTGCCCTGCAAAGACATCCAATGCATTTCTTACACTCATGCTTAACATTTCCTCAGACAATGTGCTCATTGCCATGGCCATAATGGCCATGTAACAAAAAACAAAGGGGCTAGAAGAGGCCTACACTGACGCGGGCCGCTTCCAACCCTTTTTTTAAGGTGACATGGCCATCATTGGCCATGGCAATGACCTCCTTTGAGAGAAGCCTTCATTACCTTGGCCATGATGGCCATGTAACCTTAAAAAAAGGGGCTCATTGCCATGACCATGATGACCATGTAACCTCTGACAATGTGCTCATTGCCCCTTTTTTTAAAAGGTTACATGGCGATCATGGCCATGGCAATGACCTCCGTTGAGAGAAGCCTTCATTACCTTGGTCATGATGGACATGATTTCCAAAAAAAGGGGCTGGAAGCGGCTTGCGTGGCGCGGGCCACTTCTAGCCCCCTTTTGTTTTCTGGAAATCATGTCTATCATGGCCAAGGTAATGAAAGGAAACATCACAACCAACACAACACAACCATACACAACATAACCACCACAACCATACACAACACAACCAACAAAACACAACCACCACAACCATACACAACACAACCAACACAACACAACCACCATTGACCCACGAACATTTTTGAATAACAAAAAAGGGGGCTGGAAGCAGCCCACACCGGCATGGGATGCTTCCAGTCCTTTTTTTTTAAAGAACCATGGCCATGATGCACAAGCATAATGCAAGATCAAAGCCAAGTAACCCCTTTGGATTAGCATAGCAAAAAAAGGGGCTGGAAGCGACTTTCGCTAGCGCAGGATGCTTCCAACCCCCTTTTTTTAAAAATAATCATAGGCCATGATGTACTTCTTGCCATAACCAACACAACCATAACATATAAAAAAAGGGGGTTGGAGCCCCCTTTTTTTAAGAAACCATGGCAACAAGAAGTACATAAGGCAAACAACCAAGAAGGCGTTGGTGTAGGCAAGAAGTACATAAGGCAAACAACCAAGAAGGCGCTGGTGCAGGCATGCAATAAAAATCTTCAAGAAAAACATAATTGCAAGTAGGCAATTCAGAAAGAAAAAAAATCTGCAAGAAAAACCTTTTTGGAGCCATTGGATTCGTTCTTTGGAGGAGAGAGTGGCAGGCCGATTCGATCTTTGGAGGAGAGAGTTTCTTAAGAAGGGAACACAACAATACTAAGAGGAAGAGGAAGAGATAGGAAATTTAGGGTTTTCAAAGAAGATAATGAGAGAAAGAGAGAGAAAAAGAGACACATTTAGATTGTGCACTTAATTTTTTGGCCGGTCGATAGTGTCATTGTTGAGATTTGAGGTGACATGTAAGCTAGAGACAAGAGTGGAGATTTATCCCACATTGATGTACAAGCCCAAGAGTGTATCTTCTCATATAAAAGGAAACCATTTCAAGTAATGAAAAATGTAGCAAGCTCTCAAACCTCTCTATGAGTACAAGGCTCAATCTTGTAACCTAATTGTGCTCAAGTCTTATGCTAAATCAACTTAGTTCATTCATTATGTTTGTTATTATGTATCACCCACCCTACCTTAGCTTAGCACTAATCACATGTTAATTAGATTAGGATTATGATCTAATAGTTGATTATCATTAGGGAGCTTGATCCATGAATCTCAACATGGTATCAAAGCTTGGTTTAAGCTCCCCATTAGCTTAGCTCTAGCCTTCTCTAATCACTCTTTAGCTTAATCTCATCATCATTACTCATCTTCCTTCTTCACTAATCTCACCATATCTACTCACCTCATTTGTGGCTCCAAATTGCCAAGTTGGCATCACTTACTCCATTATCTATTTCCAAATTCCTCTTGCAAGGAGATCATTGCTAATAGTTGTACAAAAGGAATTAGAAATCTTTTCATTCCTTAGCTTGATTTTCGTTGTACGGCCGTCGCCAGAGTGAATCATCTCATTTTTTGTCTCTAAGCAGAACTAGACCAAGCCCTTCTAGGGTTATCTAGTACTTGGTACAAGCTCCTTATATGCCAAATCTCAGGCCAAACCATGCAGTATACAAGTTGGTAAGTGGAAAAAACTAGTCGCCCTTATTTGCCATTTTTCACTGTTTTCTGGAGGAGCATTAAGCTTCCGTTTAGTTCTAAACAAAAGAACTAATCAAGCACAATAAGGCAAAGCAAAAAGCCCCATAAAAAAAACTGCCAATGTGTTTAATTTCATTCTCAACTTTTTAGCTCTATTAATCATAGTGATTAACACTTAATCACAGTGATTAACACTTAATCATTATCATTAGCAAAAAGTAAGCTTAATCAAAGGCAAAATTAAAAAATTAGAGTGTTATTCCATTGTGCGAAACTCTTTGTTGCATCAAAATTTATCTCAACCACTTGCATTGCTCAAACTTAAGTGATTGTTTCACCGCATTAAGTTTATCTCTAGCATATAGTTTGTAAATCACTTGTAAAAGGGTTAGACATTACCTGAGCACTAAAATCAAGGCTTAAGGTAAGACCCCCTTCTAATAATGGAGCATGTAACAGTTGTCTCAAGATTTAATGGTGATGGGGTTTACACATGGCAATGCAAGACCATGTTAAGGGGCTTTGGCACCTTATTGAGGATGAACAAGTGGAGGTTGAGTCACTTCAAAACAATAAAGCATTGGGCCTTATCCCTCAAAATCTTGATGATGACATGATTAGTCACATTGTTGGCATTAAGGATGCAAAGTTGGTGTAGAGTGGTTCTCTCTACTGTGCAATATAGTGCTCATAGAGTACTACCGATCAACAAATGTGTTGAGAAACACAATGTTAATCCGAGGACTCGACCCGATTAGTGCATGAAGGATTATGCCTTGCGGGAGAGCTCACACACACGAACCACCACTTGACGATTCAACCATTCAGCACCTCAATCAATCTCTCAATCCCTTAAATCCACTACACTAATCAAGAGAACAAGCAATGCATGGAAATCTCTTAATCCCCTTCAACCATTGATTAAATCTTAGCTTTCCCTAATGCCAGCAAATCCATAAGCGTGCATCTAATAACCCACAAGCTTAAGCAAGCATAGAATGTAACATTCACAAACCCACAAGCTCATAGAGAGAGTCTATCCAATGAATAACTCATTTCCAAATGAAGTGGGCAAGAGCTTGCATCAATGGAGACTACACACACACACACACACTACAAGCATGCAACATACACAAGAGAAAGAAAGAAGCAGTGACTAGAGTAGTTGGAACATGCCAGCCATGGCTCTCACTTATGAGGACTCATCGATTATCCACATCATTTGTCTTGGAGCTTGAAGAGCAGTTGTTGAAAGTGGGTTGTGTAAGGTAGAACTACCACCCTTTTGACATGATAAAACTCGTGGAGCAGCAGATCTTAAGATGCAATCAAAATCAATTTGCAATTTGTATTGTCTATTCTTCCAATCTAATGAACAATTGGTAGCACTTAACCATGATCAACCAAGAACAACCTCTACCAC
The DNA here is from genome assembly GCF_041138505.1 of Cibotium barometz. Taxonomy (NCBI): domain Eukaryota; kingdom Viridiplantae; phylum Streptophyta; class Polypodiopsida; order Cyatheales; family Cibotiaceae; genus Cibotium; species Cibotium barometz. Next base: position 10,954,714 of record NC_141109.1, read on the forward strand.
TGCCTTGGACTTACTAGCCACATAAAAGGGAACTGACATCTGGTGATCCTGAATGGACATCATAATGACACATTTTTCCTCTATAGGGTTATCTTCACCTGAGAAGCTTCGTTAGTCAATAGGAATGTGCACAAGTGTTGGTTGTCCCAAGGCTACCCATGTGTCAAATGAGAGAACATTATAATCTGCGCCAGAGTCAATTAAGGCAGAGACAAAGTAGGTAGTCTCATGAAGATGAAGACACACGTGAATATTGAAAGGATCGACATATTGTTCATCAGTAGCCAACTGTAAGGTCAACATAGAAGCCTTGCAACACTCCTTGGCTTTTGCAACTCTAGCTTTAGCTTCTTCTTGAGCTTGACGTTTAAGTAGGTCATGTGCTTCTTTCTGTGTGTGGGCAGCATGCATTTGTTGAAGCATGGCTTCAGTTAATGGCTCATTGTATTTCTTGAGATGACTTCCATTAATGAAGTTAGACATTTGCTCACCTTCTAGTGTCTCTAAATGCACTGCACCACTAGGAGTAAGCTCATTAATCACAAACGGTCCTAGGCCACGTTTCTTGAGCTTTCGCTTATGCTTCTTAAGTGTGTACAAGAGCACAAGGTCCCCTTTTTTGAATCGGCCAATTGTTACCAATTGTTACATTTCTATCATACCATTGCTTTTGTCTCCTCTTCTCGGCATACATCCCCATTACCGCCAATAAGCGGGTCTCATCAAGATTTCCAATTCATCAATGCATTGAGAAAGCTCATGACCAGTCCAGTCCAATTGTTTAGCAACTCGTAGAGTAGGTACAAGAAATTAAATGGGAAGAATTGCACCTAGCCCAAAAGCAAGCTCAAATGGGGTTGTGCCCACAAATGTTTTATAGGCTGTTCTATATGCCCAAAGAACTGAGTGCAACTTTTGCTCCCAATCAGTCCTATGTCCCTCAACAAACTTTGTGAGTGTTGTGCAGAGAATCTTGTTAGTACTCTCAGCTTGACCATGATGATAGGGTGCAGAACGCTTGTGAATTACCAGAAATTCTTGAAGTAAAAACTCTATGACCTCATTCACAAAGTGCACACCTTGATCACTAACGATTTCAATAGGTAAGCCATAGCATGTAAACACGTACTCATACAAGAACTTGGCTGTGGTTCTGGCATCATTTTTGATTGTAGTCTTTGCCTCTACCCATTTGGTCAAATAGTCAGTTGTTGCGACTATAATATATTCGGCATGCGTGTGACGAGCTGGATGTTTAATGGGACCGACAAAATCAATACCCCATTTGGCAAAAGCACGTGTGCTTAACATAAGCCACAATGGCATATTGTCCTTTGTGATGGGAGGTTTGGCCCTTTGACAATCGTCATAACGTTTTACATATTCTTCGGCATCCATTTGTAAGGTTGGCCACCAAAGCCCAGACTACCTAATCAACTTAGCTGTGGTATTGCCCGAAAAGTGTCCACCCCCAACACCTGCATGTGCATGAGTCAAGATTTTCAAGTAGTCAGCTTCACATACACATATGCGCAAGTTGCCATCCTTGCTCCTCTTGTAGAGTTGGCCCTCTATCAGCATATAGTTGGCCGCATCAACTTCAATAGCACACTTTCGATATTTAGGAATTGTTCGATCAGTATGACCATGCTGAAGATGGTCCACAATATACTTACTCCAACTTGGTGTAGCTGAAATTTGGAATAATGTGACATTATGAATTGGTTGTTGAATATGACATGAAGCACAGTTACGAACAAATTTTTCAGCATCCGCATGCATGGTAGGCCACCATTGCCCATCCTGAGTTATACGTCACACACAAGTAGTAGCTGATGCATAGATTCCACCAATACCCTCATGTGCCCATTCCAAGATCTCCCCATATTGGTCAGGGTTAGGTATAAGCCGCAACACTCCATCATTTCCCTGGTGATATAATCTCCTTGAGATTAACTTGAATGGTCGCCATAGGTCCACATTAGGACCCGCTAGTTGTATCTGCCCACTTGTCAAAATTTCTAAGATGGGTTCAGACCATTTAGGAGCTGTCTCTACAAGGAAAAGTGTTGAATCTAACATATCATCATCCACACCCACAGGAGCTTCTCCAGAGGTGATTCGAGACAAATGATCTGCCCTAAGATGAGTTGTTTCTTTTTGGACTGCCACTTCAAAATCAACAAGAAGGATGACAAACCACCTCACAATCCTTCTAGTTGCACAAGGCTTATTCACCAAATATAGCAGTGCTTGATGATCCACAAAAAATATAAATTTGTTTGCCAAAAGGTAATGGCAAAACTTTTTGCACATATCATGGACAAACCTTCTCTTTCTGTTGTGGTATAATTCTTCTCAGCATTGTTCAACTGTCGACTCGCATATGAGATTGGGAAATCCTTATTATGTTCTCCCGATTGGGCCAAAATACATCCAATTGCAAAGTGAAGCATCAATATGGACATGAAAGATTTGGTTCCAATCTGGTGCCCGTAAGATGGGTGCAGACACTAATGCTTGCTTCAACTTTTCAAAGGATTCCCCACACTCGTCAGTCCAATTAAACTTTACAAGAAGAGCATATAATGGTCTGGAGGACAGTGTACATGTAGATGAATCGACGATAATAGCCACAATGTCCAATGAATATTTGTACCCCTTTAGGGTTGATAGGTCGAGGTAATGAGACAATGACATCAATTTTATCCATATCTATTGAAATCCCATTGCGAGAAACAATATGGCCCAAAATTTTCCCTTGCTTACTATGAATTTGCACTTGTCAGGATTCAATCATATACGATAAACTTGACACTTTTGAAACACAAGTCTCAGGTGTTCTATATGATCATCACGCTCTTGTGAGTGAACACATAAATCATCCATGAAGATCTCAAGAAATAGCCTAAGGTACTCCTTGAATACATGACTCATTAACCGCTGAAAGGTTGCAGGTGCATTTGTTAGACCAAATGGCATAACACGATAGGCAAAGATGCCATCTTCAGTAGCAAAGGATGTCTTGTGTTGATCCTTTGGATCAATTGACACTTGATTGTAACCGGAGAATCCATCCAAGAAACTATATGCCTTTTTCCCTGTAACTCGTTCCAAAACATGATCCGTGATTGGAAGTGGGTAATGATCATGTTTTGGAAGGGCCTTTGCCTCAAGAGTGAGCCCAAATCCTTCGATTTGCGTATGCTTGTCAGTCACTTGCTCAGCTCAAATTGCTTGCTTAAATGCTGCTACATGGTCATATGGATCTCCCGACCCTTCATACTTCTTTACCAATTTCTGAAGAGTTGATGGCCTTACTCGTCTTGAATACTCATCATCGGGCCTTACTCGTCTTGAATACTCATCATCAGGCCTATGACCTCTCACTCTCAGTGGTTCCTCTCTTTGGTAAGATGGTCCATATGCATCCCAAATTGGTGTGGGTCCCCTATTACCTACCTCACCAACCCCCTCCAAAGATCTTGTTACCTGCATTTTAGGAGGTGCATTTATGGGAGGCCGAGTTGGCTCCCCTACCCTCCGATTGTCATAGTGAGAGAAACGTTGTTGTGGTGTGATCTGTGTGGTTGCACTTTTGGTGTAGGATAATATCTTGGTGCTAGAGTTGGGCTACTTGCAGTGGTCCACTTTGATGTTGAGGGTCCCTCTCTAGTGAACTCTCGTAGGGGAGGAGCAATAGTTTCTCCAAGAAAGGCTGTCTCTCCTGGTTTTGCTGTATTAGTTGAGAACACTTCCATGAATAATGGTTGTCCTTTCCACGTGAGCTCACGAATCTCCTTCCAATCTAAGGTTCGGTATTCATTGGCCCATTTATCAACGATTCGTCGGTTCTTGTATCCTGCAAGCTTCTCGACTACCACCACAAGTGCTAGAGGAAGATCTAGCTCTGGCAATCTAGTTGTGGCATAATATCCTTCTAAAGAGTCCTTATAGACCTCTTGAAGTGGGTCATCCTGAAAGACTTTTGTCACTGGAATTTGTCGTACAAACTCCCATTGGTTCTCAGCCCCCTGATCCATTTTGCTCTTGCCTATCCGGTCCCTTCCCAAATTTAGATCTACAAAAAGTAAATCATCCATGGATGGCTGTGCAGTGAACTCAATGCATGTGCAGCTGTGAGATTTGTAGCGAATTCAATGCGTGTGTAGGGAAATCAATGCGTGTGTAGCTGTGAGATTTGCACCAAATGCAAAATGTTCAATCTTCATGTGTGTGTACAGATTTCAATTTCTCTACAGTTGCAGGTTTAACAGAGAACTAAAATGTAGGTTTAACAGAGAACTAAAATGCACAAAATTAAAGATTCAAAAAACTAAACTAAGCTAAGAACATAAAATAAAACGAACATGCAAAAAATTGAAACTGTAAAAATTATCCTCAAACAGAATGACAGAAATGCAAAACAGGCCTCTCTTTTTCACACACAAATTGAAATTGGTAGGTTTAGCGCCTACCTCTAATCCTTCCCGTGTGTTGAATCCTTGTCCTGACCTCAAGGGAGAAGCGTAGCTAGCCAATCACACTCAAATTGCAAGACAATTAAAGAGAATTTAACAACAGATTAGTCTTAAATAAGTATCAAAATTAGTCCCAAAGCCTCGTTTCCCCGGCAGCGGTGCCATTGTAGAGCGGTTCTCTCTACCATGCAATATAGTGCTCATAGAGTACTACCGATCAACAAATGTGTTGAGAAACACAATGTCAATCCGAGGACTCGACCCGATTAATGCATGAAGGCTTATCCCTTGCAGGAGAGCTCACATACACGAACCACCACTTGACGATTCAACCATTCAACACCTCAATCAATCTCTCAATCCCTTAAATCCACTACACTAATCAAGAGAACAAGCAATGCATGGCAATCTCTTAATCCCCTTCAAACATTGATTAAATCTTAGCTTTCCCTAGTGCTAGAAAATCCATAAGCGTGCATCTACTAACCCACAAGCTTAAGCAAGCATAGAATGTAACATTCACAAACCCATAAGCTCATAGAGAGAGTCTATCCATGAATAACTCATTGCCAATGAAGCGGGCAAGAGCTTGCATCAATGGAGACTACACACACACACACTACAAGCATGCAGCATACACAAGAGAAACAAAGAAGCATACACAAGAGAAACAAAGAAGCATTCAACTAATCAATGGAGACTACACACACACACACTACAAGCATGCAGCATACACAAGAGAAACAAAGAAGCATTCAACTAATCATAGATTAATCTACTTCAATGATGCTAAAATAGATTAAGAGAATGAAGTGGACCTATACTCATTGGAGCTTGATGCTCATTAAAGTACAATAGAGAGAGTTAGAGAGTTGCCATAGCTTGAGAGCTCAAGAGCTTCACTCAATAGCTTATGAGAATGGCTAATCCCCTTTGTTTAGCTAACATCTCTTTTATAGAGATGTCACAACCCTAGGCCTCTTTCACACATGGGCGGACAAGCCCATAAGTGAGCCTTGCTTAATACACTTAGAACTCTTATTTAGAACCCACATTGGCCTAAAACGATTTACATTGCACTTCGGCACAAAAATATGGAAAAATTATGTGCGTCTTTATGTTCCCATGGCTACAATCCCACTCTCTCGCATTAATTGCTTCCGGCCTCCTTCCATAATCCGTGTTCCCGTGAGTGTTCCCGTGGAACAGTTGGCATGGCAGGAAAACAACAAGATTTTCGGCACTGACTCAAAGAGCTCATGCAGTTTTACAAGCTCGATAAGAAGGAGACCGAGACCATGGCACAACACATCAGTAAATCTTCTCATGCAGTTTTACAAGCTCGATAAGAAGGAGACCGAGACCATGGCACAACACATCAGTAAATCCAAAGGTATCAAAAGCACCGACTCAAAGAGCTCAAAGATCAACCTTCTCATGCAGTTTTGCAAGCTCGATAAGAAGGAGACCGAGACCATGGCACAACACATCAGTAAATCCAAAGGTATCAAGCATCAAATAAATGCATTAAAGAAACTCATCGAGGAAGATGAATCTATTGCCGTATTGTTAAAAAGTGTAGACAAAGAATCTTATGAATCCCTTGTTGCTACACTTAAAAATGTGCCCAACACTAAAATTCAAGATATAGAATCATCTCTACTTGAGCATGAATCAAAATTCAAGGATAAAGACCCATTCAAATCACATTCAAGTAGGCAAGCACTATTTATAAAGGATGGGAGATTTCAAAGAATAAATCAATTAGCATCTCCAAGATGTAATCACTATGGCAAGCTTGGTCACAAATTTGTAAATTTTCATTTCAAAAATAAACCAAAAAGAATTTGTGATGCATGTGGAAGGATTGGGCACTTGGAAAAACATTGCTACTCCAAACAAAATCAAGAAAACAACTATATAGAAGAAGGTCACTTTGTGGCAGAAAATGATTCTCCAATCACCTTTTCTAAAAACTTTGTATGTCCTACCCTCTAGCATCGATGATGTAGCCAAGGTAGAAGAAATAGCCAAAATTTGTAACCCTACTCTTAGAAGTGACCTGTAGACCTCAAAGATAGATCAAGTCTCTATCAAGGGGGGACCTCACTCTTAGAGATGACCTCTAAGCCTCAAAGATAGGTCAAGTCACCATCAAGGGGGGGTGTTGAGATTTGAGGTGACATGTAAGCTAGAGAGAAGAGTGGAGATTTATCCCACATTGATGTACAAGCCCAAGAGTGTACCTCCTCATATAAAAGGGGACCATTTCAAGTAATGAAAAATGTAGTAAGCTTTTAAGCCTCTATATGAGTACAAGTTTCAATCTTGTAACCTAATTATGCTTGAGTCTTAACCTAAATTAGTTCATTCATTATGTTTGTTATTAGGTATCACCCATGCTAGCTTAGCTTAGCACTAATCACATGTTAATTAGATTAAGATTAGCATCTAATTAAATAGTTGATTATCCTTAGGGAGCTTGATCCATGAATCTTAATAGTTATCATAACTCTTGGGTGGCCGGCTACGAAGTCGTCGCACTCATTCTTGGGAGTTTTGGAGTGTTAATACTTGCCCATCATTTTCAGGATTCAAATTCTGTATATTGGGGCCACATTCTCTATATAGTAATTAGGTCTATTTCATATTCTATTTTAATCCAATTTCTTTGAATTTTTAGATCGCCCTTTTTCATTTGAACGTCTTATCATTCTCGATATACTTCACAAAATTGCCAACTTGATAAAGTTATTTAAATATTTTAGATTCAAATATGATTATATTTTAGATTTGAATATTTTTCCATTGTGTAAATATAATTTAATTATATATAAATAATGTGAAAAAATAAATGGATAAATATAATTAGAGATATATATAATTAGAGTATATTAATTTAATGTAATTATGTAAATATATATTAATAAGATTTATATATACTGAATAAACATAATACCTATTAATTGAATATATAAATAAATAATACATTTATATTATATTTTTAAAATATATAATAGAGGTGGTTATCTAATATACAATATTATCTTTATTGACAATTATCATAATAAATTCTTTCTAGTCCTTGTAATTAACAGTGGTTATTTTAAATGTCTTGAAATTCAAGAATCACTAAAATATTGTATCTTGTGAGCTCAGGTATACACATTGCCTATTGGTATACATGCGTTTCCTTGCTCAAGTATACACATCATCTGGCCATTTTCCTTCCTGTTCTTGGTTTGGCCCCTGCTCTTTTGACATGTACAATGGCTAGGTGTGTGACCATCTATGTCCATAGGGGTGGGAATAAATCTTGTTATACGTTCAAGCCAAAGATATAATGAGATATCTCTGCCGGAAATACAAGAACACCCTTGCGCTCTCTAGCAAGGGGTTCACTCTGCACCCAATAACTTTGGGTGCAGAAAGCATTAAGATTGAAGCTTAAACACTTGTCAATGTGGGACCAAGGGATATGTGTTGGATGTAGATGTTCAAGCATTTTATAAGGTTAGGTTACATCCTGTCAACTTGGTAGTGCTTGATGAAGAGGAAACTGTGAAGAAAGATAACGTGGTGGATTAGTCATCCTCTTTGCATTGCTTGAGTGTTTTTGAGGGAGTAGTCTACATGTTGCCTTTGAAAGTGTGCATCAAATAGTATCTGTTTTGATAAACTGCATGTGTCCTATGATATATATATTGCTTTTGATCTCCCTCCTTCTATGTAACCTGTAGTAGTGATTGCTTTACATGTACAGTGCGACGACTGAGCAGGTGTGCTGGTCACCTACGTTGCTACAATCTAGAGTGCTACCTGCACAATGTGGCTGCTTTAGTTGTGAATGAGACTCACTGGATTGGGAGAGTGCAAAAGGTGCCTCAAATTCGGAGAAGAGACTGGAACTCTTGTATGTAGTCATTGTAGACTTCCACCTGAGTATGTGAAGAAGTGTCCTGATGTCATATATTATTGTGTTCCAAAAGATCAGGATAATTATACTAGATGTGCAATGCATTTGGGTTACCCATGACCATCCATGTGCAGAGGGAATTAGTAGGGAGATAAAGAGAATAATTGAAGATAAAGTGTACTCACATGCAAAGGGGAGTTCGCATGCAACACCTAAACAGGTCGAAGAAGTGAGTGTGGCCCAAGAGTTGGTCCTTGACATTTTGATTAAAGAATGTGAGGGGAAAGAAAGAGATTTTGGTGACAAGGAGATATATAGAAGATATGTTGGTGTAAATAACACCTCTACCAAGAGCCCAAGACTAGGGTAGGTTAAGATGAGTCCACATCTCTAAGCTAATAAGAAAATTTGATGGAAACGGAGATCCAATTCAATATCTTGAAAAATTCAAACAAGTTTGTGAAGCTAGTGGGAGAATGGATGACCCCACCAAGATCTGTGCATTTGGTCTTTGTTTAGAAAACAAAGTAGACTAGTGGTTTAGATCACGAAACCCTTATGAGAAACAAACATATGAGTTCTTTACACAAACATACGAGTTCTTTACACAAGCCTTCATTGTCCAATTCTTATGAGAAACAAACATATGAGTTCTTTACACAAGCCTTCATTGTCCAATTCTATCCAATTAGAGCTAGATGGAGTCGAATATCTCAAATATAATATATAAGCTCAAGTAATAATAGGGGGAGTCCATAAGAGATTAACTTGCTAGAGCCAAGTCCTTCTAATGAGGTGCAATCCTCGAGAAAGGCTCAATGATCTATCAATGATTAAACAATTCATGATTGGTCTAAAAAGTATAAGATTGCATGACCTTCTCTATAGGTCTAGACATTACACCTTTGATGAGTGTTGCCATGAGGCAGTGGAACTAGTAGACAACCTGTAGGACACGGATGTTGATGTCATTCACCCAAATCAAGAAATAGGGGAATAATCATCTAAGGCCTTATGTCTCAAAGGAATCCAAACATCAAAGGAAAATATGCTTGTCAAGGACATGAGTATTAAAGATCTGGCTGACAAATTGCTTAACTGCCTAGGACAACAATAAAAGGGCACCCTCAGGGCACTCCGTAACCCTAAAACCCTCATCTATATCCTAGAAGATACATGGTTTGGTGTGATATCTATCGAAGAAATCATACAAGCATGGAGTGTCCAATGTTAAAACCTAAAACACAATAGTATTATGCTCATTGCTAAAGATACGAGAGTCATGACACTGCTTATTGTTGGTACCAAGGTAACCACAACATCTTGCACTACCTGCATCACCGCCATGGCGGCAAGTTCTAGCCTTACCTACTTTAGCAAATAACCAACAATAGGCGCACAAAACCAAGTAAGTGCCTATATACCAAAACCATTCATCGAGAGGAATGTATAGACAACCACAAACTCCATTGCCACCTCTGGTATTACCATCTCAACCAGTTCCTCCTACGATAGCACCAGTATAACAATACTCGATGATGTTACTTGTAGACACAAAAAGTTCGGAGAAAGAGACCTACAAATCATATGACTCACATGATCCATACAGTTAAATACGATCCATATGGACATCTGAAACCGACTCAAGAGGTTGACAATGCTACCTTGTTTGAAGCTACGATACAACAAAGAGCATGAGATCTCAAAAATATGGCATGTAGGCCACCTCTTCAATGTTTTCATTGCAAGGGCCCACACCACATTGCTGAGTGTCCGCATAAAGCTCAAGTTCCAAGTTCACCACAAGCCCATAACTAAGTGCTAGACCCAAATGTCATACCCAAGTTTCTATATTAAAAAGGCCATAGAAAGATCCAGTTCAGGAGCCTCTGGACCCCAAAACATTTCACACAAACCACACATTGCTTGACTCAACAAGTACAGAACCATCAGTGAAGAGGAATTTCCACCATATTGAAATTCAAATATTTAAATAAGAAAAGTATAATTCCTAGTGCAAAGGAATTAATGAAGATTTTTATTTAATTTTTAAGAGAAAATATAGTTAAATTTATCTTTTTGTATAGATAAATTTTTATGATGAAAGAGGAATTCTCACCATATTGGAATCCAATTAATTAAATGAAGAAAGTGTAATTCCTAGTGCAAAGGAATTAATGGAGATTTTTATTTAAATTTTAAGATAAAAATTTAGTTAAATTTATCTTTTTTGCATAGATAAGTTTAAATGATAAAAGAGGAATTCCCACTATATTGGATTTAATGATAAAAGAGGAATTCCCACTATATTGGAGTTCAAATGTTTAGATGAGAAAAGTGGAATTTTTAGCTTAAAGGAATTAATGGTTATTTTTGTAATTTTAAGAAGAATTTTAATAGATTTAATTTATGAAAAAGAGAAATTCCCATGATAATTGGATTGCACTCATTGAAATGAGAAAAAGAAGGATTTCAAGTTTATTCAAAAAAATAGGTATTGATATTTTAGTTAAAAGATGAATTTCCATGATATTTGAGAAAAGATGGATTTGAATTAAATTCTAATGTCAAAAGATGAATTTCCATCATAATTCTACCTAATGAATTAAGGTTGAGAATTTATGTGGGAAAAAGAATATCTTGGATATTTGAATTGGTAAAATCACTAAATGGATATTTACCCAAAAACTAGATGTTTAGTTGAAAGGAATCCTGGTAAAACTAAATTGAATGAATTTAGTTAGACTATGTGAGCTCGGACAGTAAACCTAATTGTCCTTCTCTCGAACTGAATCAGACAAAAACTTCATGACCAATTCCAGTTACTAAATCCAAAGAATAGACTACTGGAACTAATCTAGTTTTTCCCTGACCAATCTCACCAAGAATCTAGTTGGATAAATGGATAAAATGACGGGTAGATTACCCTCATGAGAGATCAAGGATCCTCATTTATGAAACTGGGAATTATTAGAAAAAGGGTCTTTGGAACCGATCTCAAATTGGAATCTCACTTGTATTGGAAACTCTATTTTTCATTCAAAGGACTGTTTTACACCAGAATGATGGAGGAAGCATTTGGCTTATGTTTTTCTAAGAGGAGGTTCGTTGGAACAGCTAGCAGGGAGTCGTCAAGGGACGTCGCCCGTGGCAAAGCCTGCCGAGGTCTTGACTAGCCTTAGTACGGTTAAAATGGTGCACTTCCAGTACGATGGGTGAGGACCGACGAAGCAGTCCCTGAGTGAAGTGCTAGGACACCTAAGGTGGATCCTAGAGGGTTCTGACCAGGCAATGCACGGGCTCGCGGTTGTTAGGACACCCAAGCGTACATCGAGGAAGATATCTGATGGACAAAAAGGAAAAGTTTTTGGGAACAAAAACTTGATACTGGATCTCATTGGTTGAACGGAGAGTTCAGAGGATGCATTTTTATAATACAATGGACTTGGAATTTTGGAAAATGATGATCCAAAATATTATGATTTTATTCAAGGATTGTCTTAAAGCCAGTCGAATCTGTTATAAATGGAATTTCATATTGGTAGGGTGTGTACGTGGTATCCTATTTGATTTTTGCATGAATCTGCGGCAGCTAGGGGACCTAGGAACTCTTTTCCTCGGTACCCGGGCACAAACCCAATCAAATATTTATAAAGGAATCCCACAAATTTAGTAGTCGGATGGTTGGCTAACCCATGGGCCGGTTTGGGAGGCTGGATCGGAGGATTCCTGAGAAACGACTAGATACGATTAGTTACATTAGTTAGTTTAAATCTGAGAAGACCTTGTTCTATGGGAGGGGATCATCGGCTGTGCCTTGGCAAAATCGAGGAAAAAAGCGGTGATTCCATGGACCAAGTGCAAGTCTCTTCTTGATCTGACCATGTGACTTTAGGTTCGGTCAGATCAGTTTAATTTAGTCAAGACTTGACTCATTAGAGTAATCTCGTAATTAAAAGATTTTTCCCCTACAAGGCAGAATCGCCCGTGCCTTCTGGGCGAAGGGAGTCTTCTGGGCCTAGTCTTGGAGGAGGGACTATCCCTCCGGGCTAGCCTCTTGTCCCATACATCCATGGGTGAGGCCCCGAGTGTGCAGGACCTCCACCCCACGCGAGGCCGGGACCCCCGTCCCACACAGGAGGCCGATGCCGCTTCTGTCGCTCGCCGACAGCAGCAGCCTCGGAGCAGGGCGGGGACAAGGCCCCGAGTGTGCAGGACACCCACCCAACGCAAGGCCCCGAGTGTGCAGGACCCCCGCCCCACGTGGGAGGCCGACGCCGCTTCTGCCCATCGACAGCAACAGCCCTGAAGCGAAGCGGGTGGGGACCTCAAAGCTGGTATCAGAGCGTTGTTGAAAGCTAATAAGGATAAACAAATTCTTATCACAAATTAAAAATAATAACCTCCAAAAAAGCATTTTTTATAATGTACTTTCATTCCATAAGCTTCTTTAATGAAGAATCTTTAATCAAAGAAATTGTTTTTATAGATGGAAGTTTCATACTTATCTGGTATTCCTGACCTCACCCAGTCACAAGACATGACTGCGTTTGCCTTTGAGCATCTCATCTCTTCCACTTCAACTCGAACAAGTCGAGCAAGACTCGCATGCAATTTCGAGGATTTATATTTTCCTGACCCAGCGGAGAGACGGCAGCATAAGTGGTTTGCAGGGCAGTATGTCCATGCCTCTTGCGACCGACGTGCAATGCTGAGGCAGAACCTCTCATTGGCAATGATTCTATTAAAGCTGAAAATGGTACATGGTTTCATTCTATATCATTCAACGCTGAAAATGGTACATGGTACATGGTTTCATTCTATATCATTCAACGCCTTGGAATTTCAGACTTTCATGCGCCAAGTCTACAGACTCCTTAGTTGCTTTATTCCTAAGGAGAAGATAATAGCTCCCTTGTAAGTAAGTGAACGTTTGTATCAAGGCATGGCTATGGCCTAGTGTACCGTTGTCTTATGCGTCTCCCGAGAATTTTTGGATATCAAGGACTTGGGCACCAACTCAAGGATTGCCCATCTCCTTCTATTGGCCAAGGAAGCCAGGGTCCCAGAGTTCCGAGACAGACTCCTTCTTATCAGTCCATTAGGGTCCCCAGCGCCAAAATCAAGGTAACCCCAAAAGAGTGCCAGTTCAACCTGCAGCCTCCATGCAAAGCAGTCTCTGAACTCCCTCCCAGAATTGGAATAACCAAAGAGAGAGAGTTCCACCTTAGACTGCAGCAGCCAGAGCAGTCACCATAGCTGAGGAAGTGGAGGAAGAGAAAGGACAGATCTATGCAGCAATTGAGCATCAGGGGAATAACTGTCAATTCTCATTCCTCCAGACTCTAGCAGACTCCAGCAGAGTACCAGGGTAAGCAATTGAGCATTAGGGGAATAACAGTCAATTCTCAGTCCTCTAGACTCCAACAGAGTACCACGGTAAGAAATTCAAGATTTTGATTGATTCAAGCAGTACTCATTCTTTTATTTCCCCAGGATGTCTGCATAAATTAGTCCTAAATCAAAAATCAGGGAAACTTATTCAAGTGAAATTAGCCAGTGGGAAGATTATTTTCACTCACCTTGAGACTGACCTTATTCAGTTTTAGCTTAGATGGGAACGTAACAGAGTGCTAGTTCAGAGTCCTACCCCTGGGAATATATGACGGAATCCATGGAATGGATTGGCTCCAAAAGAATCAGGCTGACATTCATTGTCACAAAGGAACCATCTCTTTCCTAGACCTTTACAGGAATAAAGTTTAAGGAATTGGAATTTTCGGATCCCCAGTGCTCCAATTAGTCAAGGCTTCCAAATTATTAAAAGGGCTCACAAAATGGCAAGCTGTGTATGTCGTTAAAATGAATTCGGTGGACATAAAATGCAAGGCTAAAGAACCAGAGTGGTTAAGTGAGTATGAAGATGTATTTCTTGAAGAGCTGACTGAGATGCCTCCGTCTCGTGAAGTTGCAACCGGAATCTTATTCTAGGAATTGATTGTGGAAAGATAGAGAATTAATTCAATCATAAAAACCATTGCTTGTAAGCTTCAACTAAATCAAAGCAATTGAAAAATTAAACACTTAAACAAAAAATACTTAGCTCCAAAAAGACCATATTGGGTGCAATCTTCCCCCCTCTTGTGCGTGGCCTCTCCCCACACAAGAGTATTTCTTTATTAGCTTTCCTTTTCACCAAAATTAGGCCATAGCCCCCAAAATACAAGATGTGCTTTTTAGAGAGCACGGCACTCTTCTTTAACAAAAATAGAGTGTCAAATTGGGACTAGGGTAAAGCCATAGGCTTTAATAAATTCCACAAAAATAAATGTATCTTTCCTAATGTTCAAAATGGAAAAATCATTTAATAAGGTTACAAGCTACTATGCTTGCCAAAAATAAAATGTGATGATCCAAGACATTTCTTCCAAAGTAAACTCTTCAATTCCCATTGTCTTCATCACCTGAAAATATAAGCCCAATTAATTATTAAATTAATCCCACAAATATTTAACAGGCACAAATCATCACCAACTCATGACTACCAGGCGTAAGTACCCCAGGAATCACCCTGCCATACAAACCTAACTGAAATAATCATAGGTGGCCTCAAACATACGTCATATACCGCACGTATTAATATTTATAGTGGTGTCACCCACGATATTAACCTAGCCGGCATGACGCAAGAGTAATCTAGGCATCCCCAAATTACTCAAGAGGGGATAAATAATATTTTTCTAGAGGACTTAAAATATATTCTCATGACACCCCTCTTGCTTGAGTTTGCAATTGTCCTCAATTGCAGATTTGCTGGGTTTGAAAAGAATGAAGAATTTCAGGGTAAACTCGAAAAAATTTCTCAGGCATCCATTTAGCATCTTCTTGTGGATGATTCTTAAAAGTCAAAAGATACTTAAAGTATTGATTTCCTGTCCTTGTTGTTGTTATCTCTTGGTCAATGATTGCATCAGGAACTAGTACTTCTTCCTCTCCTTTAATAAGAGGTGGTTCCTCATATGTTGGGTGAGTAGGAAGTGTTCCTCGAAAAGGTTTCAAGAGATGGATATGAAAAGAATTGTGGATATTCCAATTAGATGGAAGCTCTAGTCTATAGGCCACATCATTACTCTTTTGAAGGATTTTAAATGGCCCATAATATCTAGGCGCTAGCTTCACTGCAGGGAATTTTTCCACACTCTTTAATCGACGCTTTTCAATTCTCAAAAGTACATAATCACCTTCTTGAAATGAAAAATCTTTGCGCTTCCTATTTGCTTGAGATGTATACTTCTCTTGAGCTCTTTGAATACAATCACGCACTTCAGATAGAATGCGATCAAAGTCTCTAACATATTGGTCGGCTGCTTCAATCTTATGAGAGAGTCTAGTAGCCGGAATAGGCAATGCTCTTCCATAGATGATCTCAAATGGTGCTCGACCAGTAGCAGTATGAGGAGTATTATTATAAGCAAATTGGAGTAGGTGTATGTACTTATCCCATGCACTAGGTTGCTGGGAAACATAGGCTCTAAGCATATCTAAGATAGTGCTATTTGTAACTTCGGTTTGTCCATTCGATTCCGGATGGAAAGCCGTAGAAAAATCTAACTTAGTGCCCAAGTTTGAGAAAAGAGCAACCCAAAAGTGACTACAAAATTTAGAATCTCTATCAGAAACTATCACTTTGGGTAGACCATGATGAACAAAAATTTGCTTAACAAATATGTTCGCGGCTTGCTGAGAAGTTAGTGTCTTTTTACATGGAATGAAATAGGCTTACTTACTAAATCTGTCCACTATTGTCCAAATCATATCATGGTGACTGGAAGTAGTAGGGAAGCCAGTAATGAAGTCCATAGACACTTGTTCCCATGGTCTATCAGGAATTGGTAGAGGCATAAGCAATCCTAAAGCTTTGCCTTTGTAGCTTTTGATTGTTTGGCAAATGTTACATTCAGCTACAAACTTAGCTACATCATTCTTCAAATGGGGCCAATAGAATTCTCGAGAAACTACTTGAAGTGTTGCAGAAACTCCTCTATGTCCCACAAATGGTGGTTGGTGCATCTCTTCCAAGACAAGCTGTCTATAAGGTTGAGTAACACACAATCTCTTCTCAAAGAAAAGATAGCCATCATTATGAGAATAACTTCCTTGAGGTGTCCAATTGTTTTCACGCAATTTAATCCATATTTGAGAAAAATCTAGATCAACTTCGTAAGTTTCTTTCATGAGGACAAATGGTTCACTTTCAATTATAGAAATGTTGTTGATATTTGGTCTTCGACTCAAAGCATCGGCAACAACATTTTCTTTTCCAGGTTGATATTGAATCATAGGTTGGAAACTTTGAATGAAAGCTGCCCATTTGATATGTCTATCTGAAATAAGAGGTTGCGTAAGCAAATGCCTAATGCTCTGTTGGTCTGTCTTGATAAGAAATTCAGAGCCCATTAGGTAATGCTTCCAGATTTTCAAAGCATGCACTACTGCTGCTAATTCCTTGTCATAAGTGCTATAATTTTGCTCTGCAGGCTTAAGCTTTCTACTTTGATATGCAATAGGATGGTTGTCTTGCATAAGAACAGCTCCAAATCCTTTGCCACTAGCATCAGTCACTACTATAAAGAATGGTCTTTGAAAATCAGGTAGTGTTAGAACTGGTGCTTGTGTTAAAGCATTCTTGAGTGTTGCAAAAGATTTATCTTGCTTATCAGTCCAATTGAAATTTGTAGCTTTCTTAAGGAGTTCAGTCAAAGGATTGGCAATACAAGCAAAATTCTTGACGAACTTCCTATAATAACTACATAAGCCAAGAAAAGATCTAAGATCATGTATGTTTCTAGGCGTAGGCCAAGAAGCAATACATTCAATTTTCTTAGGATCTACACGAATCCCTTCGGCCGATACTATATGTCCTAAGTATTCAATCTCCTCTTAAAAGAAAGAACTCTTTTCAGGATTGACATACAATTCATTTTCTCTCAAAAGATTGAACACTTGTTCCAAGTGTTGTTCATGTTTTTTGTCGATCCTTGCTAAAAACAAGAATGTCATCAAAGAACACTATAACAAAACTTTGAAACTTAAGGAATATACGATTCATCATACGGCTGAAAGTAGCTGGAGCATTGGTCAAACCAAATGGCATAACCAAAAACTCATAATGACCAGTTTGGGTTCTAAAAGCTGTCTTGAAAATGTCAGATTGAGTCATACGAACTTGATGATACCCAGACTTTAGGTCAATCTTGCTAAAGACCTTTGATCCTCTAAGCTTATCAAGAAGATTATCTACCCTAGGAATAGGATATCTGTTCTTGACAGTAATCTTATTCAATGCACGATAGTCTACACATATTCGGTAAGTTCCGTTCTTCTTCTTAACAAGAAGTACTGGAGCTCCAAAAGGTGAACTACTAGGTCGAATAAGGCCTCTCTCTAGCAAGTCTTCTATTTGGCTTTGGATTTCTCTTTGCTCTAAATTGTTGACTCTATAGGGAGCTTTACAAGGCGGGGAATTTCCAGGCAATAAGTCAATACTATGATCCTCAGGCCTAGACTTAGGTAATCCTGGAGGCAGATCTTCCATGAAACAGTCACTAAATTTGGAGATAAAAGAATCAAACTTTGGTCTTTTGGATGTGTCCAACTCAGCAACATCAAGCTGGTTAACCCATACCATATAAGTCTTGTCTCTTTTTCTTAGAGCTCTCTTTGCTTGAGTGTTACTCAACAAAGGACTCATTTCTCCTTTGACTTGACACTAGAAGATAATATCTTCATTGTCCTTCCTTAAAGAAATACTATGAGTGTCATAGTCTATAATAGGATTGTATTTGTGTCTCCAAGGCATACCCAAAATTATATCTACCCCTTGTAAAGGTGCAACTAAGAAATCCCTCTTTTCTGTTAAAGGTTTGATGCATAAATCCAAATCTTTCACTACTTGCATGCAATTATACTTTGTTCCAGTAAATGCTGCTTTGACTTTGTAGTGCGTAGGTAAAGAATGAAGATTTAATGCTCTAAGTACCTTTTCAGAAATGAAATCATGTGTACTACCATCATCATGCAAAATAAGAACTTCATGTCCATTTATCGTTCCTTTTATTTTAAGCAAAGAATGAACATGAGGTTTACCTTCTTGTTCTGAGTAATCTGGATCGGAATTACCCTCTTGCTCGAATGATTCTTCTTCATTGTCGTCTTCTTCAATCATGTTGACTCGAGCTGCTGCTGCTGGTGTTGAATTCTTGGTACGCTCCGGACAATTCGGTGCTATGTGTCCTTCTTTGTGGCACTTGAAACATTTGATAGGGGATGTCTTCGGTTTGCCACCATTGACTTTCTTATTGGTACTCAGGTTGCCTTTAGCCTCGTCCTTGCCTTTGTCATAACCTGGTTTATACATCTTCTTTGAAGCATAAAAAGATTTAGTAAATGGTTTAGAAGAAGTTCCCTCATGTGCTTTAATCTCTTTAGGAAAACCATTTTTACATTCTGAATTAGTTGCCAAGGATATTGCAGAAGATAGTGAATGAGGTCGAAACATATTCACATCGGCCCTAATGGTAGATCTAAGGCCCGATATGAACTTCCTTTTTTGATCCTTCTGACTAACTCTATCCACAACCTGCACCTGTAATAAAGTATTCCAGAACTTTTCTACATACTGTGACATAGTTTCCTTTTCCAATTGATGCAAAGTGTCCCATTGGTGCCTAACTTTGGACTTGAATTGTGAGGGTAAAAAGTGCTTTTTAACCAGCCGTTGAAATCTTTTCCAAGAATCTGGCTTTTCACGACCTTGCTTAACTACACTCCACCATAAAGCTGCACTGTCTACCATATGATTGACTGCACATTTAATCTTATCTTTCTCTGAAAATTTTTCTCCAGAAAAATAGTCATCTAGTTGACTAAGCCAAGCTAAAATGACTCTAGCATCCTTCTTTCCATCATAATTTTGAAATGTGAAAGCTTTTCGACTAATCTTGGATTCTTTTTGTGACCTTTGTGCTTGCAATGTAGCGTTTACAGCCCTTTGAATAGTGTCATCTTCGTCATCAAAAGATAGCGAAGAGTCACGCTTGCGTCTACGATTTGAGAGCTGTCTCTCCAATTCAATACGCTTCTCTCTTTCTTCTACAATTTGATGTTGTAAAGAAAGGAGTTGCTCTTGAATTGATGGGGCGAGATAGGCAAATCGGCCATAGTGCTTGTGCAAATGATGTAGATAAATAAAATTTTACTTTATTTGATGTAAATAAATAAAGCAAAAATGAGTACTTATCTTGTTTTTCCCCCGCAATTTGATCTTGGTTGAAGCTGAACAAGACGTTGTTCAATGGCTGAATTGAATTCTCGTCGCCTCAAACAAATCTCGAACGATTCCGCGTGATTCGAGAGTCTTGGGCTAGTCGAATTGTTGATGAAATAATTTTTCTACACTTTGAAACCTGCTGAAACAATCCTGTAAACCTTGCCCAAACTCTGTAATATTTTTTCTGAAATTTTTAGAATTTTTCAGAAGTGATTTCGGAATTTTCTAGCCTTTTCTAGGCAATTTTGAAGCTTTTTAAAACCTGTAAATCACTTTTCTGCACCCAGAAATTTTCAGAATTGGAAAACCTTTGAATTTCTCCTCAAATTTGGAAATTGGGAAAAGTAGAGGTTGAAAAAGGAGTGATGTGACTTGCATGGGGATTGGGAAAAGTAAGATTGATTAGAGAGAGATTAGCTTATGGATTTAAGCTTGATTAGGCTTGAAGCTTTTTTTTAAAATCTCCTCTCCACGCCGTTTTGCGCCGGCACTGCCGCCGGGCGCCTCTTTGTCCAAAAGGTTGTTGAGAATTTTGAGATGGCTTTTATACAGATTTATCTCCCCCGTCCATTATAGGTTTGCTCAACCTTGAAGCTTTCTGATTTCTGAGAGTTACTCGTGAGGTTTTTCGCTATGAGGATTTCATCCATACGGTCAGATTCTGATTTCACAGAGTTTTTGGAAAAACCGCTTTTTTGATAAAGAGGGATGGTTTTGCAGGGTGGTGAGTGGGTTTGAGAGTAGATCTAGTTTTGAATCTTTGACCTTTGGGTAAAGACCTGCAAAACACCCTTCTGTCCACTGGATAAATTCCTGCACTTTCTTGATTTTTGAGAAGTTGAAGCCCTTTCCTACCTTCTCCACAAATCTCCGAGCCCAAGCTCTGATACCACTGCAAACCGGAATCTTATTCTAGGAATTGATTGTGGAAAGATAGAGAATTAATTCAATCATAAAAACCATTGCTTATAAGCTTCAACTAAATCAAAGCAATTGAAAAATTAAACACTTAAACAAAAAATACTTAGCTCCAAAAAGACCATATTGGGTGCAATCTTCCCCCCTCTTGTGCGTGGCCTCTCCCCACACAAGAGTATTTCTTTATTAGCTTTCCTTTTCACCAAAATTAGGCCATAGCCCCCAAAATACAAGATGTGCTTTTTAGAGAGCACGGCACTCTTCTTTAACAAAAATAGAGTGTCAAATTGGGACTAGGGTAAAGCCATAGGCTTTAATAAATTCCACAAAAATAAATGTATCTTTCCTAATGTTCAAAATGGAAAAATCATTTAATAAGGTTACAAGCTACTATGCTTGCCAAAAATAAAATGTGATGATCCAAGACATTTCTTCCAAAGTAAACTCTTCAACTCCCATAGTCTTCATCACCTGAAAATATAAGCCCAATTAATTATTAAATTAATCCCATAAATATTAAACAGGCACAAATCATCACCAACTCATGACTACTAGGCGTAAGTACCCCAGGAATCACCCTGCCATACAAACCTAACTGAAATAATCATAGGTGGCCTCAAACATACGTCATATACCGCACGTATTAATATTTATAGTGGTGTCACCCACGATATTAACCTAGCCGGCATGACGCAAGAGTAATCTAGGCGTCCCCAAATTACTCAAGAGGGGATAAATAATATTTTTCTAGAGGACTTAAAATATATTCTCATGACAGAAGTAGATCATGAGATCGAATTAACCCCCGGAGCTCAGCCAATAGCCCAGCGTGCATACAAAATGCTAGTCTCCCTGAAACCATAGAACTTAAGAAATAGTTAAGACAACTATTAGAGTAAGGATTCGTCAGACCCAGTGTCTCACCTTGGGGTGCGCCCGTTCTCTTTCAAAAGAAGAAAGATGCAACGTTAAGACTCTGTATTGGCTACAGAGGATTGAATCAAGAATAAGTATCCTATTCCTAGGATTGATGAACTTTTGGATCGGTTAAGTGGTACCCAAATGTTTACAAAGATAGATCTCAAATCCGGGTACTACCAAATCAGAATCAAGGAGTAGGACATCCCAAAAACAGCATTCAATACTCGCTATGGGCATTACGAGTTCACATGATGTCGTTTAGATTGACTAATGCCCCGGTGACATTCAATCGTCTTATGCAAGATATTCTCAGAGAATACTTGGATGATTTTGTTCTTGTCTTCTTTGATGATATCTTAGTATACTCAAAAAATGGTGCAAATCATGAAGATCATGTGCGCAAAGTCATGGAAATCCTAAGGAAACACCAACTCTTTGCAAAGAAGAGCAAGTGTTCCTTCTCTGTTGACCAGGTGGAATACTTGGGATTCATAGTGTCAAAGGATAGAATTTCTCCTGACCCCGCAAAGATCCAAGCAGTAGTTGAATGGCCAGAACCCAAGTCAGTAAAGGAAGTCAGACGATTCCTAACGGCGGTTAACCGGATGGTATAGGATCTTTATACCTAGGTATGCTCAGATAGCATCCCATTTAACTAACCTTCTCAAGAAAAGTACACTTTTTTGCTGGATTGCAATGTGTCAGAGTGCCCTTGACAAGCTGAAGACAGCCTTAGAAACCAACCCTATCCTTAGAAACCAACCCTATCCTTAGAAACCAACCCTATCCTTAAATTGCCAGATTTTACGAAACCCTTTGAGGTAGTTACTGATGCCAATGGATTTGCCTTAGGCGGTGCTCTAATGCAGGAAGGTCATGTAGTGGCCTATGAATCCAAAAAACTCAGAACACATGAGAGGAATTATGCCATCTATGACTTAGAGTTACTCTCAGTAGTGTATGCTCTGAAGTTGTGGAGACATTATCTTTTGGGACAAAGATTCACCTTGATGATAGATATCAAAGTCTGAAGTGGATCTTCACCCAAAGGGATATCATGGATGCAGAACCTACAGGAGTTTGATTTTGAAATAAAGTATCCTATTGCTGCTCTTCTAATGCAGGAAAGCAAGACTCCTCAAGAAATTAGTCAAGTTCTTGGATACAAAAAACTGGATGAAGGATGCATGTATTTTAATAATCGGCTATGTATCCCCAATGATGCGGGAATAAAGGGGAGAATTCTGAGAGAAGCCCATGATAGCCTGATAGTTGGATATCCAAGGTTTATAAAAACCTATATGTCTGTGTGAGAAGAAAAGCTTCTTCTGGGCCAGGACTCAAAAAGGATGTACTTGATCATGTAAGGAAATGCTTGATGTGCCAAAGAGTCAAGGCAGAGAGAGTCAAGATGCCAGGGAAACTACAGCCTCTAGACATTCCACAGATGAAGTGGGAATGCATCAGTATGGACTTTGTCACTCGATTACCTTCAGTGCAATTAGGTTACAACTCCATTTTTGTGGTAGTTGACAGGTTAACCAAAGTTGCCCATGTGATTCCAGTGAAAGAAACATACTCTGCAGTGGATGTTGCCAGAGTTTTCCTTAAGGAGATCTTCAGATTGCATGGTTTACCCAGGAGGATAGTAAGTGACCGAGATCCTAAATTCACATCGAAATTATGGACTGCGTTCTTTGAAGCAGTAGGAACTTTCTTGGATCTCAGCACAGTCTATCACCCCAAAATAGATGGCCAGACAGAAAGAGTGAATCAAGTAATTGAAGAAGATATCCTTTGAAATTATGGACTGCGTTCTTTGAAGCAGTAGGAACTTTCTTGGATCTCAGCACAGCCTATCACCCCAAAATAGATGGCCAGACAGAAAGAGTGAATCAAGTAATTGAAGAAGATATCCTTTGAAATTATGGACTGCGTTCTTTGAAGCAGTAGGAACTTTCTTGGATCTCAGCACAGCCTATCACCCCAAAACAGATGGCCAAACGGAAAAAGTGAATCAAGTAATTGAAGAAGATATCCTTCAGTCATGCTGTAGGAGGGAACCCAAGAAGTGGTTGTCATTCGCATCTGGTCAAATTTGCTTACAATGCTTCTTTTATCATCAGAGCATTGGGATGAGTCCTTTTAAAGCTTTGTATGGATAAGATTGCCTCACACCGTTGACTTGGTCTGACCCATTGATCAGAGTCGAAATGTCCAGACAAATGCATGATAACATGGAGCAGCACATGCAATCAATCCGTAAAGATATAAAGGTAGCCCAAGACAGGCAAAGGCAGTATGTAGATGAAAAGAGATCAGAGAGAGAGTTTGAAGAATCAGATATGGTCTTCATTCGAGTACAACCAAAAAAGGAGTTCCTTATCCTTAGGGAAGTACAAGAAGCTCTCTCCCAGATACTGTGGGCCGTATGCTATCATAAAGAAAGTGGGTGATTTGGCCTACAAACTTCTTCTGCCTCCCCATCTCAAGGTACATGATGTATTCCATGTCCGTTTGCTTAAGAAGTATGTACCTAGTCCGAATCATGTGCTTGATAATGAGCAATTGATCTCTTCGACTCAAGGCCAACAAATGGTACTCCAACTTGAGGAAATCCTTGACGTTCCGGAGAAGATTCTCAGGAGCAGAGTCCTCAGAGAATTCTTAGTAAAGTGGAAGTTCTTCCCTCCAGAAGATGCCACCTAGGAGAAAGAAGAAGAGTTGGCGAAGGATTACTCCCACTTTGTTGCGATATGAGGACATCTCGCGTTTTTCAAGTGGGAGAGGACGTAAGATTCCTCCTCAGCCTGAATATCAAGTAAGCCTCTACTTCAATTCCTTGTAATCATTCTATGTTTCTAAATACAAGAAAATATTATTTTTCCTTGTTTTGCCTACTGAGATTAAAATTCTAGAGATTGGTAAATCAAAATTGGGATATTTTTGGATAAATAAATTCTTTAAATATCAAAAAAATGTTTCCTTGAAACATAAAATCAAAATAGAATTTTCAAGGTGCAATTGGAATTAATTAAAATTGATTCATACGACCTTAGCCTAAGGGTCCAAATTTTTGAAATTTTTTTTATTATGGTCCAATTAAGATTCCTATGGACCAATAAGATTAATCCAAGTGTTGGGACAAGATAAATCCAAAGAATAAAAGAAAATACCCAAAAATGAGTAAATGCCCACATAAGATGAAGAGTTGACCAAGTACTAGGTTTATTAGTTAAAAATTATGAAGTATTAATAAACAAATGAGATATTTTGGAGTAATCGTTCATTTTTGACACATGTGTAAGAAAAAGGGAGAACTTCAAGGAGAAGCCTATTTCACATGCTTGGATGAGTTTAAAACTCAAAAATAATAGGATATTTTTATCTCTCCTCTCTCCTAGATTAAACCAAATCAAAAAGGGAGCCAAACTGGTCCAAATCTTGTCCAAATTCAGCCACTCAATTGGACTCAGTTAGTGGCCTCTCTCTCCTATAAATAGACCCTCATTCCTTTGTATTATTATCTCTGAATTAAACTATGCCGGTATTAAACTATGCCGGTATTATCTCTTAATTAAACTATGTCGGTATTATCTCTGAATTAAACTATGCCGATATTACTCTAAACTAAGCTTAATTTCTATTATCCTTTAAAAACCTCTACAAAATTGAAGAGATTGGAGCTTCACTCTCTCTTCAATATTCCTTGGTGACTCAAATTAATTGATTGGTTGGGGGCCTCTACTGTGAGCAAAGAATCAAGTAAATTAGAAGGTAAAGTGTGGATTATTATCTTTTTCTTATTAAAACTCCAAATGCTTCTCTTCTCAACCCCTCTCAAGCTTGAGAAGCTTTAATTTGAATGGCTTTTGATTACTCTTGAATTTTTTTTATGAATTGTAATAAAGAAACACATAAATTTCCATTTATGCTTAATTTTAATGGTTTTTAAGCATTTCTTTCTCTCCCCCCAAAGAAAGGCCATTCCTATGACCCATTCTCAATCCAAATGAAGCTTCTCATGAAGCATTTCTCTAATCCAAAAGTAATTTCTATGCTTATCTAATTGGAGGCCAAAATAATGGCTTTTTAATGCTTTTATGATATTTATTTCATAGAGAAATTATGAATCAATCCATAATTGGATAATGATCCAATTAGTGGTCATTCTATCATATCAATAATATTAAACTTCATTCTTTCAATTAAATTGAGAATTATCAACAGAGCTATGGTAAAATTTCTGTAAAATAAACACATAAAAAATTTTCATTCATAATATGAAAAGAGGACTTCCTACCATATTCTAGGAATTATCATCCTAGATTAATTGAATATTCTCATTGTAATCATGGAGAAATTGATTTTTATGTTTATACATAAGTAGTAAATTAGAAAAAAGAGAAATTTCTAGTAATTTATTTTTATGTTAAAAGAGTAATCCCCATGACATTGGAAATCCATGTATTCCAATGATTTAGAGAAAAAAATGGAATGCTAAAATAATGTATATTTTATGAAATATTTTAGTTAAGTTTATCTTTTTGTATAGATAAATTTTTATGATGAAAGAGAAATTCCCATGATATTGAAATTCAAATATTTAAATAAGAAAAGTATAATTCCTAGTGCAAAGGAATTATTGAAGATTTTTATTTAATTTTTAAGAGAAAATATAGTTAAATTTATCTTTTTGTATAGATAAATTTTTATGATGAAAGAGGAATTCCCACCATATTGGAATCCAATTAATTAAATGAAGAAAGTGTAATTCATAGTGCAAAGTAATTAATAGAGATTTTTATTTAAATTTAAGAGAAAAATTTAGTTAAATTTATCTTTTTGTATAGATAAGTTTAAATGATAAAAGAGGAATTCCCACTATATTGGAATTCAAATGTTTAGATGAGAAAAGTGGAATTTTCAGCTTAAAGGAATTAATGGTTATTTTTATGTAATGTTAAGAAGAATTTTGATAGATTTAATTTATGGAAAAGAGGAATTTCCATGATAATTGGATTGCAAGTTTATTCAAAAAAAATAGGTATTGATATTTTAGTTAAAAGATGAATTTTCATGATATTTGAGAAAAGATGGATTTGAATTAAATTCTAATGTCAAAAGATGAATTTCCATCATAATTCTACCTAATGAATTAAGGTTGAGAATTTATATGGGAAAAAGATTATCTTGGATATTTGAATTGGTAAAATCACTAAATGGATATTTACCCAAAAACTAGATGTTTAGTTGAAAGGAATCCTGGTAGAACTAAATTGAATGAATTTAGTTAGACTATGTGAGCTCGGACAATCAACCTGATTGTCCTTCTCTCGAACTGAATCAGACAAAAACTTCGTGACCAATTCTAGTTACTAAATCCAAAGAATAGACTACCGGAACTAATCTAGTTTATCCCTGACCAATCTCACCAAGAATCTAGTTGGATAAATGGATAAAATGACGGGTAGATTACCCTCATGAGAGATCAAGGATTCTCATTATGAAACTAGGAATTATTGGAAAAAGGTCTTTGGAACCAATCTCAAACTGGAATCTCACTTGCATTGGAAACTCTGTTTTTCATTGAAGTGATTATTTTATGCCAGAATGCTGGAGGAAGCATTTGGCTTATGTTTTTCTAAGAGGAGGTTCGTTGGAACAGCTAGCGGGGAGTCGTCAAGGAACGTCGCCCGCCCGCCGCGGCAAAGCTTGCCGAGGTCTTGACCAGCCTCAGTACAGTTAAAATGGTGCGCTTCCGGTATGATGGGCGAGGACCGACGAAGTGGTCCCTCAGTGAAGTGCTAGGACACCTAAGGAGGATCCTAGAGGGTTCTGACCAGGCGATGCACGGGCTCGCAGTTGCTAGGACACCTAGGCGTACATCGAGGAAGATATCTGATGGACAAAAAGGAAAGGTTTTTGGGAACAAAAAATTGATACTAGATCTCGTTGGTTGGCCAGCTTTGGTTGGCCAGCTGGTCTTCAACACGGAGAGTTCAGAGGATGCATTTTTATAATACAATGGACTTGGAATTTTGGAAAATGATGATCAGAAATATTATGATTTTATTCAAGGATTGTCTTAAAGCCAGAGCAGACGAATCTGTCATAAATGGCAATTTCATATTGGGTGTGTACGTGGTATGCCTATTTGATTTTTTCATGAATCTGTGGCTAGGGGGCTTGGGAACTCTTTTCCTTGGTACCCGGGCAAAAACCCAATCAAATCTTTATAAAGGAATCCCACCAATTCAGTGGTCCATGGGCCAGATGGGGTTAGGGCTGATCGGAGGATACGATTAGTTACGTTAATCAGTTTAAATCCTGAGAAGACCTTGTTCTGTGGGAGGGGATCATCGGCTATGCCTCGAAAATGAGAAAAAAAGCGGTGATTCCATGGACCAAGTGCAAGTCCCTTCTTGATCTCACCATGTGACTTCAGGTTCGGTAAGATCAGTTTAATTTAGTCAAGACTTGGCTCGTTAAAGTAATCTCCTAGTAGTTAAAAGATTTTTCCCCTTCATGGCAGAATCGCGCATGCCTTCTTCTGGGCGAGGGCGTCTGCCGGCCTCCCCGGGCTAGCCTCTCGTCCCCGGACATCCACGCACAAGGCCCCGAGTGTGTGCGATCCCTGCCCCGCGCAGGAGCTCCAGAGCGGGCGAGCGGGGACCTCACAGTTGGTATCAGAGCGTTGTTGAAAGCTAATAAGGATAAACAAATTCTTATCAGAAATTGATAATAATAAGCTCAGAAAAAGTATTTTTCATAATGTACTTTCATTTCGTAAGCTTCTTTAATGAAGAATTTTTAATCAAAGAAATTGTTTTTATAGATGGAAGTTCCATACTTATCTGGTATTCCCGACCTCATCTAGCCACAAGACATGACTGCGTTCGCCTTTGAGCATCTCATCTCTTCAGCTTCAACTCGAACAAGCTGAGCAAGACTCGCACGCCATTTTGAGGATTTATATTTTCCTGACCCAGTGGAGAGACGGCAACATAGGCTGTTTGCAGGGCAGTATGTCTATGCCTCTTGTGACCAGCGTGCAATGCTGAGGCAGAACCTCTCATTGGAGGGGAATAATCGTCAATTCTTAGTCCTCCACACTCCAGCAGAGTACCAGGGTACGAAATTCAAGCTTTTGATTGATTCAGGCAGTACTCATTCTTTTATTTCCCCAGGATGTCTGCGTAAATTAGTCCTAAATAAAAAATCAGGGAAACCTATGCAAGTGGAATTAGCCAGTGGGAAGATTCTTTTCACTCACCTTGAGAGACTGACCTTATTCAGTTTAGCTTAGATGGGAACATAACAGAGTGCTAGTTCAGAGTCCTACCCCTGGGAATATATGACGGAATCCTTGGAATGGATTGGCTCCAAACGAATCAGGCTGACATTCATTGTCACAAAGGAACCATCTCTTTCCTAGACCTTCATGGGAATAAAGTTCAAGGAATTGGAATTTCTGGATCCCCAGTGCTGCAATTAGTCAAGGCTTCCAAATAGACCTTCACGGGAATAAAGATCCGAAATTGGAATTTCCGGATCTCCAGTGCTGCAATTAGTCAAGGCTTCCAAATTATTAAAAGGGCTCAAAAAAGGCAAGTTGTGTATGTCATTTAAAATGAATCCGGTAGACATAAAATGCAAGGCTAAAGAACCAAAGTGGTTAAGTAAGTATGCAGATGTATTTCTTGAAGAGCTGACTGAGATGCCTCTGTCTCGTGACGTAGATCATGAGATTGAATTAACCCCCAGAGCTCAGCCAGTAGCTCAGCGTGCATACAGTCCCTAAAGCCATAGAACTTAAGGAACAGTTAAGACAACTGTTAGAGCAGGGATTCGTTAGACCCAGTGTCTCACCTTGGGGTGCGCCCGTTCTCTTTCAAAAGAAGAAAGATGGAATGTTAAGACTCTGTATTGACTACAGAGAGGACTGAATCAATTTTAACAATTAAGAATAAGTATCCTATTCCTAGGATTGATGAACTTCTGGATCGGTTAAGTAGTACCCAAATGTTTACAAAGATAGATCTCAAATCCGGGTACTACCAGATCAGAATCAAGGAGCAGGACATCCCAAAGATAGCATTCAATACTTGCTATGCGCATTATGAGTTCACAGTCATGCCGTTTGGATTGACTAATGCCCCGACGACATTCAATCATCTTATGCAAGATATTCTCAGAGAATACTTGGATAATTTTGTTCTTGTCTTCTTTGATGATATCTTAGTATACTTTAAGAATGTTGCAGATCATGAAGATCATGTGCACAAAGCCCTGGAAATCCTAAGGAAACACCAACTCTTTGTAAAGAAGAGCAAGTGTTCCTTCTCTATTGACCAGGTGGAATACTTGGGATTCATAGCGTCAAAGGATGGGATTTCTCCTAACCCCGCAAAGATCCAAGCAGTAGTTGAATGGCCAGAACCCAAGTCAGTAAATAAAGGAAGTCAGCAGACGATTCCTAGGGTTAACCGGATGGTATAGGATCTTTATACCTAGGTATGCTCAGATAGCATCCCCTTTAACTAACCTTCTCAAGAAAAGTACACTTTTTCAGTGGACTGCAATGTGTCAGAGTGCCTTTGACAAGCTGATTGACAAGCTGAAGACAGCCTTAGTAACCAACCCTGTCCGGTAGTTACTAGTGCCAATGGATTTGCCTTAGGCGGTGCTCTAATGCAGGAAGGTCATGCAGTGGCCTATGAATCCAAAAAACTCAGAACACATGAGAGGAATTATGTCATCCATGACTTGGAGTTACTCTCAATAGTGTATGCTCTGAAGTTGTGGAGACATTATCTTTTGGGACAAAGATTCACCTTGATGATAGATATCAAAGTCTGAACCAAAGGGATATCAACATGCATCAAAGGAGATGGATGCAGACCCTGTAGGAGTTTGATTTTGAAATAAAGTATCCTATTGCTACCCTTCTGATGCAGGAAAGCAAGACTCCTCAGGAAATGAGTCGAGTTCTTGGATACAAACTGGATGAAGGATGCATGTATTTTAAAAATCGGCTATGTATCCCCAATGATGCAGGAATAAAGGGAAAAATTTTGAGAGAAGCCCATGATAGCCTGATAGCTGGACATCCAGGGTTTATAAAAACCTATATGTCTGTGAGAAGAAAAGCTTCTTCTGGCTAGGACTCAAAAAGGATGTACTTGATCATGTAAGGAAATGCTTGATGTGCCAAAGAGTCAAGGCAAAGAGAGTCAAGATGCCAGGGAAACTGCAGCCTCTAGACATTCCACAAATAAAGTGGGAATGTATCAGTATGGACTTTGTCACACTGGATTACCTTCAGTGCAATCAGGTTACAACTCTATTTTTGTGGTAGTTGACAGGTCAAGATGCCAGGGAAACTGCAGCCTCTAGACATTCCACAGATGAAGTGGGAATGCATCAGTATGGACTTTGTCACTGGATTACCTTCAGTGCAATCAGGTTACAACTCTATTTTTGTGGTAGTTGATAGGCTAACCAAAGTTTCCCATCTGATTCCAGTGAAAGAAACATACTCTGCAGTGGATGTTGCCAGAGTTTTCCTTAAGGAGATCTTCAGATTGCATGGTTTACCCAGGAGGATAGTAAGTGACCGAGATCCCAAATTCACATCAAAATTATGGACTGCGTTCTTTGAAGCAGTAGGAACTTTCTTGGATCTCAGCACAGCCTATCACCCCAAAACAGATGGCCAGACGGAAAGAATCAAAGTAATTGAAGAAGATATCCTTCGGTCATGCTGCAGGAGGGAACCCAAGAAGTGGTTGTCATTTGCATCTGGTCGAATTTGCTTACAATGCTTCTTATCATTGGAGCATTGGGATGAGTCCTTTTAAAGCTTTGTATGGACAAGATTGCCTTACACCATTGACTTGGTCTGACCCATTGATCAAAGTCGAAATGTCCAGACAAATGCTTGATGACATGGACCAGCAGATGCAATTAATCTATAAAGATATAAAGGCAGCCCAAGACAGGCAAAGGCAGTATGCATATAAAAAGAGATCAGAGAGAGAGTTTGAAGAATTAGATATGGTCTTCATTCGAGTACAACCAAAAAAGGAGTTCCTTATCCTTAGGGAAGTACACGAAGCTCTTCCCAGATGCTATGGGCCGTATGCTATCATAAAGAAAGTGGGCGATTTGGCCTACAAACTTCTTCTGCCTCCCCATCTCAAGGTACATGATGTATTCCATGTCAGTTTGCTTAAGAAGTATGTACCTAGCCCGAATCACGTGCTTGATGTGATGAGCAATTGATCTCTTCGACTCAAGGCCAAATAGTACTCCAACCTGAGGAAATCC
The DNA here is from genome assembly GCF_041138505.1 of Cibotium barometz. NCBI lineage: Eukaryota > Viridiplantae > Streptophyta > Polypodiopsida > Cyatheales > Cibotiaceae > Cibotium > Cibotium barometz. The sequence continues at coordinate 10,986,611 of NC_141109.1, forward strand.
TTGACATTCTTAGGAGCAGAGTCCTCAGAGAATTCTTAGTAAAGTGGAAGTTCTTCCCTCTAGAAGACACCACCTAGGAAAAAGAAGAAGAGTTGGCGAAGGATTACTCCCACTTTGCGAGATGAGGACATCTCGCGTTTTTCAAGTGGGAGAGGACATAAGATTTCTCCTCAGCCTGAATATCAAGTAAGCCTCTACTTCAATCCCTTGTAATCATTCTATGTTTCTGAATACAAGAAAATATTATTTTTCCTTGTTTTGCCTAGTGAGATAAAAAATTCTAAAGAGTGGTAAATCAAAATTGGGATATTTTTGGATAAATAAATTCTTCAAATATCAAAAATTCTTCAAAATTGGGATATTTTTGGATAAATAAATTCTTCAAATATAAAAAAAAAATGTTTCCCTAAAACATAAAATCAAAATAGATTTCTCAAGGTGCAATTGGAACTAATTAAAATTGATTCAGAAGACCTTAGCCTAAGGATCTAGATTTTCGGAATTTTTTTCACTATGGTCCAATTAAGGTTCCTATGGACCAATAAGATTAATCCAAGTGTTGGGACAAGATAAATCCAAAGAATAAAAGAAAATACCCAAAAATGAGTAAATGCCCACATAAGATGAAGAGTTGACCAAGTACTAGGTTTATTAGTTAAAAATTATGAAGTATTAATAAACAAATGAGATATGTTGGAGTAATCATTCATTTTTGACACATGTAAGGAAAAGGGAGACCTTCAAGGAGGTACCTATTTCACATTCTTGGATGAGTTTAAAACTCAAAAATAATAGGATATTTTTACCTCTCCTCTCTCCTAGATTAAACCAAATCAAAAACTGGTCCAAATCTTGTCCAAATTCAGCCAAACTGAAGCTGAAAAATTCTAGAACTCAGTTGGACTCAGTTAGTGGCCTCTCTCTCCTATAAATAGACCCTCATTCCTTTGTATTATTATCTGTGAATTAAACTATGCCGGTATTACTCTAAACTAAGCTTAATTTCTATTATCCTCTAAAAACCTCTACAAAATTGAAGATATTGGAGCTTTGCTCTCGCTTCAATCTTCCTTGGTGACTCCTACAACATATCAAATTAATTGATTGGTTGGGGGCCTCTACCGTGATCAAAGAATCAAGTAAATTAGAAGGTAAAGTGTGGATTATTATCTTTTTCTTATTAAAACTCCAAATGCTTCTCTTCTCAACCCCTCTCAAGCTTAAGAAGCTTTAATTTGAATGAATTTTTAATTACTATTGAAGTTCTTTTATGAATTGTAATAAAGAAACACATAAATTTCTATTTATGCTTAATTTTAATGGTTTTTAAGCATTTCTTTCTCTCCCCTTAAAGAAAGGCCATTCCTATGACCCATTCTCAATCCAAATGAAGCTTCTCATGAAGCATTTCTCTAATCCAAAAGTAATTTCTACGCTTGTCTAATTGGAGGCCAAAATAATGGCTTTTTAATGCTTTTATGATATTTATTTCATAGAGAAATTATGAATCAATCCATAATTGCATTAATAGATTTATCTTTGAATTTTTAGCTTGTGTGCCAAATAATTTATTTTCATCCCATGCATCTTTTGCCCACTGTATCCTTGTGATGATGTGATGAATGATTTCATCATTTAAACTGAGTGCGATAAGTCCCAATGCTTTTTCATTCCTGCTCTTCCACTCATTTTCCCCTCTCACCTTTGGGCATTCATCTCTTCCCTCAACTAGCCCCCACAGATTTTTCCTCATGAGCAGATACATGGTTTTTGTCTGCCATGTGTAAAACTGCTCCCCATTAAATTTGGCTATTTCTTGTGCTGTACTCATGATAATGTGAAGGGGGTCTTACCTCTTGATCCAATTTCAAGATTCAAGGGTAGTGTCTACCCTTTTACAACTCAATCTGGTGTTTAGGAGATGATCACTCAGATTTATCAGCATAAAATCACCAGAAATTACATTAAATCAAGGGTAACCAATTTGTACAGAATGGTTGGAGTATCAAACCATCTCTGAATTTTAATCTGAAGTTATAGGGATCTGTATCAAATACCTAATGGTTAATTTGAACCCTCAATTGCACCAAAAAATAGTGATTAGCATTGATTAATCATTGATTAGCAAATTAATCCTCTGTTTTATGTGTAGAAAACAGAGTATGCAGGGAGCCTAGATCTGAGGCATTAGAGTTCAAATGACTCAAATCCTTTCAAGGCCATCAATAGCAATTATTCTAGTAGAGAATTAAGCCAAGAAACACAAGATTTGACCAAACATTGAATGCTTAATCTCTATTTTACCAAAGTCGCCTACAGATTTGATGAAGAGCTTGGATCTCACTGTAGACTTGATCAAATCAAATTCTGTCTTCACCAGCTTGTAGAGTACCCTTGAAAACCCCTAGGGCCAAGAGGAATTAGACCCATTGCATCTGGTGAAGTAGAGATTTCAATTTCTCCTCAAAAAAATGATGCCTACAAATTAGCAAATTTCTCTAGCTGTGCGCGGCGATTTGACAATCTATTTGGATGGGCTAGAGCACAAGTGCATTAGCTATGTTCGCCTAAAGTGGCTTGAGCTAATTTGATGTATGATGGGAGATAGAGCTCCTCCACCATCTGGGGATACAGAGGGTTTGTTGAAAAAGAGGTTTAAAAAAATTATTTATCTACTAATCCTAATTAGCCAAGTGATTAGCAAGATAATGGGCTCACAAATTGATGGATTCTAGGCTAGGCTCTGATACCATATTAAAATTACCGTAATGTGATGAGCTATGGTGGATCAAATGCTAGAATCAACATCATTAACAAAGAGATTAGATGATAATTAAGATGTGATTAGTGAGTAATTATTAACTGATAGCTTAATGTAGGCATGGATAATCAAAAACCAACAAATCCTCATTAGGCCAATGCCTCAATTTATAGGGTTTACATCCAAGCATCTAATCCCACTCATTTCTCCTTAATTCGCTCCACCTCTTTTGCTTGATTCTCTCCACCTCTTCCCAAAATATCTCCACACCTCTTAAATCTCCGCATGCTACCCTTTATTCTCTCCCAGTAGATACTTCTCACCTTTTCACAGGTTCTCTCACATTTACAGATTCTCTTTTACAGCCTCTTGCCAAGGGCTTGTTCCCGCACACACCCTATTCACTTGTATATTTCAACAGAGGCAAGTTGCCCTGCCCCCATCAGTGGTGGTATCATTGTTGTCATCTAGGCCAGGGCCAGTTGCAACAAAGGCTTGAGGATCAAGAGCATAGAAGAATTGGACTGTGGCGGCAGCCTCGACTTTGCTATACTCCCATGGAAAGGTGATGTGGGAGTTGTCAAACCAGCATATGCATGTGGCCTCCATGACTTCAATCTGATGAAGTAGTGGTGGAAGAGAATGAGTAAGCCAATTGCCGCGTAGGGTGGTACAGGATCATTGAGGAGGGAGAGGTAGGCGTCATGGATGACATGCCAGCCAGCTATGCAGAGGTATTGCAGTGCCTGTGGCTCAAGAGGAGGGGAAGATAGGGGTACGGGCAGACACCATCTGGTAAGGATAAATCAATGAGATCCGAGTGGGCTTCAGCAAGGAAGCCATATTGAAGTAGTAGGCTCCAAGATATGAGGGTGGCTTGAAAAGTATGGAAGGGGAGTTCATAGAGATCATAAGGGTGTTGGAAGGTGAGCAGCCCCCCTGGAAGAAAAAATGGGAGATGAGAGTTATGCTATTGATGGGGAGCTTGGATAGAGCATATGTATACTATTGGCGAGAGAGGGATTCTTCTATATAGATATCATGTTAGAGAAGTTTAAGGCGGATGGCTTGAAACTATAGATCAAGGAGTTGATAAGGGGTTTGGAGGGGGAAAGCCAAAATGGGGAGTTCATCAGTGTGGCGGTCTCCCCATGAGTACATCCACCTTGTGGTCAACCGAGCCTGGATGAAGGAGCCGATGGAGTGGATGGCGACTGGGCAGCCCGGCGGGCCTTAGCATCTCCAAGCTACTCATGCAGGTAATGGATGGTGGCCTCTGTAAAATCACGGTACTTGGCAAAATCCATGGTGGTGCGGTCTAAAGTATCCTCTACTGTCTGAGCCCAGCTCATGGCCTCTTGATGTAGTCCTTCAATGACTGTGAGCTCTTTGTGGGATGTTTTTGCCGATGCATGGGCTTGGTTGACTTGTTGCTGGAGCTCAAAAATTTTGTTGATAGCTGTGCCTAGATGCTTTGTTTATTGTCGAACTTTTTTTATAGCTCCATAAATTGTACATTTGTCTCGTATAACTCCTCAAACATCGCTCTCTTCTGGGATTTGGCTAATAACATTTCCCTCTGTGAAAGTTGTGCAACTTCTTGCTGTGGCAGGAGATGCAATCTTTCATTTGTTGGATGAGCTCCCGCACCATGTTAACAAGGCCATGGGCTAAGTTAGGCACATCTCCACAGGCCACATGGATACTCTCTGCATAATTTTGGCTGGAGCTGAAATTGTCGGCGACGTGAGCCCACCGGAGAGTGTTGACTAAGTTTTGGGTGTCATTGGGGGATGAGGGCCCGGCTTGATCATGAGGAGGCATCTCCGTGAACTTGTCAGGGGGGGTGGGGTCTCATATAAACTCCTGTTAAGAAAATCCTACCTCTGGCTCTCCTCTTCCTCTTTGGCGGCCTTCTTAGTGCGTTCTTTGCAGGCAGCGAGCTCTTCCTATGTGGGCTTGGGGCTTGGGGGTGATTGAGGCTGTTATGTAGGGGTGGGTTCATGGTGAGACCTCTTGGCTGTTGGTGAGGAAATAGGAGAGGTGGATGGAGGGTACAAAGAAAAAATGGTGGCATCCGGTCCGCTCAGCTTTATTGTACGTGGTAGCTCTTCCCATCTCGCCGCCGCATAGTAGAGTACCTTGGTGAGTAATGTTGTTGCTGCCAACTTGGCTTGGGGGTTGCAGTAGACTGCATGGAGCTCCCGAAAGAGGTAGTCGGTCCACTTGACCTGTTGCCCCTAGTTCACACAAGCTAAAGTTGTCAAATTGCACCTACTATTGAACCTCTCAGTCCATCTTGTGGGTGAGGAGAAACTGCAGAGTGTAGGCTGGCATCACAAGGTCATCCTAGGCAATGTTGCCCCACTCAACTCCATCCTTGTTAGCATTCCCTTTGTATAGGCCACGGGTGAGCTTAAGGGCATTGACCAGGTGTACATATGGATGTTCCATATGTGGGAGTGCAAGTGCCTCTTGCACAAGCCCTACGTTGAGCTGGACTAGATGCCTGTGGCCCTCGATATCCAGGATAATGCATGTGTGTTGATTTGCATCATAAGATTCAGTGAAGTATAAGGCATTATATAAGTATGCCCCCCAAGGCTCCAAGATGGGTAGGCGGCCCAATCGAAGATGCTCCAATTTCTATACCACTACTGGGTCTACTGCAACAACAGATCCATAGTAGGGACCAATGTAGTAAAGGAGCTTGTGCTCAACTTTACGGTGGTTCTTCATTGGGGAATGGAAAGTGTGTCTATTGACTTGCTTTATCAGAGCTTCGCCTAGGTGGGAGAGTTGGGTGGGGTGCTTCGCGTACTCCACAAAGCGGCCCTTGGTAGGCCTCTTTCTTCTTAAGGAAGTATGGTGGAGCACATCTAGGGAGAAGTTAGAAGCTTGTGACATCTTGAATGCTGGCTGTTGTGAGAGTAAGGGCTTTGGGGAAAAAACTTGCAAGGGTTTGACTAAGTTGAGAGTGAAAAGTGAGGAAATGGGAGGGAGGGGCCCATATTTATAACCCTGTGAAGAAGACACGGCCGTGGGGGTTCAAGGAACATGCATGCAACTATAAGCATACGGGCATGACAACTCAAACTACGAGTGAACGAGCATGGCAAGAAGAGCGAACGACCGTGGCAAGATGAGTGAACGACCACGGGCTTGCAGGACTGGTTGGAACAGACGGGGGCTTTTGAATAGGGAGTCAGCATGGCTATGGCAGTGTGCAGGAGAGGGAACGACTGTGCCAAATTGGGAACATTTGTGGAAAGTCGGATTTGGAGAAAGGAGCGGCCGTGCAAAACTTGGAATGGCCGTGGGCTTTGTGTTTGAGGGAGGAACGACCGTGGCACTTTTTAGAATTATGAGGAAGGAATGTCCATGCAAGTTTTTTTTTTGGTGTGCACCCAGTAACAGGTTTTGTACATAGAGGCAATGCCGCCAGCTCCCCATTGCGAGTTTTGTATTGACTGCATGCCCAGTTTGCCAAAGAAAGGACTTTATGCCAATTAGGTAATGGCAAAGTAGGGGGTGGCACTTCCTGGAGAGATTCCGATGTGGGTGGCAAGGGAGCAACTAGGGTAGAGGGAGTTGAAGGGAGTTTTGTGATCCTGTCGAGCCTCTAAGTGATAGCCAGAGGAATTGCTGATGTTGGAGGTATATCTATAATAAGAAAGTTTGTCAGTAGTAGCTTGGGGGTGACTGTGTCACATAGGACTTTCTACTTCCCTTTGTCTTGAGTAATCTTGATTCCAAATGTTTCCTTGGTTGAAGGGTATGGGATTGTGATGTGACACGAGGTAGGAGCTTAGGTTGGAGAGGTTTGGGGATCCATATGGTATGATTGCCTTCATAATAATGTTGGGCGCAAAGGAGAGATTTTGAGATCCACCACCCCAAAGGGTTGAGTGTGTGGGTTTAGGGTTCATGTTCAGAATGCCTAGGAGAGCATGTAGGTTTGTGTCAATCCTGTACCCTATAGGCTGGAGGTTGGCAAATGGGGGGCTACATTGGGGATGAGAAACTCTGGATGCTTGTTGGTGAGGGGGATGGCGGGACCTTTTGGGGATCCACAATGGAGATGCTCCCTCATAGTAGCCTTGTCCAGCAAGAAGTTGCTTGGGCACCCACCAGTGGTGAGATATCAAACCCAGTGAAGATTTGTTAGTATGGTTTAGTAGTGTTAGCTTGGTTAGTGTGAAGGGATAGGGTAGCTACTTGTGATTTGACCATGTGAGAGCATGCTGCCCTTGTGCGTGGTGGTGGTGGTGTGCGTGTGAGAGGCATTGATGTGGATGACATGTTAAGCGGGGCCCTCTTTTTTGGGGGAATGGAGTGATAAGGGTGAGGTGTTGGGGTACTTGTGGGTGGTGGAAGTGAGAGGCATTGATGTGGATGACATGTTAAGCAGCCTCTTTTTTGGGGGAATGGAGTGATAAGGGTGAGGTGTTGGGGTACTTGTGGGTGGTGGAAGTGGGGGTTATTGGCATGGGAAAGTGACGAGAATTGGCTCTTCATCCTTCATTAGAATGGTAACATGGCCAAAGCCAATCGTAGAGGGAGGTCGTCTGTGCATCCCAGTTAATGTTGCATCTATTATGGCCCATCCCCCTGTCAAGGAGGATCTATTCATGCATAGTTCCTGCAAGAATCACATAAAACTTACCTTCCAAGGGATTATTTCCAATGTGGAACAAAATTGTGAGTGTGCCAATGCAATGAATATGCTGTGAGGCAACTGCGGTGACAACGGTAGGTGTTTCTTTCAATGTGGGTTCCCCAATGGAACACCATGTTTCATAAGACAATAAATTGTAACTAGCCCTTGTATCAACAAGAGCTAATTTTTGGAAAAAGTTGGTTGGTGTGGTCATTCTTAACCATAACCAAGTTGGCTTCACCTCCCAGTCTTTGAAAGCTTTGAAAGGACTCATCTCAATGCTCTGATGATAAGAAGCATTGTAAGCAACTTCAACCAGATGCAAATGACTTAACCACTTCTTAGATTCCCTACTACAGCATGACCGAATGATATCTTCAATTACTTACTTCACCCTTTTTGTCTGGCCATCTATTTCAGGGTGGTAGGCTGTGCTGAGATCCAAGAAAGTTCCTATTGCTTCAAAGAATGCAGTCCATAATTTGGATGTGAATTTGGGATCTCGGTCACTTACTATCCTCCTGGGTAAACCATGCAATCTGAAGATGTCCTTAAGGAAAACTCTGGCAACATCCACTACAGAGTATGTTTCTTTCACTGGAATCAAATGGGTAACTTTGGTTAGCTGTCAACTACTACAAAAATGGAGTTGTAACCTGATTGCACTAAAGGTAGTCCAGTGTGACAAAGTCCATACTGGTGCATTCCCACTTCATCTGTGGAATGTCTAGAGGCTGTAGTTTCCTTGGCATCTTGACTCTCTCTGCCTTGACTCTTTGGCACATTAAGCATTTCCTTACATGATCAAGTACATCCTTTTTGAGTCCTGGCCATAAGAAGCTTTTCTTCTCACAGACATATAGGTTTTTATAAACCTTGGATGTCTAGCTATCAGGCTATCATGGGCTTCTCTCAGAATTCTTCCCTTTATTTCCGCATCATTGGGGATACATAGCGGATTATTATAATACATGCATCCTTCATCCAGTTTGTATCCAAGAACTCGACTCATTTCTTGAGGAGTCTTGCTTTCCTGCATCAAAAGGGTAGCAATAGGGGCAAAGAATTTGTCCTACATGAATTTCTCCTTTGCTTCATTGTGATCAATGGATTTGACACCACTGTAATTGCAAGCAAGGAGGCTTTTCTACTGAGCGCATATGCAACCACATTTTCTTTCCCCGACCGATACTTTATTTCAAAATCAAATTCCTCCAGGGTCTGCATTCATCTCCTTTGACGCATGTTGAGATCCCTTTGGGTGAAGATCCACTTCAGACTTTGATGATCTGTTCATCAAGGTGAATCTTTGTCCTAAAAGATAATGTCTGCACAACTTCATCAAGGTGAATCTTTGTCCTAAAAGATAATGTCTGCACAACTTTAGAGCATACACTACTGAGAGTAACTCCAAGTCATGGACGGATAAGAATAAGAGAGCCGGTTTGGCATGAATGAAACTGATTCATGTATAAACTTTTTTTATAAATCTTGTCTTTGGCATTATTGTATCGTGGAAAAAGGCTGTTTTAACAAACCTTGTGAAAAGGGCCTTAATTAAGAAACATGTTTATTTATGTCAAACAATGTAGTAGGATTAATTAGAAAACAAATTGACACGTGAGTAGGGTGGAAAGTGGGAGGATGGAATGCCCCGACGGCACCATCCAACGGACGGAAGGACCCAATTAGTCGGGTAGCTTTTCAACATATTAAGTGAAATCCCTACGCTAGATAAATAGGTTCTCGGGCAATTCTATTCTAGAAGACTAGGCCAGTGGATGTGCCTTGCATGGATGAGGAAAAAAGTGTTGTCTCGAAGAATCAAGACTAGTAGTTGCCCAAATTATGATCAATTACCCTATGGGTGATTTGATTTTTAGAAGACCACGCTCCCCCTGCTTCCAAGATTCCTGATTATTTCAGGAATTATAAGTTGGATGAATGCTTTGTACAATGTGAAGAAGCAAGACAAACAAAGAGAGAGGGCTCTGAACCGTCATTTGAAGGCCCCGCCAAAGTTAAGAAAGTGGACATCACAGATCTTGGTGAAGACTCCAAACCGGTCTACATCACCACAAACTTGACTGAACAAGAAGAGAAGGATCTCATTGATCTTCTCAAGGAATTCAAAGATGTTTTTATTTGGAAATACTTTAACATGAAAGGGGTTCCCCCCAAGTCTGCAAGCATACGACTCCAATCATGGATGATGCACGACTAGTGCGACAAAGATCTCATTCTATGAATCCAAATTATGCCAAATTGGTTAGAGAGGATATTGATAAATTGATCAATGCTAGTTTTGTTTATGAGATAGTACACATTGAGTGGGTTTCTCCTACTGTGGTTGTACCTAAAAAGAATGGAAAAATCCGAGTGTGTGTGGACATGAAAAAGGTCAATGCTGCAAAACAGTTAAGGATCATTATCCTTTACCATTTACTGAACAAGTCTTAGAACGAGTGGTGGGAAAAGAAGTCTATAGCTTCTTGGATGGTTTCTCGAGCTATAATCAAGTGCAAATAAATCATGCTGATTAGCATAAGACAACATTTATCACCCAATGGGGAACTTAGGCCTATAAATTGATGCCTTTTAGTTTGACCAATTCTCCAGCAACTTTCCCAAGACTTATGTGTACGGCTTTTAAGTACTACCTAGAGAAATTTCTCAAAATCTTCATGGATAACCTTGGGGTGCACTCATCTTGGAAGGAGCATTTGAATTGTTTACGTAAAGTTTTCCTCAAGTGCAGACTTTATAGAATGCCCATAACATGATTGTGGTAGGCCAGTTCTACCAATAAATTCGACTTCATCGGTTCCAGCAGTGGAAGTGGGAGTTAGAGGCATTTCAGTTCTCTCATCTTGTGGTTGCTACCAAGCTCACTCTTGATCGAGTACAAAGCCGAAAACAGAGTTCTCGCCCGTGTTTTTGGCTTCGAGTGGATGACCATGAGAGCATTCTAGAGAATTTGAGAGCTAGAGAGGGTGCTAGTGACTAGATCGCTATCTAGATAGTGACTAAACTCAGACTAGCTAGGTTAGCTCGCTTACATTATACTTAGATTTATTGGCAGTGACTAACCTCAGAATAACTGGGGTAGCTCATTTTCATTATGCCTTGATCTTTCAGTTAGTGTGGCTAAACCCAGAGTAGTTGGGTTAGCTCACATTTTGATGTACTTAGTTGATTTTTTTTTTACCATTTATGAGTTTTCATTATTGAGGATCATTGTATTTTAGTTTTGATGTTCATGGTTTTTGGATTTTTTTAACACTTTGACTATCATATTGTCCCGCTCTTCTCCATACCATCGTACGTAAACATGCTCCAATGGTGACCAAAATTTGCAAGAATGTGGGTCCCTCCCACATGCTCACAAAGTTTGGTCACCATCGAAGCATGTTTGCATACGATGGTATGGAGAAGAGCAGGATTTTCCATGGCCTCTCAAGCACCAAGAGACTTGCAAAATCTACACTGGGCGGTAATTGCTAAACCAAACATGCTCTGATGGTAACTAAACTTTGCGAGCATGTGGGGGTGGGTCCCTCCCACATGCTTGCAAATTTTGGTCACCATCAGAGCATGTTTAGGTACGATGACATGGAGAAGAGCGGGATCTTCCATGGCCTCTCAAGCATCGAGAGACTTGCAAAATCCGCACTGGGTGTTAATTGCTAATCCAAATAGGCTCCAATGGTGACCAAACTTTACAAGCATATGGGGATGGGTCCCCCCCCCACATGCTTGCAAAGTTTAGTCACCATCGAAGCATTTTTGGGTACGATGGCATGGAGAAGAGTGGGATTTTCCATGGCCTCTCAAGCACCAAGAGACTTGAAAAATGCGCATTGGGTGCTAATTGCTAATCCAAACATGCTTTGATGGTGGTAACCAAACTTTTCAAGCATGTGGGGATGGATCCCCCCACATGCTTGCAAAGTTTGGTCAGCATCGAAGCATGGGTACGATGACATGAAGAAGAGCAGGATTTTCCATGGCCTCTCAAGCGCCAAGAGACTTGAAAACTCTGCACTAGTTGCTAATTTCTGATCCAAACATGCTCTAACGTTGACCAAAACTTGCGAGCATGTGGGGGTGTGTCCCCCCCACATGCTTACAAAGTTTGGTCACCCATATGTTTGAGTACGATGACATAGAGAAGAGTGGGATTTTCCATGGCCTCTCAAGCAGCAAGAGACTTGAAAAATCCGTACTGGGTGCTAATTGCTAATCCAAACATGCTCCAATGGTGACCAAACTTTCCAAGCATGTGGGAGCGGGTCCCCCCCACATTCTTGCAAAGTTTGGTCTCACCATCAGAGCATTAGGTACGATGACATGGAGAAAAGAGGGATTTTCCATGGCCTCTCAACAAGCACCAAGAGACTTGAAAAATCCACACTGGGCACTAATTGCTAATAAAAACATGCTTCGATGGTGACCAAGTTTGTGAGCATGTGGGGGTGGGTCCCCCCCACATGCTTGCAAAGTTTAGTCATTGTAAGAGCATGTTTGAGTGCGATGACATGGAGAAGAGAGGGATTTTCCATGGCCTCTCAAGCATCAAGAGACTTGAAAAATCCACACTGGTCGCTAATTGTTTGCTAATCCAAACATGCTCCGATGGTGACCAAAATTTGCGAGCATGTGGGGGTGAGTCCCCCCCACATGCTTGCAAAGTTTGGTCACCATCGGAGCATGTTTGGGTATGATGACATGGAGAAGAGCGGGATTTTTCATGGCCTCTCAAGCACCAAGAGATTTGAAAAATACATACTAGGTGCTAATTGCTAATCCAAACATGCTACGATGGTGACCAAACTTTGCAAGCATGTGGGTCCCCCCACATGCTTGCAAAGTTTGGTCACCATAAGAGCATGTTTAGGTACGATGACATGGAGAAGAGCGGGATTTTCCATGGCCTCTCAAGCACTAAGAGACATGAGAAATCCGCATTGGGTGCTAATTTCTAATCCAAACATGCTCCGATGGTGAACCAAACTCTGTGAGACGAGCATGTGTTCCCCCCCACATGCTCGTAAAGTTTGATCACCCCATCGGAGCATGTTTGGGTACGATGGTATGGAGAAGAGCAGGATTTTCTATGGCCTCTCAAGAACCAAGAGACTTAAAAGATCGACTAATTGCTAATCTAAACATGCTCTGATGGTGACCAAACTTTGCGAGAGCATGTGGGGGCGGGTCCCCCCCACATGGTTGCAAATTTTAGTCACCAACCATCAAAGCATGTTTGGGTACGATGGCATGGGGATTTTCAACAAATAATATGATAGCCAAAGTGTTAAAAAATCCAAAAACCATGAACATCAACTAAAATGCAATGATCCTCAATAATGAAAAAACTCATAATGATATAAACATCAACTAACTAAATCAGAATGTGAGTTAACCCAACTACTCTGGTTTAGCCACTAACTCAATAGATCAAGGCATAATGGAAATGAGCTACCCCAGCTAGTTTGAGGTTAGTTACTACCAATAAATCTAAGTTCAATGTAAGTGAGCTAACCGAGCTAGTCTGAGTTTAGTCACTATCAACGGGAACCCAATCAATACCGTCATCTCTAACTAGTGGTCGACGTGCACATGGAGGAGGCTGATGTGCACGTCGAGGAGGCTGTGCCGACTATGGGAGTCATTGAATATTTGCGAGGAGGTTTGCCTCAAAGGCAAGATCATAAGCTGGTGCTGGTGTACTCGAGAGAGCTCACGAGTCCCATAAGCTGCTAATAGCCCTCTCCCTCTCTCTATGTCGTGCTACCACAAGATGTCATTGTCTATAAACCCAAAATCTGTAATTGGCAATGGTACGTGCCTGCCACTCTGCACGTGTAAGCTTCTCTGCTATAAGGATACGTTGCTCATGGGAAGCAGCACTGCTGTGCCAACACCACTAGGACTAGCACCAACCACACGCTCATGTGTTGTGAGTTGGCTCTCCTGAAGGAGGACTCTCTGGTATGCATCAAACTCGTGTACACTCCACTCAATCTTTGGAGGCACCTCAGGCTCCTGATCTCTGTCATCGGGCGGCATCAAGTCCTAAGTCAATAGCTGATGTAAAATCAAGTGGCCTGCCAGTCCTAGCATCTACTCGAGCAAAGCCTAGGTGAAGATCGTCAATGTCGAGAACTCTGTATGTCACTAGGTTGATGCGTGCTTGGCAAGAGGGACATGCCTAGGTGAAGATCATCAATGTCGAGAACTCTGTATGTCACTAGGTTGATGCGTGCTTGGCAAGAGGGACATGCCAAGAAGCATACTAGCTCTTAAGTGATGCAGGACAAATGGAAAAAATGTCCACATCCCAAAGCATATCCACTAGTATTGTCAATGTCCTCAAGGCATAGAGCACAACAGGGGTTGTGCCACTGATGAGTTTTTCTTCCAAGGTCAATGAGAAGGTATGAATAATTGTGCAGGTTTCACATGTGGATTAAAAAATCTCTACATGTTGGATAGGATCTTCGTCCTTCCCCAGAGAATTTTTGGATGATTTTGAAAATGATATGTGGCTTCATCTAGGAGGGTCGGGATTCTAGAGCAGTGCCTAGTTCATTGAACATTCCTCGGCTCATCTCCGCGCCACCATATTTACGAAGTCTGTCCTTGTGGCTGCACTAAGGTCAATGGTTAGATCCATCCTTGGCCTTTGACAGGAATTGCTCCCCCCTTCCTAGACCTCGTCCCCTTCCTTTATTATCTCTTCTAGGTATTTTTGGTCCATGGGATGGTCCTGCCGCGCTGTACCTTGGAGTGGCTCATTATTAGTCGCCTTCATATGCATTTGCAAAATTAGAAGTTCCATGTCTTGTAGGAACGTAGGATGATTGATCATCTATTCAATATCCTTTTTGGTGTACAAACGGTCCTCCACTTCGCCCGCCACTCTTTCTAGGTTATCCTCTTCTTCTATGGTTGTAAACCCTTCCTCATCTCTGGACTCCTCATTTATGGGTTCCAAGTTTGGAATTTCTCCCTCACTTCTTTCCAATTCTGGTTCCTCACCCTGTGATTGGAGTAGGTTTAAACTTCCCGTTTCACTTTGCTCAGCTCTCATCCTTCGAGTATCAAGCTCTTGTTTCCTTAAGCTCAACTCTCGTAAGCTATCGTTCCACCTCGCTCCTTTTGAGATCTAACTCTACTTCCTCCGAGGTAGGGAAGAATATTTGACCTGTCCTAGCCACACTTTCCATGTCTCGACTCATTCGGGGGGTGCCAGTGTTCGACAGCCTAGAATTTGACGTTTGGATGGACACTTCTTGTCGTGGACAGAGTCCAGCACTAGTTGACGTACCCATGCCCACAAATTGCGCTTCTTCGTCCATGACTGGTTTGGAGACCAAAAAATCCCTAGGCGATATCAATGATACCACTGGATCTAGTTGGGGAGGGCGGTTTCTCCTCTTCCCCAAACCCAATGTATCTCAGCCCTTCTTCCATGGATTCTTCGCTTACTACTAGTTTCAACGGTGGTCAGGTTCCTTTAAGACACTCAGGTGTGTGCTTGTGGAATGTCCTGAACTCGCATTTTTTTGATAGGAAGATCCTGGGTGATTTGATGCACTATCATCAAGTGTAATATCGTCTTTGATGCGTTTTCCAGATCTTAAGTGCATGTATGTATAATTTGATAGGCTGCTTTGTTGACCCAATTTGATTTTGCTCCGATTCTATCACTCTATTTTTGAAGCCGTGAAACTGCAGAGAATAGTTCACGGCATGAAGTGTCAGAAAAAGGTTCATGGCATGAACGTTTTTCTACACTTTCACATGTTCAAAGATTTTTGCTTTTAGGGTCAGATCCCCTCTTCTTTGCTATAGGCGTCCCTCCTTTATCGACCTTCATGGTCTTGGCCTGACTATTCGTTGGATTGGACTAAACCGTGAGTTTGTAGAAAAAAATTCATGTCGTCGTAAACACTAATTGGTTCACGGCGTGAAGATTTTCTGAACTTTCACGTGATTAAAAATTTTGTTAGACTTCATGGCGTCAGAGGTGTCAAGATAAGGTTGCCTATTTTTGGCAAGGCAATCCCGTGATTTGCGGCACTAATTGTGGCACTGATGTCGGGAGCGATTCGCGACGTGAAGTTGCAAAAAAAGTTCACGGCATGAATGTTTTTCTGTAGTTTCACATTGGAAACTTCCCGCGTCGAATGTTATGTTTTTGGGTGCAAAATACCTATCCAACGGATCCCAAATTGATTGTGCCACACCTAAGGAATGGAATGCAAGTTCTTAGCATAGTCGATTGCTCCTTATATTTTTTATTTTTGTGAATTTTTAAAAAAGAAGAAAATAGAATACCAACCTGTTCGTTCACATTGATGCTTGCAATAATGCAAATATCAACATTAACAAGAAAACACAGTGAAGCTCTATCCTAAGACCACTCCACCACACACACACAACATCACAACCAATTTCTCATGATTTCTTACTACTACACAAATCTTATCCATTCATTTTCTACGCAATGCACTACCAGAATGCAAGGGCAATCATGAATCTTATGCAATGGGAGTTGAAACTCCAAGAGGATGGAAGAAACAAAGGTGTTTCCCTCGCAACGGCACCAAAAATGTTATGGGCTACCACACCTCTAAGAGGGAACTCAATGCATTCACCTAAAGGATGAGCAATAGATCACAACTATCATAGGGCACTTACCAATGCTTCAAACTTGAGTCCCTTGAGGCCTCACAGCTCACTTGTTAAGCTCCAACCTCCAAGCTCCACCTCAACAACACTGTCACCATAGAGTCGCTCGCACACCGTCGCATAAGGCAATCGCTCTCTCTCACTCTTCCACACAAGAATAGAAGAGAAACAACACTAGAATTCTCTCTCTCTCTCTCAATCTCTCTCAAGACACAAGGAAAAGCTCTCTATAGCACAAAGGGGATTGTGTCTTTTCATTATGAGAAAATACCTTATATACATTTGGCCCTTACTCACACTTGGGCGTCCAAAACTTACTTAACTAGGCCTTGGGTGGCCAATATCTCATAATGTACAACTTTTATAGTGCCGTTTCACAACCAACATGTGCACGGTGAATCATCATCCATGTGCAGGGAAATTCCTATTGCAAAATCTCCATAATCACAGTCCGCGTTAGCAATAGCACCAACAGAGCTGACCCTAAAGGTAAGAGAAAAATGGATTTTGGAATGACCACTTAAATGCCTAAGGCAATGTCAATACAATATGACCTTCAGCCAAAGAAGCAAAGCATTACAAAGGAAGTCCCAAACCCTAAAGTGTAGCAAAAGTACAACAATAGGTAGTCACTCTGTTTGGAACAAGCAGAGGAGTAATCCGAGCTACATCTTTTAGAGTTGACAAGGGTACTCAACCAGAAGGTTGCAGAATTTTACAAACAACATGCACTTAATAAGCAACAAGTCATGGACCAACATTATACTCAAATAACATAGCTCAAAGCCCAACTCCAGGAAACATCCAACCAGGCAGATAAAATTAGTAAGTTGGTGGCCAATCTAGAAGAGGAAAAACTTTTGTCTTTAAAAAGGGCTACATATGCTAGAAAGCAAAGGGAACGTTATGACAAGCTACACAAACAAAAGCAAGATCTGCTAAAAAAACTGGAAATTTCAAGCAAAGAATTTACCTTGGTCAAAACAGATAAGAATCAAGCTCAGAGTAAGATGGCTGCGGAGATGGCTAAGGTAAAAGAGCTAACAGAACAATGTAGTGACTTGAAGCATAGACTACAAGAAGACAAGGAAAGCCTGGTACAACGGCGTCAAAAATAAAATCAAGAAGAAGTCAAGTTCAACCTCAAGCATAAGGCAAAAAGGACAGCTTATTCCAACTGCTACAAAAGGCATGGGAAGATTGCTCAAAGTATCATGCTAAAGCTATGGACAAAGCTAGGGAACTGGACTTTACTCTCCAGCAGCGTAGAATCACGAAGAGAAGGAGATTTATCTAGTAGAACAAGGGGCAGGTACATTTCTTGCCACTATCTCTAACCATGCCTCTGCTCTAGCTACATTAGCTATTTCCCAACAAACTCCAGCAAAAACCCAAAATTTTTTCACATCTACCCTTTTATTGTCTATGACTATAAAAGGCAGATTTTGAGGTCCCTTTGACAAGTGAGAAAGATGTCCCGATAAAATGCCCCTACATTTGTAATTGCCATTCTTCATGGAGACATTAGTCTACAAAGCCTTGATCTTTTCTATGCCCCATTGCATCCTATAGTAATTAATTTCCGAGCATGGGTTAGGGTGCTTCTCAATTCTCAAGATTTTTTTGAGGAAGGGAAACTTATGGAAGTGGGTCTACTAGAAGACTTAACCTTTAAAGCCTAAACATCTATAGACTAAATAGGCCAAAGCCTTACATGGATGAAACTTTTTTGACCTTATGAGGCTAGGGACTACTCCTTGTATTTATGGGCTAGGCAAAGCAATCTTTATCACCCCTTGGGCAGCATATGGAAGTTATTCAGAATCATTACATGTCATTTGGAAATCCTAAAACTAGGAAATTCTTTAGAATTTGATTTGCATCACATTAATTACCCCTCCATTGATGTCACTAAAATCATCAATTACCCCTCCATTGATGACACTAAAATCATTCAATGGGAAGCTAATTTTAAACAACACTTCAATGGCAAGCCACCTAACCCAAAGTAAGAAGACGGGCCGAGAAAAGCTTTTGACAAATTAACATACCCATATGTCCATGCATTCCAAGTGAATAATCAACCATAGTTGTCACCATCGGGAAGGTTCTAAAGGCCAAAGTGAAGGTACCAGTAATGAAGCTGCAGCTACAATACTCAGTCATGTAGGAGATCTTGACCTACCTTTACAAGATTTCCAACATCTACATTCGCAATACAATCAACTATGGGAACTCGGGCAGGAGTCTCAAGGAGAAGCACAAAGGCTTACAAAATTTACTTATCATTGCCTTGTGGAGAGGAATAACATGGGAACTCGGGCAGGAGTCTCAAGGAGAAGCACAAAGGCTTACAAAATTTACTTATCATTGCCTTGTGGAGAGGAATAACATGGGGGGAATGCCTATAGTTTTGGACTCTAGAGGATTGCAAATAGTGCAACATGAGAGTCTACAACACAAGGAGAACAATGCATGGATTTAAGATGATACAGCTTTTTGGTGGGAAGAGGCATCACAAGTACCCACCCATGAACAAACTAAATCAGCACACGGGATTTTCCAGATCTTACTGAAAATTCAGAATCTGAAGAGTGGCCCAGGTACAATAATATCTACCACACAGTACCCACAGCTCCTCCTAACACTGTGGCTGGCTGAACTTTTTGCAAAGTAGGACATGTTTGAGAAGTTTGCCGAAGGAAACATATTTGGAAGTAATCAAGGAGGGAAACCCTTGGTTGAAGCCACAGCTTGTATTTGAGGCAACAACCTTTGATCCTCACTGCCCTTATGATCCTACTATAAGTGTCAAAACACCCACGGTAGAAATGATGAAAAAGAGGCCTTATTTGGTCTATCCTCCTAGGGGTGACATGGGAGAGCATGTAAAATTACATAGATGGAAAGCCAAATACTGATGGAAGCCCGTAAAACAACACACACAATTCAAGAACCCTCACCTAGCGGATCTTCTTGATGTACAGGTGGTTGGTTTCTTAATAGAGTATTCTTTTAACAAATGGAAATAGGACCATCCCGTAGAGGACAGAGGTGGTTATACACTACCTCCAAAGGTACAATGAAAGGCTAATAGGATGGGAAGGCACTCAACTAGAATGGACACAAAAGTACCTACAGCTAGATCACTATGCCTGTGCCTATTATAATTCACTAAGGAGCCTTCATGTCACTCCTTGCTTCATGCCATACCCTCGACGGTGGACTAGGGAAGTCTTCAAAGCTAAACGAGGCAAGAATCCCCATTGTATCTTTAACTTCCCTCGGTTCCACCCGTCAACCTTCATAAATATACATGCCATGAGGAACCACCTTAAGGAATTGTACTATGCATGGAGGCAGATACCTGATCCTGCATTTTTGGCAAACAGTTAGATTTACCCAACTTATTATAACACTTTTGGATGTTCCAAAAACAGGCACAAAATGGGGCAAAGAGAAGTTACTATAGGATCTCAAAACAAAGGCCCAAATGAGGATGTGGTAGCTTTCTATTTCACCAACTCAGATTTCTACCTGGGTATTTGCTCTATGACTTTGAAACTATGGTGGATACATAATTTTGGCCTCCATACAAAGCTTTCCAAAGTACCCAATACTCTTTGGAATTGAGGCATTTACATTGGCAGCATGCTGCCAAAATAAGTTCTTGTAAATTAGAGTCACTTACCTAAAAGTGGTAAGCATAAGAGTTCAAGTCTAGTCGCCAGTTGGTTTTCCGACCATTGGCATAGTCTTGCACATGCATGCATCAAGTCGCTAGTTGATTTTCTAATCACTAGCATAGTCTTTCCATGATTGCATCTACATTTGCTTACCAAATCTTCTCGCATACTAGAGGTGTCGCCAATCTAGGTGTTGGCATAAGAGTCTAATGTCGCCTAAGATTTTCTAATCAAGGGCATAGTCTTAAGACATGGCGTCATGCATGGCATTTCCTTGTATATATATGCATGTTGCATACTCAACTATTCAAAAAATTATATATATATATATATATATGTAAACACACACACACACACACACAATACTCACTGTGCACTTTTATCTTTAGGACTAGAAGCCATCCAGGTACATTTTTGATGGGGGGATCTTGGTGGGATATTCTTGGCCCAAGATACAACCCATCGCCTGGATTACCCCTCAATTACTCTTCTTCAACAACATGTTGTTCATTTTACTATGCATCATATAGACACTTTGCATTTTTCAAGTGCATGTATTAGGCACTCTTATTTGTTTATACTTGTGCACATGCATATGCACTTACTCTTGGCTTCACCAATTTCAACATCGACTACCAATATGTACTGCTACATCATGCAATTATCTCAAAAACCTTCCAAGGCTCTTGTACTTCACAAGCCCTATTCATCAATCAGCAACACTGAGGCCTCTAGAATGACAACCCAATGATCTCTTCTCAATATGACTGATCTTCAAATTTCCCCAGACTTTGATTTTCCATGCATAGGTCCGAGGACGGTAGGTCAGAGGACAGACCTTTTTCAAAGGCCATCTAAGCAAATCAAGTGGTCATCATTCATCAAATTATTTCAAAAGGGTCACTTGTAATTTTTGAACCGCCCGAGCAAGTTTTTTAACACTTCATGTAACATTTTACAGATTGTTCCCACTCAAATGAGCACATCACGATGTAAACAAGGGGATGTTCGAGCTAAGTGTAATGTCGTCATCACATACATGTACACTAGTAGGTGTAGCGACATAGTTCTCATTTTTACACAATGGCCACCCAAGTTTGGGTGCCCAACCACTTAATAAGTTCTATATAAATAACAATATAAGGAATGAGAAGACACACTTCCCTTGTGCAATCTTAGAGCTCGTGTGTTCTCTTGATCTTACCCACTTTCTAGAGTATGTGAGAGTGTGTCACAACGCTCACTGTGCACTTTTATCTTTAGCACTAGAAGCCTCAACATCAAAAGCCATCCAGGTACATTTTGGATGGGGGGATCTTGGTGCGATATTCCTGGCCTAAGATACGACCCATTGCTTGGATTACACCTCAATTGCTCTTCTTGCATAACATGCTGTTCATTTTACTATGCAACATATAGACACTTGCATTTTTCAAGTGCATACATTAGGCACTCTTATTTGTTTATACATGTGCACATGCATATCTTGGCTTCACCAATTTCAACATCGACTACCAATCTGTACTGCTACATCATGCAGTTATCTCAAAAACCTTCCAAGGTTCTTATACTTCACAAGACCTATTCATCAATCAACAACGTTGAGGCCTCTACAACGACAACCCAATTATCTCTTCAGTATGGCTGATCTTCAAATTTCCCCAAACTTTGATTTTCCATGCATAGGTCCGAGGACAAACCTACTTCAAGCATAGGGGAGATTTTAACTACATTTCCAATGGCAGTTAACTAGGCAATTGGCTTAGGCAGGCCCATCAACATATTTTTCAAAGGCCGTCTAAGCAAACCAAGTGGTCGTCATTCATCAAGTTATTTCAAAGGCCGTCTAAGCAAACCAAGTGGTCGTCATTCATCAAGTTATTTCAGAGGGGTCACTTCTAATTTTTGAATACCCGAATGGGTTTTTTAGCACTTCAAGTAACATTTTACGGATTTTTCCCGCTCAAATGAACGCATCATGATGTAAACAAGGGATGTCAGGTGTAATGTTGGCATCACATACACATGTACACTAGTAGGTGTAGAGACACATGGTTCTCATTTTTACACAATGGCCACCCAAGTTTGGGTGCCCGGCCACTTAAGTTTTGTATAAATAACAATGTAAGGAATGAGAACACACACTTCCCTTGTGCAAAAATTGAGAGCTCTTGTATGCCACATATTTCCTTATCTTCTTCTTGTTAGTGTGTGTGAGAGAGAGAGATTGTGTGTAAGTGTACATGCAGAATATTGAGTTGCACCACCATGGCTATGGAGCTGTGAGGCGAGTTGTCCAAGAAAGCTTGCATAAACAGTGTTGGTGACAAACACTGGGAGGTGAGAAGGAACTGGCTTCCCTTGGGAAGCTCAAGACATGCTGGTTTTGCATCCCCCGTGACTTGTAGGTGAGTTTATGCCTTCTCTTTTGATGAGCCTTCATGGGAGTTGTGTCCTCTTAAGAGTAGGTTAAGACAAGCTTAACATGACTGAAGGCTCGTCAAGCTAGTAGAGGATTCTCTGCATCTTTACTATGGAATGAGCTCCCCCCCTGGTTACTTGGGGAACAATTGCTTGGACCATTAAGGCACTAAGGCATATGATGAGGATGGTGGGAGGCTACCATTGCAGGGTTGCTCATCGTTGGGTCTCGATAACTCCAGTTTTGATTCCCTCTTCTATTCACTGGTAGACTCTAGGCTCTTGCTAGAGAGATGGGAGATTTATATTAGTATTTCTATATGGAATATTTGGCGAGCTCACTATCGATCCCCCACCCCACCAACGAAATCCATCTGGGGAGTGTATGGCTTGATATCATTCACATCCTCCGTGGGCATCAGGGGAAGCTTTAGGGTGGCTTTGATCACATGTGAAAGCATAGCGGTGCCTTCCTGCTAGATACACGGAGCAACAACTTCAATGCTAACATTTGATAAGGCCATCACAAACAAAATGAAGGAGGGTTTAGGGTGGTGTACTCTACTAACAAGGCTTGGTGGCAATGGTTTATAACAAAGTGCTTTGGAGCTTGCCTCTATATTTATAGCAGTGGGAGCTTGCCTCTATATTTATAGCAGTGGGAGAGGTGCACTCTTCTTTTTCAACAACAAAATAAAAAAAAATTATCTTTTTTAATGTTAATAATAAAGGCATCTTTCCTCGATTTTCTACACACAATAATAAAGGAATCTTTTTAACTTGTTTGGGAAAGAGCAAGTATGTATTGGAGCACCTTCACCCTCTCTCTTTTCAAACCCATGAATGCTCATAACGTAAATACCATTCATCAATACATGACAACATTCTACAATACACTGGACCTACTTGAAAATGCATAACCCATACCGAGAGGGGGAGGAGGGAGGGAGGGGGGGGGAGATAGACATTGCACAATTGAACCCTCTACAATGAGGTTACTTCTACAAAGGTTACATAGGTCCCAAAATACTAGAGGTCAATTGATTATCCATGCATTTAATTATCTAAACTAGGGTACGTTATCCTACGAGACAAGGCATTGTAAAGCTCAAGGTCAGATAGGATAGGTTGGATGAACATATTCTCGCTCTAGCTTAAGCCTACCACACGTAAATAAATGAAATAAAAGTACTTGCAAGCTCAAGGTCAGATAGGATAGGTTGGATGAACATATTCTCGCTCTAACTTAAGCCTAGCATGCAAGATATAACTTCTTTTTGGATTCTCTATCTTCAAAATCTGGACATGTACTTGCATGCAAGATATAACTTCTTTTTGGATTCTCTATCTTTTCAAAATCTGGACATGTACAACACGGTTCATCTTTCACATGCACATCATATTTTCCCACGTGCGATTCGATCTTGAAAACTTCATACTTGTGCTCCACTCTCTGCACTTCTTCTACCACCATAGCTTTCATTTTCAAAGCGGTCTTTATTTTTTTGGCCGCTTCCTCTGATATCAATATGTGGTACTTGACTCTTATGCCATTTTGCATGCCTAAGCCACTAGGCTCTATGTTA
This sequence comes from Cibotium barometz, assembly GCF_041138505.1. Taxonomy (NCBI): domain Eukaryota; kingdom Viridiplantae; phylum Streptophyta; class Polypodiopsida; order Cyatheales; family Cibotiaceae; genus Cibotium; species Cibotium barometz. The sequence continues at coordinate 11,010,422 of NC_141109.1, forward strand.
GTAGTGGACCCATATGGGGGATCTTTTGAAGTTTTGGTTGTAAAGAACCTTGATGCCCCACTGCTACACGATGGGTTGGGCATAACACCTTCTACATTCTTGCTCTCCATCTGGTATCCACCTTCCCATAATGAATATACCTCCTCGTCTGTGAGCTTGGTTCCTATAGCAACTGGCCATATCTTAGGTGTTTAATTAGGCTTTGGGTCTATGTTGGTGTCCACAATATAGCAATGAAGCATGTGGTCAGGGCAGAACCATATCCATTATCTAAAGAGACCATTAGGGTGCTTGTGATAGCCTTCAAAGGAAGGTGCAAGCACACCCTTAGAAGATCCAACTATGTGTTGCACCCACACCTCGTTTTTTTAGTTTCTCCAAGCTTGGACCTCTCCCTTGTCCTTGCCTTAGATTAAAAGACTGCCTTTTTACTTTAAACATTTATATTTACCATATTGGTGGTAGTACATGCATTGTAAAGAGAAATCTTCCATCTATATCCTTCCCCTGCCAGACAACTTCCATGCTTTCTTTCTGATAGGTTTGTCCTTGGGGTATTTGGACCATCGTTACTTCTCTCTATCGTTGTCACATGACTGAACCCCAATGTGCTATGCACACCTCCCACTATCTCAACCAAGAGTCCATTGCTGACGAATTCCTATTATCCATCACATGACCATTGTGCCACCATTGACGTATCAATCAAGCCTCCACTGATGTAGCTTCACTGGTAAGAGCCATGTGCCACTTCTTGCACATTACTTTGTGCTATCCTTGAGACGTAACACACACACATACTTTGTTGTGTGGACAACCATGCTCTGCTCCCAATGAAATAGGTAAGACCTCTCCCTGAGCCTGGTGGGAGTTTTGAGATTCAAGCTCGATTCGTCTCATCAGACGGAGGGCATCACATAATAGATGTAGCAATGCACATCGCCGGAACTGAGCAGTAATGGAAAAGGAGATTTCTAGACGTATTGCCGATGTGTATCATTAATCTACTCATCGTCTCATCAGACGGAGGGCATCACATAATAGATGTAGCAATGCACATCGCCGGAACTGAGCAGTAATGGAAAAGGAGATTTCTAGACGTATTGCTGCACTCCTCTCTAGTGGTTGGTACCTTTAGCATGCTTCCAGTTGTTGAGATATCGAGCTCATCTAGTGAGGCGGTGAACACTGATGATGACCTGCCTGGGGGATAGGCCCCACACTTATACCACTGGCATGGTTGGTGAGATCATGGGTGATATGCGGCCAGTGGGATGACAGGCTATGTGACAGCCATTCTAGAGATTGGCATAGTTTTAGCGCCAGCTCATTTAGTTGGGTTCACACTATAGAGAACCCTAGTATGTATTTGGTTGAGTACCTTTTCATATTGTGTGTACTCTTATCTTTGTATATGGTGTGTTGAGTGTGTGAAGAAGAAGAAGGTTTTCAGCCTCTCACCTTGTGTGTTCTCTTTTAGAGTTTTGTGAGTGTGTGTGTGCTTGCAAGAGCTCAAGCTCTCTTCTCCCCTACATCTTTTCATGGTATCAAAGCCTGGTTCATGAGCTGTAAGAAAAAAGAAGCATTAGGAAGTGGTACGAGGGTAGGAGCTTCATCTACTCTTCCCTATTTGTGGCTACACTCTTGTCGGGAGCTCTACGGGAGACACCGGCAAAGGATCTTTGATTGAGAAGCTTTCTTTGCAGTAGTAAAGCTATAGGGCAACTATATTGTTCTATTGGACGAAATTTTACGGGTCAAAAACGCGTTTCAGGCGCGTTAGGACCTCCGTTTTTTGAAAAGCAGGCGATTTCGAGCACTGCGAGTAAGTCATCGATTCTATGCAGAACTCTGTTTTAAGAACTACAGGAAGACAGATTGGTTGTGCAGACATTGTGTGTGCTGCTGCAAGGAGGTCAAACAGTTGCCATTGGGGGTGTATGTATGCACATTGAGGTCACTGGTTGAGTGTAGTACAGTACCGTTGCAAAAAATACAACAGTTTGTGCAAGACAAACCAGAGTGCTATTTCTGGTAAATTTGTGTCTGGCAAGATGTCAAATGATGGCATAAACCAGATTGTTGCTGAGAAGCTTGACAAGAACAACTTCCATGCTTGGAGGTTCAGGTTGATAATTTTCTTGATGGGAAAGGGTTACTGGGACTACATAAAAGGTGAGCATGAAGAGGCACCAGAGATACCGGAGATCAATCCGATTACTAGAGATGTGAAAGAGTTCAAGGATTGGAACCAAGGAGCCAGAAAAGTTATGTATTGTCTCTCTATCAGTATACAAGACACCATGATTGGGCACATACAGGATTCCAAGGTCCCCAAGGAGACGTGGGACACCTTGGTAAAACTCTATGAAATGAATACCAAGGCACGAAAGATACAGTTGAGGAATGAACTTCATACTATGGAGAAAAAGAGTATGTCTGTGAATGCATTGAAGATCAAGGGTATTGTGGAATCCCTTGCATCTATTGGTGTTTCAGTAGATGATGATGATAAGGTGGAAGTCTGTTTACGTGGTCTCGAGCCACAATACAAGGCATGCAAGACGTCTATTCAGACTCGGGAAAACATTCCCAATTTCACAGATTTGGTGTCTATGTTGATTATAGAGAGAAGAGCTTGGGTGAAGACCAACATTCTTCACAAAACAAAAACAGTTCAGAGCAACATGCCTTCTACACAAGTTCAGGAAGAGGACGAGGTGGGCACGGCCAAGGAGGTGGCCGAACAGGTAATCAGAATTATGGCCAGCAGAGCAACAACAACAATAGTCCCAGAATTATGGCCAGCAGTAGCAACAACAATAGTCCCAGAATTATGGCCAGCAGTAGCAACAACAATAGTCCCAGAATTCACAACAACAACAACACGCACGTGGAAGAGGCCAATTCAGAGGCAGGGGGAGTCAAAGAGGTCGTGGAAATTAGCAAAGGCAGTATAATGATACACGTGGATGCTTTTATTGTGGTAAGCCTAGACATGTGCAGGCAGATTGTTATAAGAAGCAGGCTGACATGTGCAGGCAGATTGTTATAAGAAGCAGGCTGACATGCAAAATGAGAAATTGCAGCAAAACAACTATGCATCCTCGAGCAGAAACAATGAGGATAATGAAAGGTTGTTTGTTATGCAGCATGTCGTTAATGCCATGTCTGAAAATATTGAAGCAGCACATAAAGATGATGTATAGTATGTTGATTCAGGTGCTTCAAACCACATGACAAGTCATGGGGAGAGGTTCAAGGAGATGAAAAACCTTGAAAGACTAGGTTTTGTGGAAACAAGGGATGACAATGCTCATCTAATTGCCCATGTTGGAGATGTGCCATTATCTATGTAGGATGGCAAAGTGAAGTACCTTGCAGATGTACTTCATGTTCTGAACATAACAAAGAATCTGGTTTCAGTTGGCTAGATGATTGAGCAGGGTTTGCAAGTTTGGTTTAACCCTGATGGTTGTTATGTTGAAGACTTTAAAGACAAGTGCAGGTTGGTTGCAAAAGGCAGCAGAGTGGGCAGAATGTTTACATTGAATGTAAACATGCCTGAAGTGAGTGTTGCGATGTTTGTAAATGGTTCAAGAACTGTTGCAGACACAGACATTTGGCATAAAAGAATTGGACATGTGAATGTGTAGAGAATGAAGTCTATGTAGAGACTAAAGGAATTGTGACAAGGCTGCCAAAGTTTAAAGTTGAAGGTATGCAGAAAATATGTGAAGCATGCCAATTTGGAAAGCAAACAAAGCATGTATTTCCACGTGATAGAAATGTGAGCAAAAATGCACTAGATGTTGTGCATTCAGATGTATCGGGTCCTACGAAGACCATGTCTATGGGAGGCTGCGGGTATTATGTGACATTTATTGATGACCACACAAGGAAAGTGTGGGTATACTTCATGAAGGAGAAGAGTGAGGTGTTCACTCATTTTCAGAATTTCAGAGTTATGGTTGAAAAGCAAACAAGGAAACATGTAAAGTGCCTAAGGTCAGATGGAGGGGGAGAGTACTTCTCCAATGAGTTCTCTGAATTTTTGTAGAAGAGTGGTATTCAGAGACAGTTTATATACAGATACACTCTGCAGCAAAATGGAGTTGCTGAGCGAAAAAATAGGCACATTGCTGAGATTGCGCCAGCATTGATGGGAGAGAAGAATATGCCGCATAGCTATTGGGCTGAGGCTGTTTCTACAGCAATTTACATCATGAACAGGACTCCAACTGCAGCCATACATGATGTAACTCTAGAGGAGAGGTTTACTCGTAGAAAACCTGATTTGTCTCATCTGAAAGTCTTTGGATGCATTGCATATGTGCATGTGCCATATGAGCTGAGAACTAAGTTGGATCCAAAAGCTGAAAAATGTATGTCTATTGGGTATTCCCTTGAGCAAAAGGGATACAGGTATTATAACCTTGCTACACCTGAGTTGAGAGTAAGCAGGGATATTGTTTTTGATGAAATGAGCAACTGGTATGCTACTGAAAAAGAAGCTGTTGGGGCTGATGTGAGTGGAAATGTGGTTGCACAGAATGTAAGTCAGCAATCACAGTCTTTGAGTGGACCAGGAGAGTCCTCATCTAGTGGTTCAGTTGATAGACCATGGAGTGGCAGGCTGCATCATAATACCAGTCCTGCAAATGTGATTAGTACATCACATAAAGGCAAAGAGAAAGTAGTTGAGCCCCTTAGTATGCCTGACATTTCTGCAAGGCATTCTCATGTTGATGGAGAGTCGTGGCTCAGAGATGAGCCTTGATGAGGATCTTGGGATACCAGATATGAGAACACCTGGTGTAAAGAAGGCTATGGAAGCCATGAATGCACAGCTGCGAAGATCTGGGAGAGTGAAGAATGGTGTGCAGAGGTTTACCTATGATGGTTATGTGGCATAGTGACTATGCATACATGGCAAACATTGTGTAGGTTGTAGAGCCCACATGCATTGATGAGGCTGTTGGAAATGTGTGTTGGGAGAAAGCTATGGATGGGGAGATGGATGCACTATATGGAAATGAGACTTGGCATTTAGTGCAATCGCTTGAAGGTAAGAAAGCCATTGGATGCAAGTGGGTGTACAAAGTAAAACATAACAGTGATGATGGAAGCATAAGCAGGTACGAGGCTAGATTGGTAGCCAAAGGATATGCACAAACATATGGCATTGATTATGAGGAAACTTTCAGCCCAGTTGTTGCTAAGATGGCAACAGTGAGAGTTGTGATAGCAGTGGGGCTACATCAAAGCAATGGTCTTTACATCAGATGGGGATTATGAGGAAACTTCAGCCCAGTTGCTAAGATGGCAACAGTGAGAGTTGTGATAGCAATGGCTACATCAAAGCAATGATCTTTACATTAAATGGATGTAAAGAATGCATTCTTGCATGGGGATTTGCAGGAAGAGGTGTATATGTTGCAGCCACCTGGTTATGAGGATGTGAGTCACCACCGAGCATTTTTGCAGGTTGAAGAAAGCCTTATATGGCTTAAAACAAGCACCAAGAGCATGGTCTTTACAATCTCAAGTTTGTAAATCAAATCATATATGAAGATCATCTTTACTAATTTTTAACACCATTTAATCAAATTGTTAATGTGTCAAACCTCTTAATTGTATACATGTGCATTACAAGTGTATATTTGAAAATTTTGCAAGTTGTATCACTTCAACCCCCTACTTCCTTCCTTAAACCCCTAATCTCATGATTCTCATGGTGATAATCATCAAAGACAAAGTAGCCTACTCTAAGTCCATACAAAGGGGATATGCTTTTTATCACATGAGCTTGAGCCATTCTCATGAATTTTTGTGTGGGCAGTCACATCAAAGTAAAAGTAACATGCTCTAAGGCCATAAAAAAGTTGTATGCTTTTTAAAAAAGCATGAGCTTTGGCTTCTTTACTAGATGACTAATAGTTGAGGATTTGTAGAGGAGCTTTTGAATTAGCTATTTTGACATTTAAGTATGGCTTTAATGGATTCTTATTTGTAGGTGAGACACTAGAAGTCCAAGTTTTTAGGATTAGGCTATAAACCTATCCCTAGTTGTGTAACCTACACAAATGGTACAACTTGAGTAGAGGTGCCCCCCCCCCTTGTAATATGTTGTCCTGTTTGTGTTGGATAGTGTCCCTTGAATGTATTCATCCTAACTTGGAAGCATTTTACCAAGTTGTATACTCACCCTAATTCACCAAATGTGATAAAGCAATTAAAAAAATAAATTTAATAAGGCATCAATTAGTTTACATGCATTAATGTAATGCATGTAAACAAAGTAAGGCAAAAATAGTGGCATGTGAACAAAACAAGGATGAGTATATGATTGCATAATTATAAATAATTTAAACATGAGGATGATACTAAGAGATAGTAATTTGTTAATGTAGGAACAAAATTGAGAATTGCTATAATATTGAGATGATGGAATATAAATATTAACATAAACAAATTCATGAAAGAAGTGGATAACATTTAAAAAATGACAACATAACAATGCAATGTCTTGTCTCAAGACTAGTATTGGCATGATACACATGGCATGATACACAATACAAGTTTAGTTTAATCTTCCTTTGGATTGTTTTCATAGGGATCCCATGTATAGTTATAAAACCAACACAACAAAAAGAATAAACTCAATGTCCACTATAAACTACATACATTTAGGTGTGCCAATTCACACATCTCACATGATGAAGAATCCTATGTGGTGCCTTGGATACCCTCCTCCCCCTCCCCCTCCCCCTCCTCTCTCTCTCTCTCTCTCACACACACACACACACACACACACACACACACACACACACACACACACACACACACACATTTGTTCATAGGAGAAAGGGGCTCCCTTGAAATGGATTTCTAGTTTTGGTTTTTTGGCTAAGGGTATAATAGCTAGTAATTAGCCATGGTGAGAAGGGACATAAATGTAAATGTTAATTCTCTAATCCAATTTAACAATCATGGATGCCCCAAAAATCTACCATATCAGGGGTCAAACAATAACTACTAATAACGTGTGTAAGTGGGAATTGTGCTTACTATACACTTTTTTTCAAGGGGACCCATATAGCTGTTAATGCTCGTAATCTCATAGTGCCACCCATATTTTCCATTCCAATAAAATTATCCTAGGTATTTTCTATCCTTTGTTTACTTTGAAAAATCAATGTGTAAAGCACTATGTATGCACTACTAATAAGGCCCTTTACAGACCCCAAATTTGTGAGATATTTGGTAATGTGTAGCATTAATGCTCAAGTGTTTGGGAAAAAGAAGAAGAGAGAAAACATACATAAATCCTATTGGCCTCTCATTGAGTCAAAACATTGAACAAAACAGGTATGTATTTTTTCAAGATTACACTAGTTTCCATGCTATTTTCATGAGCTAAATTTCTTTTTGTTGTCATCCTAATGAGCTTCTTTGAAGTTCTATTTGGCCAAATGATAACACGAGGCACCCATTTCCCATCGTAGGCAACCCATGAAAACTATCAAAATCAATGAGTAGAAGTCACTAAAGTTTAACTTAAAAATAATCTACATACAACAATGACCATTAAATATCCTTCAAGCTTTGCCAATTGGCTATTGGCATAATAGCCAATGCTGATGTAATGATAATGATTGAACCATGATCATCAACCAAGACACCCTTGAAGTGAAAGACAAGTTGCTAGAAAATATTTAACAAGTTAGAAGATATATGGAAAACAAAGGGAGGAAAAATTTGATGTGTGAATTTCGAAAAATGTTAGCAACACGAAGAAGAGTCATGTCACATGATTTTTCTTTTGAGCATAGATGCCACATGTGATATGGCCATACATATATACATTATCCATGGGTAATATTTGATGTTTATAACATTGCATTGAAAAGTCATGACATAAGCACATGTTTTAATCATTTTCACGTGTAAATTTTATGGATTTCTTATTAAACAATCGATAATTGAAATGCCCAAAGACAGGCATGACGGTTCAAAAGTCACCTTTGCATACATTCATACTTACAAAACAAGGACAAGAGAGACAAGTGCCCACAATGGGATAGAGCATTGATTGATTCTTTAATTCTTACCACCTACACAAGTAGAGAAGAAGCTTGCACCTAGTTTAAAAGTTCAACCTAGAAAGAGGTTGAATTCAAAATGTGTCACACTCATGAGTAGGTCCATTAGGTTTGATTAAATCTAAACGAGTGAAGGACGAGATAAAAAATGTAACGAGATATTGAATAATACAATTGAATGCATGAAGGGGTAAAGGGGACAAGACCCATGCTTGAAAAATATGTTTTCCCAACCAATTAAAATAAAGACAACACTCCAAAGTAGTCTAGATTTGGTACTTGAAATTATAGAATTGTCAGGTTATATCCATTGAAAATCAATTCAAAAACAAATTTCGTTTGAGATTTTTTAAATTTTAGGCCAGAAAAATATGCCATGAATTGGTTTTTTGACCATTGGACAAGAGTGAACACAAAAAAGGGTGGAAGTAACAAGCCTTCTGTAACTTAAGAGTGGATGGTGCGAGAGAGAGAGAGAGAGAGAGAGAGAGAGAGAGAGAGAGAGAGAGAGAGAGAGAGAGAGAGAGAGAGAGAGAGATCCTTGGACAAAAAAGGAGGCTTATAATGGGTTGCCTAATCTACTCTTTATTAAACACAACTTACTCCCTCTCCATGTGGCCAAGAGCGAGAGAGAAAAGGGGACAAGGAAAAACAATGATTTTGGGATTTTTGAAAATTGAAATGAAGGTATAATTTTTCACGCTGGGTCACGCCTTGGAAAGTATTTTTTGTTGTATGGTCTGGTTGTAGCAATGCGCGGGTCACCTACTTGCTACCCATATTAAAGAGATCAATAAGTGTAAAGAGATTATTAAGAATACGTGCTTAATAAAGAGATTAATCAAACTAATTGTTTAGTTAAGAAATTATAATTATATTGCTCAATGTTTGCACCCAGATACTTGCGATATAAATTGTCCAAGGATTTGCAATAAGAATGGCATCTTAACACATCATCATTCAAGTGGATCCAACTAACTAAATAACTTGATTTGTCACTAGTTAGAATATCTCAAATAACAAAAATGATTCTCTCACATGTTTGTATTGTACCCAAATTAAGAGTACATGTTTGTATTGTACCCAAATTAAGAGTTCAATTATGAAATAATCCCATTTTATTTAGGGTTTTGGCAAAGTGTTAATTGATTTTGACAGTATGTGATTTTCAATCTTAATCTGGCAGACAGTACACATTGCCATATACTCTTCATGTAATCAATGATTTATTGTTCAAGTCTTCAAGGAATAAATGAAAATAATGGAGGATTAAAAAAGAGGGGAAAATTGAATAAAAAATCTTGCGTTTATGAATCCAATTTCACCTGATTTATTTAAGATATTATTACAGTTTATCAATCATTTTTTTAAATGATTATTCAAGATATTGTTATAATTTTTTAAAATGATAATTGAGCTTTTCTTTTGGGGAAGTGGGTGACGGTGCAAACACCGACAAGCTGATGTGATGACATGATGATGGGGGCCATATATTATATTGCACCATAAAATTAATTAACCCACCAAACTTTTCATTAATCCATACGTTAATCACCATGTCGGATTTTCCTTTTTTTTTTTGGGGGGCTTAATTTAGCTACGATTTCATCTTTCCTGATTTTTGTGTGTGTTTAATCTAGCTAAATATAAATTTATTAATCGACAAGTTGATATTTTTTTTGTGTTGTGAGCTAAATTATATTATTCGGCGATTCGGATTTTCCCAAATTTTTTTGCTTAATATAGCTAAATTCTTCTCGCCGGATGTTTTTCTCCAATTGGGCGATCTCATTTTACCAGTTTTCATGCGCCAAATCATGTGGGTCAAGCCACAAATTTTACGATTAATTGATGTGATTAGAGAAGTTGCGTCGGTAAAAAGGCTGTATGGGTGGCGCAGATCTATTAAAATTGTGCTTAGATTGGATGCTCTGAAAATTCCACGATAATTCAGGCCCTAAAATTCCACCAGAAAATAAACCCATAAAAAAAATCTCATTAAATTTTGAAACGAGCGAAAAACCCCAGAAAAAAACTCTCGGGAATTTTGATTAAAGTAAATGGGCACATTCAGAATTTAGAAACCAAGAAAAAACTGGTTGAAATTGAGGGTAGTTTGATTAATTAGCAAAATAAATACAAGAAGAAAAGAGGTCAACCACGAAAAAACTGAGGGTAATTTTGATTAATTAGCGAAATAAATACAAGAAGAAAAAGGGGTCAATTGGTCGAAATTGAGGGTAGTTTTGATTAATTAGCAAAATAAATACAAGACGAAAAGAGGTCAACCAAGAAAAAACTGAGGGTAATTTTGATTAATTAGCGAAATAAATACAAGAAGAAAAAGGGGTCAACTGGGCACGTCCACACCAAGAAAAAATGGAAAACGAATTGAGGGTAATTTTGATTAATCAGAAAAAAAATAAACATCATGAATTTAGAGAAACTGATAAAAAAACAAATTAAGGGTAATTTTGATTGATTAGCAAAATAATTATAAGAAGAATGTTAAAAAGAAAAACAAATTAATGGTAATAAATAATTATTAGAAGACTGTTAAATTGGGCACATACAGAATTTAGAAACCATGGGAGCGCTCTCTCTCTCTCTCTCTCTCTCTCTCACACACACACACACACACACACTCTCTCTCTCTCTCTCTCTCTCTCCCGCTATGTCTGTGTCTGTCTGTCTGTCTCTCTCTCTTGTCTCCTTACACAGAAGATGGTCACAGAGTATAACAAGGGCTAGAGAACGCTGCTAGTACTGCTACTGTGTGCGCCTCTTTTTCTGTGTCTGGCTTTTTTCTAACACGGATTGAGTGGGATTAGATTCGACTCTCGATCGAGAATGAAGGGAAAGGCGTGACTCGTGAGACAAAAAACAAGACTACGAGTCTCTACCTATTCTGCCCTCTCTGCAGAAAGAGAGTCCATGTCAGAGGTGATGGGTCCTGTTGGTAAAGGGGTCCTCTGAACCCACACACGCACAATTTTGCAGTTCTCAATGCAGTTGCCAAGCCCTAGCTAACAGCCTCCCAGGGCCTTGAGATCTGTATTCTAGAATCTAGATACAGAGAGCGCTTAAAATAAGCTGGATCATACCTACAGCTTAGGCATGTGCCTGGCTATGGCTATGGTGAAACTATGGGAAAGGAGCATTTCTGCACCATGGCTATGGAAAAAATGAGCAAATGGGCATAAGTGGCTGTGGTAAACACACACACACTCTCTCTCTCTCTCTCACACACACACACACTGGCAATTTGGCTGTGGTGAAATCAGTCAAAGGAGGCACATGTACACGCACTCTCTCTCTCTCTCTCTCTCTCTCTCTCTCACACACACACACACACACACACACACACTGGCTGTGGTGAAATCAGTCCAAATAGGCACAAGTATGTGAATTAGCTAAGGTGAAATGTAGAGAAGTTTCCTAAGCACTTACTGTGTTAGCCAAAGCCAACACATGGCCAACCACTCCCCATCTCCATTCTTCCGTGTTTGGGTTCTCCCCCTTGTCTGATCGATCGGAGATCCTCTCTCTCCCTGGGATCTCTGCCCCTCTACTCCCGTTGTCCCCCTCACCATTGCCTTTGACCCATCGTCTGCATGAGTCTACCAACACAGAACATCTTCACCCTGCCTCTGTTGCCCACCATAGCTGTTATATCTCTCCCCCTCTCTCTCTCTCTGTCTCTCTCTCTCTCTGTCTCTTAAAACAACATACACACACACAAGGCGTCTCTTCTGTGCCTTTCTCTGCTCGCTTCTCTCTAGATCTCAATTCAGAACCTCTGCACATGACTAGTCTCTCAACTCTCTGTATAAAAAGCAAGAAATCTTCATCTCTATCCCATTTTGGCTTCAATTTAGTTAGGCAAACAGGCAAAGGTTCTAACTTGGGTTAGTGGAGGGGACAAACTTGCTGTGTTAGGGGTCAATGGGGTGTAGCTTTTGTGTTGGTCTTTTGAAGGGAGCCACACATTGTACACTAGGTAATCCTCAGGGCGCTCTTTTTTGATCCAATTCTGCATCTCTCTCTTGTGAAGAGGCTAAAAGGCACATCACAACCTGTTTCTTTCAATACTTGCTTTTTCCTTTTTTCTCGTTGGGGCAGAGACTTGAGCAGTTATTTGCTGGTGAGTGGTTGCTACCTCTTGAGCTGGTTCTGTTGTGGGCAACCCTCATTTGGGTTTCTTCTGTGGTCCACTAAAAAGAGGGCTTTCTGTCCCTTTGCAATAGTGGACCATCTTTCTCAACACTTAGTCAAAAAAACAGTTCAACTTTTTTCTTCTGTGTGGTACCATTTTTCCTTGCTTGCAAAGCGTGGATTCCTCTGCTGTTGAAGCTTGTGTACCTACATGACAGGAGCTGGCTGAATTTTGCTGAGAACTGTGTTCACTCTTGCCTCTATCCTCAATTGGAGCATTGCCGTACAATCCAATCCACTGCCGTACACTCCAGCTCGCTGCCGTACACCACAATCCTCTTGCCGTACAACACAATTCACTGCCGTAGAGACCAGACTACATAGAGATGGGGAGGAAAGCTTAGCTTAAAAACTCTAATATCACACTCACTGCAAAAGTGATGGCATATGCTCATTGTCGATGAGAATGCCATTGTGTGGATTTGCTCAAGGTTGTGCTTCTGGAAGGCTCTGGAAGCCTCGGTACAGCACATGGGTGGGGCTCTGGTTGACAACCTCCGCCATTGGTGCCGGCATCGCTGGAACAGACTCAACGCCCCCTGTGTAGCATCAGACGTGGTGGCGCCTGAGACTACAGTTGCCTTCAGGCTCCCCAAGGAAGTGAGGTCTCACTCTGTGGCTCAACCAGACTCACCAGGGCACTCTGAGGACACTGCAGCTGCTGCAGGTGGTGGGCAGAAGAACAGAAGGAAGATGCACAGATCCGACAAGCAACGGAGCAAGGTGAGTTTAATTCTTTATTAATGTCTTGATGTCTACAGCTTATGAGTAGGTTTCCAGATGGAAGTTGTATAGCTGCCTCAAGCATGCCTTTCATGCTGATGAAAACATGGGTTTCTCTGAAGCTTGTCATCTAAAACTGCTTGATGCAGAGTGACCAGGAGGTTGAATTCTTTACGGAGTATGGAGAGGCCACAAGGTACATACTACAAGAGGTCATAGGAAAGGGTAGCTATGGAGTTGTTTGCTCAGCTATTGATACTCATACTGGAGAGAAAGTTGCCATTAAGAAGATCAATGACATCTTTGAGCACGTCTCTGATGCCACACGAATTCTTAGAGAGATTAAGCTTCTCAGGCTCCTGCGGCATCCAGACATTGTTGAGCTGAAGCACATCATGCTTCCCCCCTCACGCAGGGAGTTCAAGGATATCTATGTTGTGTTTGAGTTAATGGAGTCGGATCTGCACCAAGTTATCAAGGCCAATGATGACTTAACTCCAGAGCATTATCAATTCTTCCTTTACCAGCTGCTACGTGCATTGAAGTACATTCACACAGGTTGAGCTTGAAACCAACCTACTATGCTTCTTTATTTCCAGTCATGTACTTGCAAAGCACAGTAGCTTAAGCAATCCTAATCTTAAGCATAAACCATGTCATTATACTCAAATGGTTGCTGGGTCTTCTATTAAAGTGGGATGTTCTGTATGCAGCCAATGTATTTCATCGAGATTTGAAACCCAAAAATGTGCTGGCAAATGCTGACTGTAAGCTCAAAGTCTGTGACTTTGGCCTTGCCAGAGTGGCCTTCAATGATGCTCCAACGGCTATCTTCTGGACGGTAAGGGCAATTACATGTGTTTTCTTTCAGCGCATTAGAGTAGTCACCTCAATAGTGCACTGTATCTCTTATTCTTGATTGTTATGTTTGTTTAAGAAATGACATATATTGATCAATTATTTGTTTATAGGATTATGTTGCTACACGGTGGTACCGAGCACCAGAGCTATGTGGTTCCTTTTTTTCTAAGGTAATTGGTTTCTTCTTTTTTCTTCTTGGGATGTTTATTTCAAGGAAGAGGGGTTTGAGGGGGGGGGGGTGGGGTTTGGGGTACACCCTAGTGTAGGCAACCGGGACCGACCTGCATCCAGAGCACCAAATGCACGCATAGAAATCAAAAAGCAGTAAATGAACTCACGAATCCGGACTACCCGGCTAGATTGTTTTAAAACACCTCTTCACAAGGCTTTCAGTTCACAAACGACCTTGCTCATGGGTTGTGTCCCATACAACACCGAGTAACCACCAGGGGGCTCGGTCGCCTCAATGGATACACACTGAGTTATGTGCACACTTGCTCAGACATCACCTCTTGCACGTTCCTAAAAGGTGAATTTGGGCATGTTCCTGGATTCATCTAGGTATATATCACCTCTTGCACAACCCATAGAGTATTAACCTAATCCATGTTTAAAAGCTCAATGGGCTTGAATTCTATAATTTGTGTTCTTGCTAATGTACATTTTTTACCTTGCCTATGGCAGTACACTCCTGCTGTTGACATATGGAGCATTGGCTGCATCTTTTCTGAGGTATTGTTGGGCAAGCCTCTTTTCCCTGGAAAGAATGTGGTCCACCAACTGGATCTGATAACTGATTTGCTGGGAACCCCACCACCAGAAGCTGTCTCTAGGGTAAGTCCAAACACACATTTTTGAGTCTGTGCGGATCATATTCCAAGCTTCAATTAAGAATTTTTGGCATTTGTTGGGTTTTACAGATTCGCAATGACAAGGCAAGGCGGTACCTTGCTGGTATGCCCAAGAAGCATCCTGTTCCATTTTCCCAGAAATTTCCAAATGCAGATCCATTGGCTTTGCGCTTACTAGAGAGACTTTTGGCCTTTGATCCGAAGGATAGACCTACTGCTGAAGAGGTAGTTCTCCAGTCCCAGGTTTTCTGTTTTGTTTTACTCAAATGGCGAGGTATACAAGGGTAGGGTAGAGGGGGGCATGTTAAGCAAACCTTAGATCAGAGGGGCATCTTGTCATCTCAATTCAGTTTCACAGTCCAGCAGGCTCCTCTCCTCTGGCTGAAAGGCATCCCAAGTTCATCCCCCCCCCCCCTTATTGTAGGGCATGCCCAGTGGACCGCTCCAGGACAGCAAACTAGACAGGAACCCCTTCAACCATGATTGCTAGTGTCAGCCAAAACTGTCTCAAAACTGAATTGAAATGGTTTTCAAAATGCTAAAAAATGGTTTCAAAATTTATCACACCCCCGATCATCACCCTCTGACATGTGCACTTCAGCCATCTCCTTCTCTGTCAGTTGGGCTGAACTCCCCCAGGGAGTTGGCTGCGGTGGTGTCCACAATACAAAACCGAGCGGTGTTTGACTCTCAATGCTGTAGTAGCGATCTCTGGATCAGCTTGGAGCTCTCCCCAAGGGCCATCTTCCAAGGAGAGAACACAACAGCCTAATAGATCTCCTTGGAAGGATCTGGGACATCTCTTGGCTGATATGGAGGGTCTCCACCATGGTGTGTTGTCAGTATTCCCTTTCCAAATTTATGGCAACCTTCCTATGGCAAAAGGTGTCTCTAGTAGAGTTTGAAACCCTCTTCCCTTAGCCATGGGCCTAGTCATACTAGAGGGCTTCCGCATATCAAAGGTTTCTTCACAAACACTTGGCTTATGGGAGGCGACTTCATTCTGATTGAGTTGCCTCGGTAAGGCATTGGAGACCTTGAAGACAGTAAACGTACATTGCTTGATTTGCTTTCTGGGCTCATACGAGAGACTCCATATTGGCAACCCATTGGTACTGCATACAAGGTCTTCGCCAAATCCATCAGCGATCACCTTTCCTGATATTTTAGATGGTATTTCAACATGTTTATCCTGTATAGGAGCTTCTGAATAACCTTCTCTCTTTTTTTGGGAGGCTGAAGCAGCAGTAGAGGCCTCATGGCTGACTTGGTCATACTTTAAGAAGAGTAGACTAAGCCTTCATGGAAGGCATGGCATCATGGGAAAAAAAGTGCATGGCATTGCAAATGGGCTTCTAGGAGTCTTGTTGCAGTGGAGTCTCCGTCACGTTCAGTTACTGTCCTCTGTGGGTATAACCTACACTGAATTTTCAAGTGTGCAAAAGAATAAACTGCCCAGACAATGTTAATACAAATAGTTGTAGTTAATCATAGATTATTGTTGGGGATAATTATGTGATAGATGGATTTAATTTCTGTATTGTTAAACAACAGAAACTTACATGGTACTCACTTGCAGGCTTTATCTGATCCTTATTTCAAAGGGTTGTCAAAGGTAGAACGTGAGCCATCAGCTCAGCCCATAACCAAAGCGGAATTCGAGTTCGAGCGCCGGAGGATATCCAAGGAGGACGTGAGAGAGCTCATTTATCGAGAGGTTAGTGTTCCTTGTTGCATACTGAGTTACAACTATTATGTGGCTTGCCATATATCAAGTGCTGTGCATCAAGTGTTTAAGAAGATCTATGGCATTCATTAAGTGGCATATGGGAGAGTTCATATACTGATTTCAGCTCGTTTAGATTTTGGAGTATCACCCTCAAATGCTCAAGGAATACCTTCATGGAAAGGGCTCGGGGCGGTTCATGTATCCAAGGTACTTGTGCCTATCTTCTGCATCATTGTGGAACTTGTACTCTTACCTTTCTGTTCTTGACCTGGCAACTTGAAATCAACAGCACAGCAGACCAGTTCAAGAGACAGTTCTCATACCTTGAAGAGAATTATTCCAAGGGCACTCCAAGTATACCTCCTGAAAGGGAACATGCCTCATTACCCAGGTGAGAGAATCTAATTAACTAGAAAGGTATCAAACCATCGTTGTGTAGCAGCCTTGAGCAGAGATGAGGAGCTGCAGTGTTGTTTCTCTTTTAGGGAGCGAGTACTTGACTTCCGAGAGGATGGATCGAAACTCCTCCAGGAATCGGAGAAGCCTTGTCAAGAGAAGGGACTCACATCAATGGCGAAAGCATCTTTCAGGGCATCACAGAGAGTCTTTCAAGGTATTCTCCCTGCTGCAGCATTTATAACTAAAGAAAAGTAAAAATATCATAGTGGTTACATGTCTCTGCTAGTGTATTCAAAGGGTGCCTCTGCCAGCCATATAGGTTTATCCAGCTAAAGGGGGCCATGATATGACCATCCTACCTTCGTATGTGTTGTGTATTTATTATAAACATGTGTGCATGTGTGTCCATCTCCGTATTTGTACACAACAAATATACATAGGTCCAGAAAGGGCATACAAGACCATGAAAACTAACCAATAAAGCAACTGATTATGTAACAAAATCAAACAAAGAGACATACAAGGCAACACAAGAAACCAGGAATACTGGTCAAATAACTAACCAATAAAGCAACTGATCATGTAACGAAATCAAGCAAAGAGACATACAAAGCAACACAAGAAGCCAGGAGTACGGTCAAACTGTCATCTGCCCATTTGCCTTGTTGATGAAGTGAGTCTGGAACAGTATGTGCATGTGTGCACATACTGTTCCAGACTGGAACCCATGTGCACATGCACATGGGCATGGGTATAGGTGTGGGGCCTAGTTGTCAAAATGCCCCAGTAGGATGAAAATGGAAATCTCCGAATCTTTTCGAAAATGGCAGATCAAGTTGTGATGACTGCACAAGGTCTTAGTGAGGAAGAGTGACGACAGAAGAGTACAGACATGTCACGAACCCTACATTAGTTTTTACAGTGTGTGTGTGTGTGTGTGTGAGAGAGAGAGAGAGAGAGAGAAGAAGAAGAAGAAGCTCTTGTAACGTCGTAGGAACAATCCCAAGAGACCAAATATGATCTATCCGACGGGAGTGAGATTCGAACACAAGTCGTGTTGAATAACAACTCCATGAGCTAACCAATCTACCACACATGCCTCAGGGGTGTGTGTGTGTGTGTGTGTGAGAGAGAGAGAGAGAGAGAGAGAGAGAGAGAGAGAATCATCTTGAATGTCTCAGGTGGTCATGCAAAAGGAGGCAAAGTTGCAGAGGAAGAGTTAGGTTCGGGCAATGGAGCAACTGGGGAGTCTGCTCAGCGTCCAAGGAGACTCTTCAAGAGTGCAAGTGTCAATGGCTCATTTACTGCATCTGCTCCCAGTTATGCAAGGCGAAATCCTTCACTGAGGTCTGAAGTAGATCTCATGAAGAAAGAAGACTCAACCCATGAGCTGGGCAAGATGCAGCATAAGTCACACATTTTAGGTTTTGAACTAACCAAGAGGATCCAAGCAATCCACAGTGGCCTGGCCCGTTCTTGAGGAGCATTGTTGTAGGCTTTTAACAGCTAAAATTCAGCAGCTGTAGAGCTGCTCTTCTTTGTAGTGATAAATACCCCCACATTGAAGGGGGAAATCATAATCATATTCAATATGTAAAAATATATAGTTTGGGCAAGCAATTATCCTGCATCTTGGCATTCAATATCTTTAAGGTTTCCTGCTGCCAATTGAGCAGGAATTTGAACAGCTACCTCAGAGTTTCCAACAAACAGCAAATCCATATCTTATTTAGTGGAAAATAGAACCTAAAATCACACAGCAAACACCTCAATTAATAAGAGACAATGGGGGTGCTAATAATCTTTCACTTAAACTCACTTGAAACATGTCCTCAAATCATTTGAAGGTTTGTATGGTATACATGCATTCATAAATTGAACATCCATACAAATCTTCAAATCATTTGAAGGTTTGTATGCTTGCATACATTCATAAATAGAACATCCATGCTGATTTGAAGGTTTGTATGCTGCTATGCATACATTCATAAATAGAACATCCATGCATACATACTGTACATACATACATACAGTGACAATATGGCCAAGAGAAATGAACAAAAGCAGGTTGTTGTGCATTTTATGATTTCTATTAATCTATGTTTTTATGTTTGTAATGTGTCAAATGGCTGCATGTAACATGTTAATGTGACTGATAGCACATCAGGTTCTCACATGCTAATCAGTGAGGTTCTTTTGAGTTGGCATCTGCAGTTTCCTCTTTTCTTGGCTGCTATTATAGTCAAAGCTCTTGTCCCAGTAAAATGTAACAGTTGCCATTAGTGGAGTACCGTTTCTCGATTGCTCTCGTGGTGGCCTATGAAGTGGATCACTGAGGATGGTAGAATGTTGGATAAACAATCTGCTCAAGCTAACAGTCCACACTCCAGTATGCTTCATATGTGGGGTATCAGATGGTTTTAAGCTTATATAAAGCCACATACTAATGAATAGCCCTACTTTTTACAAAGGCACTAGGCTAGAGTATTTTAGCAACGTCATAAAAACACATATAATGAGGCCACTACTACACTTACCCTAGTTACATTCGTATGTACATTCATATATACATACATGTGTATGTATTTATACATATATATATATACACATATGTGTGTTTTGTGTATGTAAACATGTGTGTGTGTATATATGTATGTGTGACACGTACATACATACATACACATGTATGCATGTGTCACACACACACACACACACACACATTCATATATATATAAATATACATAGTAAATATATATACATATACATATATATACATCCACATATATACACACACATCTCTTCCCAATTGGGAAATCTAGAACTAAAATAAGTTAACATATGTTTCCATGTGTGTGTGTGTGTGTGCATGCATGCGTTTACATATACATAGTGTGTAGAGAAATCTAAAACAAAAATATTGTTTGTATGTTATTCATGAAAAGAATGCACACATTTTGGTGCCATGCTAACCCATAATCATGTAGTAATTAATTTCAAACAAAAAAAAACAAGTGGTTATGGGCGGTATGATGAATTTAATGTTTCGATTTATTAATGCCTAGGGATATTCATTGAGGAAGACTAAAGTAGACATTACACTGGAGTGTTTTCAACATCTCTTCCCAATTGGAAAATTTGGAACTAAAATAAGTTAACATATCTTTCCAAATGGGAAATCTAGAACAATTAACCATAAAAAGCTTTGTGTAATAGAAGAGCTCACTCCAACATAGCTCAAGCAAAAGGGAAGGTGAGAATAGGACCAAAAGCCAAAAAGTGATGCCTAATCTTGGCTTTTTCTAAAGCTATGTGGAAGGGAGGACTCTCATTCAAGAGTTTCAAACCCTACAATCCACAGGCTTTTAATGATGTACATCTGGATGAGGACTAAAATACTATGATAAAGTTTTGGAATTTTTTATATGTTTATTTTCGTTTGCATGTGAGAAGCACCTATCTAGCATTTGTGGAAAAGCTAGCTAGGGAGGATCAAAGAAAAGCAAAGCATTCATGGTGAGTTAACAAAAATAATAACACTAATGTAATTAACAAAATGCAAACTTCAAAGATTAGCTTACATTCAACAACCTCCAACAAAATAATCTTTGATTTTGAAGCATTTTAAACCTTTTATACATGAATTAAAACTCAATGACTATATTGAATTTAGGGAGGAAGGAGATGACTTGTTAACGTGGAGTTAAGAACACGGAACATTGTTTACATAGAGTCCAAGATATGGGTGAAGGTCACCATGGAAGCTTGCATGAGCAAGCCTTCATTGATTTTGAGTAAAGATGATAAAAGTGATTTACAACTTGTCCTTATAATTGACTTATATACCTTTGGTCCCTTTTCACACTTAGTAATACCTTGGACTCCACATTGGGCTATGCCTAAGACCATAGTTCTTTATAACTTTATTACAAACTATCTCCATCCATAGGTTTTGTCCTTGAAACCTTATAACATTTAGGCTTTCAAATGCGTTCGGCATCCACATAAAAGTGCTCAAATCCATGTCCACCAAGTATATGGAAAAGAATGACTCATGTGAACATTCTCGAATGATCCATGGTTGTAAATTGCTTCCGATGGCCAAACACTGCATCTTAAGCATGCAAAATAGTCCCAAACTTGCTCTCCATGATGATACCTCCTTTGTCAACATTTCCAAATGCAAGCTCCATGATCTCTAAGTAGTATAAAGCTCTTTAATAGTGATTTACAAGAAATTTCAGCAAGAAAAATCATTGTTATGCCGCCTCATTTGATCCACCAAATGCACCCATAATGCCTTCATAACCTTCCAAGATTGAGGCCAGTTGCCATGAAGCTTCATCATTGGGTAAACCTCTCCATTTGACAAGGTACTCCACCAAAGAGCGGTTGCGTAACATGTTCTCTCTAGTATCCAATACTTTTTTCGATATATATTCAATCATACCTTCCTCATTCATTGGAGGTAGCTCATCTTGTACTTTCACTATTGGCCCCACATAAGCCTTCAATTGAGAGACATGAAACACATCATATATACGTGTGGTTGTCAGTAATAATAGCTTATAAGCTACTTGCCCAACTCTTCTTTCAATCTTATATGGACCATAGTACCTATGAGCTAATTTGGTGTTTGTATTACCCTTGAGTGTTAAAATCCTAAAGATCTGAGTGTTAAAACCCTAAAGATCTCTTTAGCTAATCACTATGCATAAACATGAATAAACCAGGCATATACTCATCCACCCAACCATCCCTGAGCCCAAGGGTGCACACATAAATATAATGAAGTACCATAAACCTCACCTTGGTGTCCCATATACCATCAAGAGGTACGACTTCAATCCAGCAGCACATAGCTCTAGCATGAAATGGCAAGAGAGTAGATACAATGCTCTACACAAGAGAATATCCCATGAGAGTACTCCATGTCCCTATTATATAGGAGGGTCCTCAAGTGACTCTTGACTCTCCATTTCCATGTGTGACCCTTTGTTGCTTGACCCTAACCTCAATCCAAGGTTCAACCTAACCCTTGCCCCGCTAGAGCATGTTCCCATGCTCCCATGCTCACATGTCTAGGGTGGGTTAGCTTCCTAGTATATGCACATATAATGTGCACATAACATACTTCCTCTCTCTCTCAAAACATTGCACTCTTACAATGAAAAGAAAGAAACCTACACTAAACGTTCTCAACTGACTTCCAAGTTGAATACTCAATTTCCTTATCTTTCCACTTAATTTTAACCTTAAGCGACTATGAAGTTTCCTTTCCCTGAATTTAAGTACCTTTTCAAGTTCATGTGGAACATAGGACAAATCTTTGACCTTCAACGAGTTCTTGAGGAGTAACTGTGTTATCCTCACCTCCTAGCTTCTCTTTCAGCCTATTGACATGAAAGACTGGATGAAATCTGACATGAGGAGGTAGTTTTAATTCATATATGGACGTAACCTTGCCAATCCGACGTATAACTTAGAATAGACCACAATATTTAGGAGATAATTTTGAGCATTTTTCTGTTGACAAAGCTTGAGAATATTTAGGAACTTTCAAATAAACCAATGCTCAAAGACTGAAGTGAGCGTCCCCTATCAGCATAAAATGTAGTCTATCATCCTAACACTCTTGGTAGAATTCTGAGCTTGGGTCAGCATTTCTTGCATATCACACAAGAAACCCCTCGATGCATCAAGCTCAATGTGCTTAAGATCGACATCAAACAGGTGTCTTGGGTTGATACCCATACATAAGCATGAACGGACTATAGCCAGTAGCCGTATGCTTATAACTGTTATAGGTGAATTCCATTGTTGGAAGATATTTTTTCCAACTTGATGGTTTTCCAGAGACATATGCACGAAGTATATCCTCTACAATCTGATTCACATGCTCTGCTTGCCCACCAACAGACTACGGGTGATCAGAGGAACTTATACTCAAAGTAGTTTCCAATTTCTTGAAAACTTCCTTCTTCCAAAAATGAGCTGTGAACTTAGAGTCCCGATTGCTCACAATATCAGAAGGTAGACCATATAGTTTAAACAATTGCTCGACAAATTGGTTTCGATGCTTTGACTGTTGTTTTTGTAGGTAAAAACCTAGCCATCTTTGTCAATCTATCCACAACTACCCAAGTGGCATTGTGACCCCTGTTGATACGTGGAAGCCCCGTAATGAAATCCATGGAAATACTTTCCCACTTTCGAGATGGAATATCCAAAGGATGTAATAACCCAGTAGATTTAAGTCACTGAGAAGTCAATATAAGCCATAGTAATAAAGTTCTTCAAAAATCACGATTCACTCAAACCAACTTCACTTGACCACCCTTGCAAAAATGATCTAGCAAATTAATTCACTAGAACTGACTAGTCGCACAAAAAAATGCTTTGATTAGCATTTGGTGGCTAAACAACGGTAAAAAATCATGAAAACACCGTCTAGAATTAATCCAAATGAAAATAACTATAAATACGAGGCACACTCGAATTATTTGTATGTGAATAACCCGTATATATCTAATGTCAGCATGTAAAAAGCATACTTCAATACTAAATAACTCCCAAAAATATTAAATTCTTGAGAAAAAAGAATTATCTCTAATTTTCAAGGGCCTCAAAATTTACTAATTTTGAAATCCACCAAATTCTATCTTATGGTACTCCAAATCTATTTTTTTTTCAAAAAATTTTAGCAATAAAATTTACCAAATATAATTGATATTTTAAAAATACCAATTTCTAGGATTTTTGAAATAATTTCTAAAATTTTTCTAAGTTTGGTAATTATAAAAATTACCCAGAGAATCCCATCGATCATGAATTTTTCCAATTCTACCCGACAATTCTCAAATCCAATCAAAACCTCTAATTTTAATGGAATTACTAATTTTCTAGGCAAAAAATAAAAATTTTAAAGAAATTTGAATAGTCACGGGTGCCCGAATGGACACGTCAAATGCCTATCAACAAACCCCGATATTCCAAAATTTGGAAATAACCTTTGTCTTATTTTTCACGAAATTTTTGAAATTTTTATTGTACCCCGAACACATTAGAATATACGAATGGACAAAAAATTTCGAAACTCGAACGGTCACCCCGGAATGTGGATAGCCAAGGGTTGCAAAAAATGAAAAGACTTGAAATGCGGAAGGTCAACAAAAATCATGGATCCTGAAAGGTCAAGAGCTCAAGGAAAAAAATTTTTAAGAACAAAATCTTGGAAAAGAATTTTTTTTTCCCAAGACTTTTAATGATAAGCTTTCATAAGCTTTTAAAAAAAAAGTTTCATGAAATCGTGGGGGGGGGGGGGGGGGGGGCAGCCGCCATGGCAACCCCCCCTCCCCCCCTTTGTGCGCCGATTTGTGAGGGAGAGGAGGGAGAGCTTCCACTACCCTCTTCTGCTTCTCTTTCTCCATCTCCACTCTTTTTCCATCAATTCTCTCTTCTCCATCTTCTCTTCAATATTTAACAGAGAGCTTATGGCATAATTTTGATTATATACTAATCATAATTAATCTCTAATTATGATTAGCCTTCCCACCTAAAATGTGTTCACACGACACGAGAGAGGATGAGAGAGAGAAAATGAAGAAAAATTCAGATTAGAGAGATGGAAAAAATGCCGCGCACACGGGAGAGAACCTGATGCATCAACATGCTGCCCCCCTTACTGAAATCCAGTAGAAAATCGATAGAAATTTGATAGCATACCTACGGAAAACCCGTAAAAATGCATTAAAAATGCCTTATTTTTTACCATAAAAATGCTCTTAAAATTTTCTAAATAATTAGAAAAAGTTCCTAAAATTTGTAGAAATTTAGAAAATCCTTTCTACCAAAAAATATCCACAATAGCATGTGTGGTATTTTGGTAAAAAATTCATAAAATGCTTATTTTACCCATAAAAATAAAGAAAAATAGCATTTCCACTCACGAAATTTCTCCGCAACGTCGATACGTCCATCCAAACCGAGAATCACCACATTTCGACTACCATATATTGACGTTCCCAATGCATAGGTTACTAAAACAAACTAAAAAATAACATTTTTTGCTTAGTAAATGTAAAATTTACTTAAAAAATGCTAAAAATTTATAATAATGAGAGAAAATTAAGAGGAGAAAAAACATCAAAAATTAACTAGAGACCACTCTGATACCACTGTTAAAACCCTAAAGATCTCTCTAGCTAATCACTATGCATAAACCAGGCATATACTCATCCACCCAACCACCCCCGAGCCCAAGGGTGCACACATAAATATAATGAAGTACCACATACCTAACCTTGGTGTCCCATACCACCAAAAGGTATGACTTTGATCTAGCAACACATAGCTCTAGCATGAAATAGTAAGAGAGTAGATACAATGCTCTACACAAGAGAACATCCCATGAGAGTGCCCCATGTCCCTATTATATAGGAGGGTCCTCAAGTGACACTTGACTCTCCATTTCCATGTGTGACCCTTGGTTTCCTGACCCTAACCTCAACCCAAGGTTAGACCTAATCCTTGCCCCACTAGAGCATGTTGCCATGCTCCCATGCTCAAATGCCTAGGGTGGGTTAGCCTCCTAGTATATGCACATATAATGTGCACATAACATTGAGAGATGTATATCTACATTTTTGTATGTGTAAAAGCACACAATCTCCCACATTGAGTTTCACAAATCTCCTATGGGTTTTGGCATATTGCTTCATATGCCTTTGAGCATTCTTCAAATTATCCTTGCATTGTTGTATGAGGATTTGCATTCTTTCCACCTCATGCTTTGGATTTTGATTTGTAATCTCGTCCTTGTTGATCACCATTGGCGCATTCACTTTATACCCACCATAAGTAGCCTTAAAAGGCAACATGCCGATGCTTACATGACTTGTGCTATTGTTAGCAAATTGTGCCAAAGGTAACCACTTATTCCAACCATATTGAGTATTATGGCAAAAGTGAAGAAGACCAATACAAACTTGTAGAGAAAGGATTGAAGAAATTGATTCATCAAGGCTTGAAAAATGGCGGGTGCATTGCATAACCCAAACGGCATAACCAGATAATGATAGAGCCCCCTCTCGGTCCTAAATGCCAGTCCTAAATGCCATCTTATACTCATCACCACACTCTTCATCCTTATTTAGTGGTAGCCGAATCTCAAGTCAATCTTTGTGAACCCTTCAACTCATTCAAAAGATCATCAATGCGAGGTATAGGGTACCTACTCTTGATGGAAGCCTTGTTCAAATCATGATAATCCACACACATTCTAAAGGTTCCATCCTTCTTCTTCACAAGAAGCACCGGAGATGTAAAAGAAGATTGGCTTCTCCACCTATCCCATGTCCATTAATTCTTGCACTTGTTTGCGGCTTGTTGATGGACCTAGCATTAGGTTGAAGCTCTATCCCATGATCAATGTTCCTCTTTGGTGGTAAACATTTAGGCATGTTGAATACATCCTTGTATTCATCCAACAACTTTTGCATGCCCATGTGCACTTCCTTCTTGATGACATCATTACTCTCATCCTTGCAAATGTGTAATACATACATACAACCCATCTTCTTGAGCTCCCTCTTAAGTTGGGTGGCATTGATCAAAGTAAGCTTTGCTACATTCACTCCCATTAATGTAATGTTCCATTCACCATGCATAAACTGCATAAAGCTTTGCTTCAAATTCATAGTAAAAGAACCAAGACTTGAGAGCCAATCACACCCAAGAACCATGTTGATGGGTCCCATATCAAGAATAAGTAAATCAACTTTGCATGTATACTCCTTTGAGAGCTCTAAACTTATGTCTTGACACATCATTGTGCAATACATTTTAGCCCCATTTTCCACTTGAACTTCATGAAAAGTTTCCAAAGGTACGGGCTCTAATTTGAGACCACATAGTGACTTATTGTTCACAAAGCTATGTGTACTTTCACTATTCACCAAAACATGAGCCACTCTTCCTCTTGTAAAGTGCCACCGGGATTAAAAGCAAATTCCCCCTCAAGCACATGATCGTCATCACTTTCCAAGCATTCATTTTACAATCACCATAAGCTTCGTTGTCATCTCCATGACCATCTTCAATAGCCTCCGCCAAGACCATGTTGACGGTGATATTTTTGGCTTTGCAAGTTTTGCAAGTTTTGAAATGCTCCTTGTTCCACTTTTCACCACATTTGTAGCAAATCCCTTTACTCCTCAACTCATTAATATGGTTCTTCTTCGTAAAATTACTTTTATTGGTACCACCATTGGGTGGCTTTCCATCCCCACTTGAAGCTTTAGAAGGATTTGTCCCAAATCTGAAATTCGACTTGGCACCACCACCATAGATGGTTGGATATCTCGGAATGGTGAGAGTTGAAGAAGCACCTCTTGCAAACTTTCCAAAAGTTGGGGCATTTGAATCAGTCCTACCTCCACTTCATGCCAGCCCTCTATATGCATATTTGTCCTCATAGATCTCGGAATACATAATAGCTTCTCGGAGGTTATTAGGCCTTTGCACTCTTACATCCGCCCAAATAGTTGGCTTGAGACCCTTGATGTATTTGAGCATCTTGAACTTCACACTAAAAGCATCCACATGAAGAATAAGTTTCAAGAACTTTTGTGTGTGTAGTCCTTGACTTTGCCCTTGCTCCAAGTCATCCCATTCACCAATCAACTTGTCATTCCTCAACTTGGAAGTAAAGGCATTTTGCATGGCATCCTTAAAAGCACCCCATGTGGTGATCTCATAACCATTGTCATGCAAGTGCCCGCCCACCAAGTGTGTGCATACCCTTCCATATGGAGTGAAGCAAGCACACCTTAGCACGATCACTTTTTGGGTTCATCTCATAATACATATTCAACTTATCAACCCATTCATCATATTCCTCATTGCATGATCCTTCTCCTTTTTGAATTTTGCAAAGACCACCTTATCCTTGATGCCTTTGAGCTCATCATCATCCTCTCGGGCATTACACATGCGTGGCCTCATGGGTGGATCA
Organism: Cibotium barometz; assembly: GCF_041138505.1. Classification (NCBI taxonomy): domain Eukaryota; kingdom Viridiplantae; phylum Streptophyta; class Polypodiopsida; order Cyatheales; family Cibotiaceae; genus Cibotium; species Cibotium barometz. Next base: position 11,038,316 of record NC_141109.1, read on the forward strand.
TCATGATTCCAAGACTCATCCACATATGTAAAGTCGAAAGCCATATGCTTCCCTTTTGCATCATCGCATGTAGATGGAATGTGTCAAGGCAAACTCCCAAAAGATAATGATTTTGGTGAAAAATTCTCTTTATTGTCCAATTTCATGCACTCATTGCCACCAAAGTTCTCATGTTGATTGAAGAAGTTTCCTAGTTGTTGTTGTGAAGGACTCAAGCCTTTTCCCCGATCCTTTGCATTTGCATTGCCTTGTGTAGGTAGTTCTTCCCGAAACTCTTTGCTTGTGGATGGAATCCCCCTTGAAAGCTTCAAGCAATGATGCTATTCCGATACTTTCAATCAAAATGGCTTAGTTCTTGTTCATATTCTCAACCAAGCTCCCAAATGCATCGGCTTGTTGGGCTTGATTTTGGTTCATTGATAGAAGCATAATCATACACATGTTATGGCTCGACCCTAACCCTCCTTGAAACACATCCAAAAAGAGATTACCCGGTGAACCGCAACTGTCGTGAGAGGATCTTTCCAATGGCCGAGCTTGTAACCCTTCAGGTCTCCAAGCTCTATAACTCCTTGAGAAGCAATTCCACCGTGTCTTTCGCGAGCGTTGTCGCACCGTTGCGTTGCACTATGGGTCCTCGTCCCTCCTCTCACCTCACTTCACTCACACACACTCACTAGTATGCAGTAGGGAGAGAGATTAGCAAGAGGATTACCAAGAACAAGACTCAATTGCACAATGGAAGAGTATGTTGTATTATTGAGAGAAATTCACTTATATACATGGCCATAAGTGTTCACACACTTAAACTGTGGGGCCGACCGGGCACTTTAGGCTCAGAAGAGGCCTAATGCTATTACAATGTCTACTCTCATAATATATCCATGAAGTACATCACTTAGGACTTCATCCTAACTTGCTACCATACGCTCTTGAAGCGGGAATCACCATAAATACTCCGTCACACTATTACGGGTGCCCGTCCAAGTTGTAGTTTTGGACACTATTGCTTCATATCTTGAATGTATGATCTTGAATGTATGACCCTTTGGTGTATCTTCTGTGACTCCTTGATGTAAGATAATGACGATAGCTCTTGTTAATCCTAGAATTGGATTAACATCCCCCCCCCCCCCTTGATGGTGATCGCATCCTCGTGATCGCGTTGAAGACCTTTGTGTGGGGAGAATGAACTAGCTTTTTTGATGGCTTTGATGTTGAGTGATGTTCAATGTTTTGTTCCTTTGGAAGAAATAAGAAAAGCTAGTAAATGAATGAAGAGGTTAGTGGTGTATTGGGATCCTAATGGGGTGGGGGGTGGGGTTTTTTGCGAATGATTGCATTTTTATACTTGTTTGAGCCCCTTTTTTTGGGATCAATTTGTTTTTGGCAATCATCGGCAAGGTTACATGTGATTTTTGTTAGTGTGGGGACACTAAGAGATGTTAATAATGGGAGAAAAGAGAGGGAAGGATCCGGAGGAACGTAGACTTAATCATCAGAACAAGATGATGATTCTGAGTTCCTCATTTGATTTTTGAAGCGACATTCATCATTTGAAGTAATTGGCTTTTGACGATGTCCCTTTGTGTGGCAGGATTCTTGTCAAATGTTGTTGAGAAGGACTTGTTCCTGCTTTCTTCTGCCCATGTGCTTTTTATTTTTTATGTATATTTAAGTGCGCTTATGAAGAAGATTTACATGAAGTACAAGAATTGAGTCATATAGGCTCTTATTGAACTGCTCTGTGTTGAAGTAGCCACTTGTTGTTGGTGAGGATTTAAAAAATTGCGTCGACTTGCGAGGCTAATATAGATATCTTTAGTAAGGATTGAAGATCATTGATTTGTGAAGATGGTGGTGTCATTTAGAGAGGCTTGTAATTTGAAGGAAAATTCCAAGCGATGGGTCGTACCATTGTGACCAGGCTTTCGCCCACCATGGCCCCCCCATCCAAGGATGTACTTGGAAGTTGTTGATGGTGAGGCTTTGTTTTTGCAAATGTTCTCTAGTGCATGAGTATGGATACGTACTCATGGAGCAGTTGCTACATTAATTTAGCCAAAAGAATAGTAAGCAATAAGCTTAACAAATATATAGTGGCTATTGCGTGATATGTCTTAATCTGTGATGGGTCTTAAATTGTGAAAGTGCAGGTTCTTAAGCCATGAGATGGAACTCTGTGAATTGTAATTCCGTGAGATGGAATTCCATGAATTTGTAGGTTTTGACCTCAAGGTTTTTTTTTTTTGGGTCATCTAGGTCATGATTTGTAAGCAACAGCTTCTTGTGCGCTCATTTCTCACTTCCAGAGGGGTGACAAGAGCATTGTTCTTTTGTTCTTGATGTGCTCCTAAGTCTCCGTATTGATTCTTGAATTTGTTGAAATGATGTCGAGGCAGTAGGGAAGAGTGCTGATTGTTTGCTTGAACAGACAAGCTCTTGTGTTGGTGCTAAATGCAAGAGAGTGGTTGAGTGATTTGCTTGTTGTTGCTTGGGCCTCCATTCTTGTCGAACTTTAGGTGAAGTTATTGGGGTTGAAGTCAATGGTGTGGTTTTCTTCACATTGTTTGATTTTGGCAACCATATGATAGAATTACCATCATAGTATCCTTGTTGTTGAAGTACATGCACAGGCACCCATCTTTGACAAACACTATAATTTGGTGGCCGATGTGCTTGGTGTTGAGGCTTTTTTCTTTATGCAATCTTAGGGGACTGTTATGTGCTTGGGGACCCAAGCTTTGGTATTTCTTGGTAGTATCCTTGTGCTTGTAGCAAATTTTTTAGTACCCACAATTGTTGCATTGGTAGAGTTCTTTGAGGAACTTGCATAGGCTTTTGTGGACGGTGTTGTGGAGTACTTTTCTTTTTCCTTAGCTTTTGAGTGCTGTGTTGAGGGAAGAGGTTTTGACTGTCGAGGCACCCAAATTTGATTGGCACCTTCATAGTAGCCTTGAGCTACAAGTAGCTGCTTCTCCACCCACATTTTTATACTATTAAGATATCGTGATTGTGGGAGTCTTGGTGGAGTTTTCTTTAGGGTTTATGTGGAAGGTTTGGGGCCCTCCTTGACTCTGGTTGGTGCTGAGGCTGGAGGTTTGAGACTCATGGAAATTGTTGATGATGATGAGGTTCGATTCTCTTGTGTGGGCTCTGAGAACTTCTTCAAGAATAGCTGCTGATTGCAAGGTTTTGGCATCAAACTTCGTAGGTAGGGATGGGGTTGAAGGAGTAGAGGCTTTATCGGAGTTGGTTGTGGTCATTGTGTAGAGGGGCTTTTGTGGAAGAGGCTTGTATCCTTTTGCATCATTAGGGGAATTTTGGACTCAATTTTGGGCCCTCTAGAAGTGCCAACTAAGCTTAGAGAGAGAGAATCCAAAAAGCCTAAAAAATAAGGTGAAATTGATTTTGGCATATTTTCTCTTGGTATTTTCTTGAGATATAGAAGATATATTTCTATTCTTAAATATACATAAAAATGATAGAATATTGCCAGTTCTCGAGGTCTTCAATATGTTCATGTACTATATGTACTACGTGAACAATGAATTGGTCAATTCTCCAAGTTTAATGGCTTATATCTCAAAATCTCTACGTACAAGCCGAAATAGAATATTTCTTGAAATTTGAACCAAGGATCATCCAAAAATAGTTTGAGTTCCCTCCCTGCAAGAAATTTCACCTCAAATTTTGAAGGTTTTCGACTTCCCTCGCAAGAAACTTTACCTCAAATTTCAAAGTTATTACATATCAAAGTTTACAGGTATTGGTACCTTTAAAATCAAGGTTTTTCTTGTAAATTAGTTGGACTCTTTACTTCTTTTTACTATTTTGGCACCTTTCTCTTTCCATTTAGATTTTTCTACTAATCAAGAGCAAGGAGGAACACAGAGAGAATCAAGAGGATGGCAGAGGGATCAAGAGCAAGGAGGAATACAGAGAAAAGAGACATTTACAACCTACACATCGAGCTTGAACATGAATCTGAACCTCTAAGTAAGAGGAATAAACCTAATACTTTGTGCACTGCTTCTAAAGAAATGTTGAGGATGCAAGGGAAGAAAAACATAGATTTATGGATTGATGGGAGGTTATATCCAAAAGAATCTTTTACAAACTCCACATCCTCATTTAGGAATACGACATCTCTGCTTAACTTTGTGGGAGATGGCTATAATGGGCTCCTAGGATATACACATCATTTGGAAGCAACAAGCAATGTTCTTAAATTAGAAAGAGATTTGTTTGAGAAGGAGAACATTCATTTGAAGAAAACCATGGAGCATTGTGTGCAGAAGTTATTAAGCAATAAGGAAACCATTTCAGGGCTTGAAAAACAAATGTCTGAATTAAGACATAAGTAGACCTCATTAGGTCTCCGTAGACGACAAAAAAAACTAAGGGATATTGAGCAAATGAAGCTAGGAGGTGGTGGCATCAAGAAGAGAATACATGCAATCAAGTAAGCTCCTTTCTATTAACTGGTTTATTGTTTCTATTGTGATATTTTATGAATAGCAATCATTATTGCATATGTTCATGTATATTAATTTCTGCATTTCAATATGATATCAGATCATTATTTCACCCTGTTAAAGAATCAACGACAGAACCTTATGGCGCACATTTAAGTCTTCTTTTAGATCGCCAGTATGCAGAAGCACTCATGAACGAGAAGAAATATAAGAAGGTCTCAGAAAAGCAAATAGATGACTTTTTCAAAGATAATCAACTCAATCCACAGGACATCCAGGCAATACTTGATGAGTCTGGTATATCACATAGATGGAAGTGCGTTCACAATGCAGTAGTAGACCATGCAGACAATGGTCAAGCAAGAACATGGAAAGCCAAGGTGTGGAAATCTCTAGACACTATGTTTAAGTTCTGTGACAAGAAAGTGTGGATGAAGGAGGACCATGAGATATTTCAAACAGTGCTAGATGAGTTCAAGAGATCAATGATTGATGCATGGATGGATCAACACATCACCCACTATATGTTATTAGATTGATTATGCATTGAACTAGTTTTTATACTGTATATTAAAAAATATACTAATTAATGTATTCTTTTATTCTCTTGAAGCATATTATATACCATCATACCCCTTGGTTTGCAAAGAAGCATGGTAGTTTATCAATATGGTCAACCCAAGGAATGGAGAAAACACATTATCAAGCACGCTCCGGGTATTTCAATCATACAAGACATGGTGGAGGAGTAGAAAAAGCTAACAATTTAGGGGAATTACATCAGTGGACATGTAGGAAGCTTGTACACAAAGCCAAAAAGAAGTAGCAGTTCAAAGCATCCCAAATTAATCAAGCAGTAAAACTTGTGAGAGAACGAAAGAAAACAAGACATATGGAGGAGATCTAATACAAGTATTAAGCATGCAGAATGGCGAGTAACAAAACAAAGAAATGGGAAGATTTGGATACCCATAGATCCATGATTAACATTTCAAATTCAGAAATGATAATATGCAAAAATGTCATGACATTACACGAGAGAGAATATTATTACAAGAGATAGGAATATACTACTACTCCTGAACCTTGTAATCATAATGTTAGCAATAAGCCCAACTTATAGTCCCTAGTCTTTTCAATTATTTTTTCATAGGATATCTTTTAGTCTAAGATCGAAGATGAAATCCACCACCAAATACCATAAGCAGTGATGTCATCCTAGAAATGTATCCAGTCACATTGAGTGTACCTCTAATGGTTATATAAGCTCATTTGGATCAATTCAATCAAGTCTATTTTCATTATGAATGGCTTACTTTTCTTTCCCCCTTAATTTTTACATGGTATCAGAGGATAGGAGACTTCTATTTTGGAGCTTTGTAGTAGAGTAGACTTCTATTTTGGATTTTTTAAGCTTGGAGTTTTTCTTTCTATTTTCTTTGTTGGACCTTCTTTTTTTTTTTTTTCTATTTTCTTTTTGCACCACCCCTCTCACGAGCGCATATTAGTGTATATGCTCGCCCGTGTGCTCTTCTTGTACAAGCCGCCCGCCCAGCTCATCTCCGATGACCCTTTGCTGTTGTGCGCTACGACGACCCTTTTCTGTGCGCTACCCACGTGGCTATTAAGTCCTTTTTAAGCCTTGTCTAAGGCTTAATGTTTAAGGCCTATTAAAAAAGGCTTAATGTTATAAGGCCTTGTCTAAGGCTTAATGTTATAAGGCTTAATGTTATAAGGCCTTTTTAAGCCTTGTCTAAGGCTTAATGTTATAAGGCTTAATGTTATAAGGCCTTTTTAAGCCTTGTCTAAGGCTTAATGTTATAAGGCCTATTAAAAAAGCGACACTAGCTCTAGAACCGATTGCTCCTAGCCGTCAAATGTTGGAACTCATTCTTGCTGCACACATCTCCCAAAAAGAGGAGACCCATCATTATACCAATACTAAGAAGAAGAGAGCTTGCATCAAAAGCATCAAGAAGGTACATATTTGGGGATTTTCATAAACATTCTCTAGATTAGAAAAATTGAGGCATTAGCCTCAAGTTTTTCATTATTTTTTAAAATTGAGGGTGCATTACAAGTATTAAAGGGGTGTTATAGCCTCTTGTAACATCAATTTTCAAAACACCCTAATTTTTGGAAAACCCTAATTTTTTGAAAAGCCTAATTTTTTTTACGAGAGATGAAAAATATGTTGTATGCAATGATTCAACTTCTAAGCCACCAAATGAGTAGGTCAAGTGGGAATCAAGGAAGGGGTGAAGAAAAAATGTGGTGCTACAAAGCACAAATCTATGTTCTTGTGTATGTAAAAGCCCCTGTGTGCGCCTGATGAGGATGCTATAGCCATCTTGCTTAAAGCAATGCTTATCAAATACAACAACATTGTCAGTAGGCTCAAAGAGAAGGAACCAAATCTTTCCTTGGAGAGTGCATCAATTCACCTACAAGAGGAGGAGAAGAAGCTGAACTTCAACAATAATCTCACTTCGGAAGGAGCATATGCTGTCACCAAAAACAATAAGAAGTGTGCTACTTGTGGAAGAACCAACCATCTCACAAAGGATTGCTTTATTAATAACTCTTGTGTGCATTGTGGTAAAACCAAACATCCACCACCAAAATGTTATTTTAAAGACAAAAACAAGAAGAGTAAAGAAAAAGCCAATCTTGCCACCACTGCTAAAGAAAGTAATTTTGTTGGTCCTAATTTTGATAATGGATCCTATGCTTTTTAGTTCACTCTTTCTTTTTGGGTTCTAAAACCTTGTCATTTATCCTACATGACCTTGATTGTATTATGGAGAAGAGAACACACACCCAATGTCGGTAAGGGGAGAGACTCTATCTCATTTTCGTATCAAGGGGGATTACTAGGTATAAGCCCATGTATTGAGTGTCTTTCACAAGTTTGGCTTAAGGGAGGGTTAGAATATCTTTTAGTCTTTATGGAGGGTTAGACTTAAGGGAGGGTTAGAATATCTTTTAGTCTAAGATCAAAGATGAAATCCACCACCAAATGCCATAAGCAGTGATGTCATCCGAGAAATGTATCTAGTCACACTAAGTGTACCTTTCATGGCTATATAAGCACTATGTACAAGCTCATTTGGATCAATGAAATCAAGTCTATTTTCATTATGAAATCCTTCACCAAATGCCATAAGCTGCTAACATTGCATACTGACAAATGGGGGGGAATATGTGTCAAATGAATTTACTACTTTCATGCTATCCCATGGCATTTCTCTCATCAGTGTTCTATCCCTTATATACCACAATAGAATGGTGAGGCTGAATGTCGAAATCAGACACTCATGGAAATGCCCAGATGTATTCTCAAAAGCAAGGACCTGGCTTTTAGATTTTGGCTTGAAGCAGTCATGTGTGCTAATTATGTATTGAATCGTTGTCCAATCAAGGCTTTAAAATCTATGAGATAACTTATGAAGCTTGGAGTGGAAGAATTCCACTTATTACTCATATGTATGTTTTCAATTGTTTGGCTTATATGCAGGTACCAGCACAACACATACATAAGCTTGAAGCAAAGACTTTGAAATGTATCTTTATGGGGTATAGTAGTGAGCGTAAAGGATATCGATTGTATATTTTGTCTAGTCGAAAGCTCATTGTATCCAGAGATGTCGTCATGAATATGCATCTCAATCCTTGCTTTCCTATTGGTTACAGCCATTCATTGATGCCATTAGGAGAAATGTGGGCTCATTTTTGGGCCTTTTAGTTTTAGAGAGAGAGTGGCGCTCAACCAATGAGGAAGAGGCTTCCGTAAAAACAGAGAAATTCGACATTTTAAAGCAAGAATTCAAGTACATAGAGTAAAATTATTCTCAAAATGCATCTTAAAATAACATTTACTTAACTTAAAATAATACTATCGAATCTTTGTACGTAAGCTAAAAGATAGTGGTAAACTAGCTTTAATCTTCTTCGTCTCCCAACATAGTCGTTCTTTCTTTTTCTAAGTCTCCTCCAGTTAAGCTCTCATCTTCTTCTTTCGTGTGTCTTTTGCTACACAAAATGGCAACCTGTAGAAAGCCTCGTACTAGCATTTCAGCCATTACTGTATTCAATAGTTATAATACAGATGATGGGACATGGATACCATCTACAATTACAATCGGGAGCTGGGTACTTTTACAGAGAAGGAAGAGGAAGAGGAGAAATGCTAATGAATTTGTGGAGCCATTTAAGGGACAAGTTAAAGAGTTCAAGGTATGTGAATCTAGCAAGTGTGTGACAGAGGTACTAATACAACATGTTTTCCACCATGTAGCCTTGAGGGTGAAAAAATTTCCTCCTGGTCTTCCATGATATCGTCCCAAGTGAGTAGTATCTCAGTCAAATCTTCTTTTGTTTTAAAGTGTTTAAAAGTTGTTATTATACAGTTATTTATCTATTCAATCCTATCTCCTTATTGTTTTAAAAGTGTCTAATTGTTATTTTAAAAATGTCTAATCTTTTGGTTTTATGTAGATATTTATCCATCCAATGGGATAGACTGGCAACCATTGGAGAGTATAAGTGGGATTTTTGACGCTTTCCATGCATATGTGGGAGAACAATTTTACAAAGGAAGAACTCATAGAGATCTTGTAGACCACGGCATATTTTTATATGATATGCAGTACTTTGAACCAAACACGTTTTCTGGATGGGGTCGTTTGACTCCATTACCCCTCCCATTATTTGGAAGCAAAGATTGGCCATTGCCAACTTCACAAACTAGTGAAAGTTATAGGGTCGGGTTGTATCACGATATACAGAAGTCTCTTATGGCATCTGTTGTTGCAACAAAGAATGTCAAGCTTTCTATTTTTATGCCTATCGAAGTGTTTGTTGACTTTTTCTTTGATGAAGAAATAAGAAATACTTCAACAATGTTTTGGACAATGGTTGGGACAGGAGAAGGAGAGAAGCCATCATTTATGTTTTGGAGAAGAAGTCGATAGTTTTTGCAAGTACATTATTGGCTCTCAAAACTTCATTGCAACTTTTCACTACACCAAATATCATTATGTTAACGGCAACCTTGTTCCATTAGATCAAGATTTGGAGATCTCGAGAATAGGCCTCTAGTAATGGAGATATATTTGGAAGGGCAATTGCTTACAATGTTGAACACACTATCTCAAACATCTCTTTCTCAAATTAGAGAAGACCTCACATATGAGGAGACTGAACAAATACCAAAAGATTATACATTTACAATGGATACTAAAACGGTAAACCGTTTATATTTACATTCACCATTTAGTATGCTGTGTAGAACATTATGTAAGATACCACTAACAAAACCCTTTTATTATAGGTGCCAAGGCGAAAAGAGAAAATGACTTTCTGCAGACAATCTATCTCTCATAATACTATTCACTTGATTAGTCGTTGAATGATGACAATCAAAACATTGTAACTGCAAAAGCAATTTAATATATGAAAGATTTTTTTCTTACAAAACAATGTCAGGTCTCTTACAAAATTAATGTTAATGTTACAAATGTAAATAAAAGTCTAATGATGCCGACGTCGATCAAAAGACTCTAGGGCATGGAAGCGATGCCGTGATTGAGGACTAGACTGTGCTTGGGACTGAGGTGGCCTTCGATTTTGGTCCTCTTTTGCAGGCTTTCCATTTCTTCCCACATTCTTTCTCTTCTCTTCCCCTCTCCACTTGCATCTCGACCTACCTCCTGGATTCCACCCATTCATCCACCTCAGCTTGTAGAGCTTGTCATAATCATTTAGGGCAGCCATATGTGCTTCGAAATTTCTTTGCCGCTCCTCGTCTCGCTAACGTACTCTACAGCTTCCCTTGCAAATTCGTCTGCCCTCCTGATCTCTTCTTCTGCGCGCACGAACATGGACAGCCAAAATAATTCTTTGTACAGCTTTGGTCCTGAACTATTTTATGTGCAAGGGAGCATATTTGTTCAGAATTATTTCGTGTACACATTATGTTACAAACATTACTTAACAAACATCACTTGCATTAGGAATTATTTCGTGTACACATTATGTTACAAACATTACTTAACAAACATCACTTGCATTAGGAATTATTAAAAGGTAGGCGTTTAGGGACGTCCTCCATCCACAACTGACGTCTCCGAGACTGGCACCCTTATCCTATGATATGTCATGTACACATTATGTTACAAACATCACTTGCATTAGGAATTATTAAAAGGTAGGCATTTAGGGACGTCCTCCATCCACAACTGACGTCTCCGAGACTGGCACCCTTATTCTATGATATGTCTTGTTTTGTACAAGGTTCGGCTCCATTAAGAGATGTTCCAATGCATATACAAATTTTTGAGCACATCTGAGAGGTCGAAAAAGCAAGCATCAGCTTATCTTGTTTAAATAAATCTACATGTTTGTGGAAGAGGGAAATGTCAATAGGGACTTACTCTCTCCACTGGTACTTACAGCTCAGTCATGCATCATACTATATACATCATGCATTATATATACTATACATACCATAGTAAAAAATTGGGAATGTTATTTATGATTTCCATTGCGTCATTCATCAAAACATGTAAATCGTATCCATCCAGAGGCCTCACAAGTCTTTGGTCCCCAAAGTGAAAATGCCGCTCTCTAACCGGTGCAGCAGCCTCCAAAACTCTCAATTCTCGGATATTCACTGCTTCAATTAGATTTAATTCCCTCTCTATCCGGTCTGCATCTTTTTCTTCTGCAATAATTTCAACTTTAGAGCGGAGGGCTGTGGCTGTGCTGCAGTGGCCTCCGGTTGTGGTTGGTCCTCCGATTGTGGTTGTGCCGATCAAGTGCTTGGAGGAAAAGAGCTCACAAAATACAAGAACAATATCTTGCTTATTAAGTTGTTTATGAATACAACTAGGCCTTGCTCAATACAAAATGCCTCATAGCTCCACCTTTAAATAGGTGAGCTAGTGGACCTTAAGTCCATTCACACTCACACCCTTCTCTTCCCCTTCTACATAACCTTAGTCCCTTAATACCCCCCTCAATACCAACTATGAAAGGATGGAATAGGTGGTATTGGACATAGGATGCCTTTATAACATTAGGCGTACAAGGTTTGGAATATCGATGTGATTACATTGAGAATTAAAACAATTTCTCAGTAGAGGTAGAGGCTGATACAAAGTCTGCCTCTGACTCTTTGTTAGGACATTTAGAAGTGATATGCCCCGTTTGTTTACACTTGTTACATTTCATTTTGTTGGGATATTTGATCCAACAATTATTTGCCAAATGTCCCACCTTTTTACAATGGGCACATCTTACTTTGACCACTTGATGTGACAAAGCTTGTTCGATAGTCGATGAAGTGGTTGCCTTTGAAGATTCAGTTGCTCCCTTTGGCCTCTTTTCTTCATTCAAGACATGATTGAATGACTCCTTCGAGGGTGGGATTAGGTATGTTCTTCAAGGTGGTGACCAAGGTGGGGTACACCTTCTTGACTGCTTTGAGCAAAACCGCCACTGCATCATCTTCATCCATTCTCGCATTCACTGATGCAAGTTGAGCCATAAGGCCCTTTAAGTGAGAGATGAAGGCTCCAATGCCATCTCCCTCTTTGAGTTCCAAGCTGAAAAATTTAATTTTGAGTGAGATCTTGGAATTCTTACCACGAGCCCCATAGAGCTTATCAAGCTCATCCCATTTCTCCTTTACAGTCAGAAGCTGGTCCACATGGTGGATGAGTGCCTCATCAAGATGAAGCATGATGATGGCTTGTGCCCTCTCATCATCTTCAATATCTTCAGCCTTTCTTCGATCAATAACCTTAGTGCCAGAGATGAATGGCCAAAAACCTTTAGACATCATCTTGTACTTGACAAGGACTTGCCAAGTGTGGAAGCCCTCTCCCGAGAACTTCTTGATTTGAGTGTTGTCCTTTGACATTGGGTATTGAAAGAGATTATGAGTGAGTAATGGGCTGATTATGAAGAAGAAAAAACCAAAAATTTATGATATTTAGGCTTAATTAGAAAGAGAGAGGCTTATGAGAGTGCAACAACCCTAATCAAGTTGAGAATGTTGCATAAATAAGAGATTAAAATAGTAATTTTTATGGTTTAGCACTTAGGGTTTGTGCTTAATTATACTAATTTTGATGGGAATTAGCTGCATTAGTGTTAAAGAACATTTTGGTTGGTGATTAAGATCACCATTAGTGTGTAGAAAACATAATTAGTGCTTAAAAGCATATTTTTAGTATCTAATGACACTTATTTGGTGATTAGTGACTCATGTCACTGCTTGGTGTTGTCAATTTTAAGCAAGTGTCGTAAATTGCACGTACATTTTGATGATTCAAATGTCTTATATATTGAGCGAGAGCAACATTCTTTCGATGACCTATTGACTTTGAAGTGGAAGCACCGGATGATCTTGAGCCTCCTGCTCTCTTCAAGAAATCATCATCATATACAAAAACCTGGTACCAATGTTATATGTTTAATTGATACAATCGATAAAGTCCACGTAAATCAAATTCTTATAGTTTGAAAAATCTTTGGCTCTATTACCTGTTGATTTTCATCACCCTCAAAAAGCATGGTTCTTGTCCACAAAGGGATCGTGGACTTACTTTCTTCATGCACAGTAGGTGCCAAAAATTTACCCATATTTGCCAAACCAAGACGGTCGGCAATTGCTCCAGCCTCCTCCTTAGAAGGTAATTAGGTTTCATATGTCCTATCTTCATCGAACATCGAACATCTTCTTTAATATCTCCTTGTTGCCAGGCAGGTACTCGGAGTCCTGGACTACAAAATCAGCTAGTAGATAATTGTCAACTCCTTCCTCCTCTATCCAGCCCATGTCTGCTTCACTAAAAATTGCTAAGGTAGCCAAGCAATAGTCTTTACGAATATTGAAATGTTGCATAATGTCTGTTAATAATACATAATCAGCTTGGGCTGCCATAGTGAAGCTTGGCAACAAGGGAGGTAGTGACAACTCTCCCTGTTCATTCTCATTAGATATTGACTATCTTCCAATGAAATAGGTGCTACGTCGAAGGGGATAAGGGATGCAATAGCCTCAAAGGTTTCCATTTTGGCCTCTACCCTCTCTTCTACTGGGTCTATAGCCACCTCTTTCTCAACCCCGTCATCCTCGATTGGCACTTGAGTGCTTGCCAAAGTCATTGTCTCGGGCTCTGATTCCTTAGTAAGAAGATGCAGAAAACAAAGAAAACCATAACTAAATTGGAGCAGGTGACACTTTTTTGAGTGTATTGGGCATTTCTCCTCTACTCTTGCTGCAGTTGGGAATCTTTTCAAGACAACGGCTAAGCCTCCTCTTCATGACTTTGTCTGTTGCAAAATCAGATGGATGAACATATCGTTCACAATCGAACATAACGATATTGGCAGAAACAGTGTCTTCATACTCCTACTCTCACGGTCACCGAGAACAAAGAGAAAGTTCCTTGTTGAACATTGAAGACAACTCATGCAAACGCTCGTGGTGGGCTTGTGCATTGTACAAGAACATAAACAGCTTTTCTACACAAGACTCCCTAGCCTCATCATCCGATTCATAGACAATGTCCAACTCTTTCGAAGACATGCCTAAAAAGAACATTTCAGTCAATTAGAACATGCACACTTATTATACATGGGGTCAATACCTCGCGATAAGGAGATTTGGATATACACATGCAAGCCCCCTCTCGCTTGGTACTAGCACCAAAAAAAGAGGGGTTAGTACCAAGCAGTAGAGGGCTCACGTGGAATTCACGAGCCCATCACCGCTTGGTACTGACCCCTAAATTTAAAGAGACTTAAAGGGGTCATAAGTTTTTTTTTGAAGATGAAGCCTGTATATATTAAATAAAAAACATATAAGCGGCATATTTTATATTTTAGTTATATTTTGTAAGCTGAAATAGTTTGTCTTCCAAGCCTGAAAATTGATGGCCTGCTCTAACCTTCAATGTGAAAGCCTATAAACTTACTTGGCCTTCATATTTACAAAAAAAATATGAAGGTTTTTTCTTTAGTGGAGGGTGGCTCAAATCGGCTCGCCCCCCCACCTCATCTCGTGTGTGTGTGTGTGTGTGTGTGTGTGTGTGTTGATCTTGTTCCTTTTGAGTGTTTTTGAGAGAGAGAGAGAGAGAGAGAGAGAGAGAGAGAGAGAGAGAGAGAGAGAGAGGGAGGGAGGGAGGGAGGGAGGGAGGGAGGGAGGGAGGGAGGGAGAGAGAGAGAGAGAGGGAGGGAGGGAGAGATGGGCATACCTGCAGAAAAAATTGAAAGCTTCAGTTTTCCAAGATGAAGGTGCGATGGCATTGGCGATGCAGAGGAACGACAACGTATCTTACTCAACGCAAATGGGCGTCTCAGGTTATCAGAGTCGGTTAGCTTTGAGGATTTCCTATTAGACTTAAACCTAGAAGTATTTTAGCTTGCAAAGAAAATTTATAAAATAGTGTAAAGTTCTAAAAATGTATGTCCCAAATTGCTTGATTTGCTAGTTTGAGAAGAGTCCAATGGGAATTTGGGTACCTTTCTCGAAAATATTTTCCACGAACACTAGGGAGATTTGGAACGTTATCAACTCATACCACTCGTGCGGACATTTAAAAGGTCGGACCCATTAATGACGCATCAATATGGTATGTACTATGTGCTCACTCCTCTCCTTTCTTGCATGTGTTGATTTTTTTCACCTCTGAGTCTCTCACAAAATAGTAAGAGACAAACAACATCGCTGCTACATCCATCGTCCTCCGAGTCTCCGACTACATCAGCCTCCTCAATGCCCCCCAAAGTGAGCCAAACGCCATCGGCCTCTACATCCATTGTAGGTATTTCAGATTTCTTTCAGACCCTCTATTAACATTTTGCTAGTTCTGACCTGTGGGTTTTTGTCTGTGCATATCGCTTGGTTCCGACCCCATAAGGAGATAATGTTTTTTATGGGGTCAGTATACCAAGCGATTCAAAGGCCTCCGGAATCTTGTCTACTTTATATCACTTGGTACCGACTCCATTGTCATAATGTTTTTCATGGGGTTAGTACCAAGTGTTTCGAAGCCCTTCGGAGTCCTGTTTGTTTTATATCGCTTGGTGGCGACCCCATTGTCATAATGTTTTCCATGGGGTCAGTACCAAGCGATTCAAAGGCCTCCGGAATCCTATCTGCTTTATATTACTTGGTACCGACCCCACTGTAATAACATTGGTCATGGGGTCAGTACCAAGCGATTCTAAGCCCTCTGGACTCTTGTTTGTTTCATATCGCTTGGTTCCGATCCCATTGTCATAATGTTTTTCGTGGGGTCAGTACCAATCGATTCGAAGCCCTCTGGAGTCCTGTTTGTTTTATGTTGCTTGGTATCGACCCCACTGTGATAACATTGGTCATGGGGTCAGTACCAAGAGATTCAAAGGCTTCCGGAATCTTGTCTACTTTATATCGCTTGGTATTGACCCTACTGTCATAATGTTTTTCGTGAGGTCAGTACCAAGCATTTCGAAGCCCTCTGGAGTCTTGTTTATTTTATATCTTGGTACCAACCCCACTATGATAAGGTTGGTCATGGGGTTAGTACCAAGCGATTCAAAGGCCTCCGGAATCCTGTCTGCTTTATATCGCTTGGTACTGACCCCATTGTCATAATGTTTTTCATGGGGTCAATACCAAGCGTTTCGAAGCCCTTCTTGAGTCCTATTTGTTTTATATTGCTTGGTACTGACTCCACTGTGATAATGTTGGTCATGGGGTCAGTACCAAGCAATTCAAAGGCCTCCAAAATCCTGTCTACTTTATATCACCTGGTATAAACCCCACTGTAATAACGTTGGTCATGGGGTCAGTACCAAGCGATTCTAAGCCCTTTGGACTCTTGTTTGTTTCATATCGCTTAGTTTCGACCCCATTGTCATAATGTTTTTTGTGGGGTTAGTACCAAAGTGATTCGAAGTCCTCTAGAGTCTCGTTTATTTTATATCGCTTGGTACCGACCCCACTATGATAACGTTGGTCATGGGGTCAGTACCACACAATTCAAAGGCCTCCGGAATCCTGTCTGCTTTATATCACTTGGTATCGACCCCATTGTCATAATGTTTTTTATAGGGTCAGTACCAAGCGATTCGATGCCCTCTGGAGTCATGTTTGTTTTATATCACTTGGTGGTGACCCCGTTGTCATAATGTTTTCCATGGGGTCAGTACCAAGCGATTCAAAGGCCTCCAGAATCTTGTCTGCTTTATATTGCTTGGTACCGACCCCATGTGATAACGTTGGTCATGGGGTCAGTACCAAGCGATTCTAAGCCCTCTAGAATCTTGTTTGTTTCATATTGTTTGGTTCTGATCCCATTGTCATAATGTTTTTCATGGGGTTTGTACCAAGCGATTCGAAGTCCTATAGAGTCCTCTTTGTTTTATATCACCACTTGGTACTGACCCCACTGTGATAACGTTGGTCATGGGGTTAGTACCAAGCGATTTAAAGGACTCCGAAATCCTGCCTGCTTTATATCGCTTGGTACCGACCCCATTGTCATAATGTTTTTTGTGGGGTCCGTACCAAGCGATTCGAAGCCCTCTGGAGTCCTATTTGTTTTATATCACACATATTGGCGACCCCATTGTCATAATGTTTTCCATGGAATCAATACCAAGCGATTCAAAGGCCTCCAGAATCCTGTCTGCTTTATATCGCTTAGTACTGACCCCATTGTCATAATGTTTTTCGTGGGGTCAGTACTAAAAAGCGATACAATGTGCTCTGGAATCCTAATTGTGTTATATTGCTTGGTACTGACTTTTTTAAATGCGTTTCTCATCACGCTTTGTTGATTTGTTTAGATGGCTCATACCAAGGCAACTGCTCGGAGACTTGAAAGACCTATCGAGTCACTGCAAGTGCACGGCAGAACAAGGAGGTATTAAGCTCACAGGGTAGTTTTGTAGGAGCTTTGTCGCATTAAGCGACACATGCAGCCTGCGATATCCAAGCTCCCTTTCCAGAGGATTATGTGTGAAATTTGTACGCAATGGAGTATTGGCATGCGGTGGCATGCATCTACATTATTATGTCTTCAAGAAATCACTGATGAGGACTGGATCATCGAGTTTTTTGAAGATGCTTACTTTCTCGCCGCTCATGCCCATAGGCTGACAATAATGCCAAGGGATTTTGATACCCTTTGTAGATTGCGGTATAGATACAACCATATGCTTGGTCCTATTTCTTTAAGCGATCCTCGAATGCGGCGCATCCTTACAATCCCCCCCTCCATCCTCGTACAAGGCCATCTAAGAGCTCCCGTGCTCCTCACGATAGGGACACCTGTTTGCAGAGTAGGTTAAGACTAAAACACCCCAGTGATGATGCCCCTCAAGTAGAACCTCACACATATATTAAGGGACTAAGGTTATGTAGAAGGGGAAGAGAAGGGTGTGAGTGTGAATGGACTTAAGGTCCACTAGCTCACCTATTTAAAGGTGGAGCTATGAGGCATTTTGTATTGAGCAAGGCCTAGTTGTATTCATAAACAACTTAATAAGCAAGATATTGTTCTTGTATTTTGTGAGCTCTTTTCCTCCACACACTTGATCTACCATGAGCACCACGTTTTCTCGACATGAGCCTAGGTTGATTAGGACTCTTGTGGTGTAGATTAGGTCATTTTTCTCCATTTTTTCTTATCTATTCACTTGTGGAGCTCAACCCCCAGCCATTGGAGAAGCTCTAGCAGCTTGTGGAGGCCTTATCACGGGGAGATTTCAACTAGGGAAGTGAAGAAGACAGATGGGCGCTTCCATTCGTATGGCTAATCGACGGATTCATCATCTCCTCGCGGCGGCATTCGCATTGTTGCAGCCCGGCGCCGTTTTTCTGCTGCAGTCCCGGTCGTACAACCATACTCCTCCTGTGAGCCATTATAGGCCATGGGAGTTGATGAGGGCTTTTGAAGCCCACTCTATCCCCTACCCATAGCTCAAGTTTGAGCTCATTTGGAGGACTGACGTGCCGGCTACAAGAAAAAAACCAGGCGGCCCTCTCTTCAAACTCCATGAAAGCTAGCTCAAGCTTTGTTAATAGTGATTTTTTTCACTAATCTCCTTCTTCCTTGCTCTAATCACCCAAGTGAGTTTCTGAATGAGTGTTGCTGATTCTTCTCTTGAGTTTGAAGTGGTGCCACCACATGAGGTATCCATAAGCCTCATTCCCATCAAGTTCCATCATCAACATGAACTTTCAAGCTTTCAAAGCTTTCAAAATGTGCTTATGAGCACTAATAGTGTTGTTTAACACTAATTAAGCTGTTAACCCAACAAAGGAAAGTTATTATAAAGTGTTTTTAAACACTAAGAGTGTTATTAAACACTAATGGTGATGATTATAATTTTAATACGCAGATCATTATATTTCACAAGGAGTTCTCAAAAGACAATGCAAAATTCCCTTTATTTGTATTCAAAGTACTATCCAGGTTTTGTGGTGGACACGAAGTGCCTTTAAATGCTGAGAAGGTGGTGCTTGTCGAGAAACAGTTTGCAATGCAGGTGTTTGGTCAAGGGTATGGTTGCCAAGCACTAAGATGCCCCTACTACATGTCATATATGGCGCATGCTATTGTAGCGCGAATTACAGACCTAGACACAGACACATTGCATCCATATGGAAAAAGATATCTAATAAGGATAAGAAAAAGATGGTCAGAACTGTTGCCTCCAACGGTGCAGATGCCAAAACCCGGTAGCTCATCTAGACCACCTTCTCCCAACCCTGATTCTTGAGCGATGCCACAACTGCCATAACTAATGGCCCTCTCTTGCAGAGGAATGATTGATTCCAAGCGCATTGTCGCTTTTCTTTATTAATCAATTGTATTGCACATGTCAATGATGAGGACTTGAATGTGTCTTTTTGTTTTGCTTTATGAATCAATTTCCTGTAAGTCCATTGATGTAACTCTAAAAGACTATTGGCTTGATTCTTGCCTCCACCATGTTTAGTGTGCTTAAAGTAGCTTGTTCTTGCCATGTAATGTGACTTCTCCATGCCTTGAGTTGACCATATTGACAATGAACTGTATGTCTTTGTGAAATATGGTGTATGATTATATAGTATATGCTGCAATCAATGACAAAATAGAAATAATCAAATGTATGTATTAGTTGGTCTCACAGTATTGAGATTGCAGCAGTTTTTAAAGTTCTTACCATGTAATGAGTTACATGTTGATCACTTCATCCTGCAATGAATCCCTTCCTCCAGGTCTCTAATATGTTTTCAAATAATTTTATCTCACTATTGCTCCAGCTCTTTTTCTCCATGAATGCATAGATCTTGTCAAGTGAAATCCACACATATGCCTTCCGATTTTGGATTGAACCTTCATTTCCAATGTCCTTGACTACATTATGTAGATCTTTCCATCAATTAAACATCTTTTGCTTGTTTTTATCTCGATAGTCTTTGAGGTAGTATGACAAAAATCTTTTAGCTTTCACACCACCTATTAATGGTTTTTTTGGTACTTTACTGCCCCCTTGTGACCGCTTGTCCTCCTCCTCAATTTTAACATGCCCCCCATGCAAACCAATTTCTGATATCACTTTTTCTATTGCTTTGATTGCTTTTAAATATTCTTTTTTAGGCTTTAACGTCCATGCAAAGCATATGTACAAATACACTAGCTTCTCTACAATTCTACATAGTGCATGCAATGTGCATATGTGCAAATACACCAGCTTCTCTACAATTCTACATAGTGCATGCAATGTGCATATGTGCACTCTAGATAGAGGAATATCAAGCACTGCTTTGAAATCTTTATCTTTTAAATGCCTATCAGGAGCTTTGTTCCACATTAAACGATCTAAAGTCTTGGAACTTGACATGAAATATAGAAATGGACTCTTTGCATTTGCACCTTTGCTTATGTTATACATGCATTTTAGAGTCTTCAAATCACCTGCCATGTGCCATTCCACTTTATAGTCACCGAGCGAACCCAGGCACGTGAAGGGCCCTCCATTTCTTTGCTCACTAATGAGTGATGGAATTGTAGAAAGTTTGATGAAACACCTAATGCAAAATTTCAAAGTCTTCTTTATCCACCTTTGTCATTAGGAAGAAGCTCATGTTTAATACAAGTTTCGTGTTTAAATTATTTCAACGTAATACACAATCATATTCAATGATAATGAAGATACCTCAAAAGATCCAAGTGGTAATATGTTATTCTCTGATTGAACACTAAAATATCTTACATCATCTTTTGTAATTGATGTGTCTAAGGCCTTGTTCATTAGAGTGATATAGTAACCCTCCCATTTTTCTGTTCTTTAAAATCTCACACTCATCCAGTTTCAAAACAAATTTTAGAACTCCTTCACATTCTTCTTGACTAATCTCAAAGAACTGTACTTTGTACCTTTGCAAAGCTTCAAGATCAAAGAACTGAACCTTTGCAAAGCTTCAAGATCAAAGAACTGAACTCTGTACCTTTGCAAAGCTTCAAGATCAAAGAAAATATTGTTGTGCTGGTTAAAGAGTACCTCTCTGTCTTTAGCAACGAATGTTGCTTCAATATGTACTGGTGAACCAAGCTTCTCAAACACCTCTGAGTTCACATGGCGTGCAAAATTTACTTGCATTGGTTTTGGAAGTAATGAACCTTTATGCTTCTTACTTTGACATTTCTCTGCTAGTGCCTTAAACAATATACTATATGCTTTTTGAGAGATGCCAGACTCATCCAGCCTTGCTTGCACACATGAGTTGCATCGAGTTGGTTCTTGTTCATAAAAGAAGACACATGCTTCTCATTGATTTTTTGAAACTTCTTTTGATACAACATCTCTTCCACTATTTCTTTTGGTAGTACCAAATGACTGTAATGCACTTCAGCTTCATAATGTACCTTGGACTCGGGATGAAGTAAAGATCTAAAAATAAAATAACATCAAATCTGATTACTCATGTCTAGTTTCAAACAAAGAACCTAATCTAAAAAGAGAAATATATATGAAACAAGAGTTAACATTACCTTACAGCTTACACTCGCTTCTTCATCCCTCCACTTCCAACTTTCATTTTCTCTATGTTGCAAAGTTGCCTTCTTCTTTTACGTGGCCCTAGTGCTGTGTCCTTTCTCCTTAAAGCATCAATCTTTTTCTCCAAGTCTTGAATTGTTTCTTTGTTTTCCATAAGCTTCTCTACATACAACCCATTTAGTTTTTTTATTTCAATCTTCTCTATCTATAGAAAATCGCTCTGCTGTTCTACAACCATCGCTTTTGTTTCCAAGTGTTGGGCATAACCGAGCAAACCTTGTGTACCATCACCCGTGAAATGTAGTAGGTTTATAATGTTGTAAAATGGAGGTGGTGCATTTGTAAATGGATCCTTGGGATACATTGACCCATCGGTCCACAAGTCCAAATGACGCTCTCCATTATTCCTCCTCCGCCCTTTTTGCTCATAACATTAAAAAAATCTCTTCTTTCGTTTCTTCAAAGGCTGGTACTTAGATTGTATGTCCACATGAAGATGGTAAGTATCATATGTTCTTTTACATGCACCATTTCTACTACTGTTACTGAGAATTTGAGTGTCTCCATGCATTGGTGAAGATGGATTAATTGGAATCCAATGTTCTCATTTGCAAAGCTAGTATTTTTTGTCATCATAAAACATATTAATGAATTGAAATAAGAATTAACTCGCTTAGGACATTTTTTTTAGTATCAGTAGGGAAAACCCTCATGGTCACGATGATGATTAAAGCTTTCCTCGAATCTATTAAATGCATAACTACCTCAAATTTGTGAAATCTTGGTTCTGACAAGTTTTACGTGCATCCAACAATGAATGTCGCCTTATGATGAAACCTCATTGAAAGAATATGTATATTTTAATATACTTAAACCTACTATTATAATAGTAAAAAATGAGCCGAATTGCAAATTTGGATATGTTTTAAACCTTTTTTATTTTTTCTCTCTAAGCTGAGTTGGCACTTCTTACAGGGCCCAAAATTGAGTCCACATTTCTCCTAATGCTCCAGATGTATTTGATACATTGCTGCCTTTTTTTGGTACTGGTGCTGCTGACTCCTCTGAGTCTGTCCTAACTCAACCTCATGCTGTTATTGCCCATCAGCAGATTCAACAGTTCAACAATGTCCATGTTTCTCCGAATCAGAAACCCTTTAATCCAGATGCCTTAGGTGATTCATTAATTGAAGGGGATGCTGCCATTAGGTGATTCATTAATTGAAGGGGATGCTGCCATTAGGTGATTCATTAATTGAAGGGGATGCTGCCATTAGGTGATTCTCAACAGATTTTGCACTAGCTCCAGGCTACTTTGCGTGATAGCAAGCTTCTTGAACCTTTGCCAAGATGGACACAAGCTGCCTCTAGACATGCATCTCATTTTGTAGACACAGCCCTTGTCGCTACTACACTCAATGATGAGGAACCGCTTTCTCACTTTGATGCCTTGGAGGATGACAATTAGGTTTCAGCCATGCGTTCGGAGTTGGACTCCATTGCCAAAAATGATACATGGGAGTTATGTGATCGTCTTGCCCAGCAAGCGTGTTATAGGCACCAAGTGGGTGTTTAAGTTGAAATGCAAGCCTAATGGCTCTGTTGATCGGTATAAGGCTCGATAAGTCGCCAAGGGTTATGCCTAGAGGGAAGGCATTCACTATGATGAGACTTTTACACCTACATCAACGTGCATCAGTTGGATGTCAAAATTGCATTTCTGAATGGTGATTTGTATGAAAAGGTTTATGTCACACAACCTCCTAGCTTTGTTTAGAAGGGTACATAGCATTAGGTATGCAAATTGTGCAAAGCACTATATGGCCTTAAACAGGCTCCTCGTGCTTGGTATCAAAAGATACATGCGTACCTGCTCTCTTTCTTGTTTTAGAATCGCCCCATTGAAATCACTCTTTATGTCTGCAAACAAGAGGATCATCTCCTTATCCTCAACATTTATGCGGATGATGTACTCGCGTGACATATGTTTGGAGGAATGATTTTTATGCTTAATGTTTAAGCCTAATACTTTTATGCTTATCTCGTTTTCTTGTTTTGTATTGTAGGTCTCTCTATTGTTGAGCCCAAATCTTCTTAACAACTTGAGGTAAGCTCTTTTTCTATTTAATATTTTCTTGTTTTCACCCTTGGGTGATGGGGTTTAGGATTAAAGAGAGAGAGCATACTCTATGCATGCATAAAGCATACTATTTATGCATACTTAGAGCTTGCATACTCTATGCATGCTTTGGCGTAGGCTTGGCTATGCATAGACAAGCCTACACATGGCAATGCCTATGCATAGGCTTTGCCATGCATGTGTAGAGCTTTATGCATACTCTATGCATACACAAAGTATTCTCTATGCTCTATGCATGCATGCATAGAATATGCATAGTCTTTGCACGCATAAAGAGAGCATGCTTTATGCTTGCATAGACTATGCATACTTCATGCTCTATGCTCTATGCTCTATGATCTATGCTCTATTCTCTATGCATGCCTAGACTATGCATAGAGTAATGGTTTTTATGCATAATGTTTAAGCCTAATACCTTACCAACTTTAACTTTATGTGACAAGTTTGCACCAAGGGGTTGTTGAGAAAAGTGGTGCCAAAGCGAAGCACTAGGAGATTTGCACAAAAATGGATAGACCAGATGTGCTCCATCACCTTAAGGTTTTGGGGTCTGGATGGCTAGAGCAATTTGTGGAAACCTCTAGTTAAGTGCACATTGATGTGAACAGAACTTAGATGGGTGACATCCTGGGACTTGGCCCCATAGTTAATTTCCAAAACTTTTGATATGCTCTCAAGCCATATAGTTTAAGGTTGTATCATGAGGACCTACTGATAAGACCAAACACTTGCAAAAGTCTTGTAACTAGTGATGAGCATCTCTGGATTTCTTACTCTTGTGCAGCAGCCTAGTAGGAGACGGCTTATAAAGTTTACAAGCCTATCTCTCCTAATGTAAATCATCTTCTTCTACTTCTGAAATAGGGCTAGTGTCTGTTCTACTCCCTTGCAACTATTTGAAGCACATTTTTCATGATTGGGCCATCTTCTTCTTTCTTTCCTCCTTCCCTTGAATGGTTAAGCATAGCCTAGTAATGGTTTCTCACAAAGTTGCCACTTTGAGCTTGTAGAGTGTACTTGCACCACTTATTAGAGGTACAAGTAGGAACCTTCTTCAATTTTTCTTAGCTCAAAGGCTAAACTTGTCCATTTTTTCTTGGCTAAGAGGATCAACTTGGCTTCTCTAGTGGCTCAAAGGTTACACTTCAACCCATGGCTCTGATACCATGTTAGAAATTTGGTGGGGGTCCAAGTCCTAGGAGGCCACCCATCCTAGTTGTGTTCAAATCAAAGCACACTTAACTAGAGGTTTCCACAAATTGTTCTAGACAGCCATACCCCAAAACCTTAAGGTGATGGAGGACCTACAAGCTATAATTTTTGTGGAAATCTCCTAGTGCTATGCTTTGGCACCACTTTTTCTCAACACTCCCTTTGGTGCCAACTTGTCCACTTTTTCTTAGCTCGAAGGTTAAACTTGTCCATGTTTTCTTGGCTAAGAGGATCAAATTGGCTTATTTAGTGGCTCAAAGGTTACACTTCAACCCATGGCATCTTTCAAGCATCCTCACTTTGGCTTCATTCAACTTCTACATACACACATAGTGCACAATATTTGTAAGAGAACAGAAGTCTCAAACCTTTAGGAACATTTTCAGATGAGGGGATCTTGGTGGTGGCAACACTGGCCCAAGGTACCACCCATCGTTTGGAGCACCTAGCCCATGTGTTTTCCTTACACAACATTCTTTTATTTTAATGTGAAGTATATAGGCACTTGTATATTTCAAGTGCCTGCACTAGGCACTCTTTTCTTATTTTACTCATGCACCTGCATTGCACTTAACATCTGCAACCTCGTTAACAACAACCACTTCTAATATGATGAAAGCCCTGGAAGCTAACAACTACCATGCACCTGCATTGCACTTGACATCTGCAACCTCGTTAACAACAACCACTTTTAATATGATGAACTCCCTAGAGGCTAACAACCTCGTTAACAACAACCACTTTTAATATGATGAAATCCCTAGAGGCTAACAACTACCATGCAACTCCCATGGCTACTTAAAAGGTTCATGATGTGCTTCACGCCAACATTGGTGGTGGCCAAACTATCCCAAACCTTTTCTTCATCGACACATGGACCAACCCCTCAACTTTGCTTTCATTCCGTAGGTCCAAGTACAAACATACATATGACAAGGGGAGATGCTAACCCCATTTATGGTGATTAACTGGGTGGATGACTCTAATGGGTGTTCCATCAATAAATTTTTATGCAAATGGAATATTTACAAGTGATGGCCAGCATCATTAATTTATTCATTTAACATCACTTGGTAAATTAGCATGCTCGAGCAGTTGTTTAGCACTTAATGTATATTTCTCTGCTTTAGTGCGCTCATAACGATGTAAAAAAGAGATAACCAAGATAAGTGTAATGTTGGCATCAATTGGACGCATTAGTTAGCCTACAACACACATTTATATAGTTTAGACTAAGGGCGATCGCCCAAGTTTGGGTGACCGTGCAGCATAAGTGGTATAAAAGATAGCTCAGCTAATGAGAATGAACACTTCCCTTGTGTGAGATTGAGACCTCTTGCCTTCTTTACTTCCTTATCTCTTGTGTGTGAGTGAGAGTGTGTCTTGGAGGTACTTGTCTCCACCACACCATGGCTACTTGTTGGCTATGTGAGGGGTCTATGAGGGTTATGCCCTTGGAGAGCTACAATCAACACCATGGCTGCTTATTGGCTATTAGGGTTCTATGAGGGGTATGTCCTTAGAGAGATACAATCAACACCATGGCTACTAAGGGTCCAGAAGGTGTATGTACTTGGAAAGCTACAACCACCACCATGGCGGCTTGTTGGCTATGAGGGATCCATGAGGGGTATGTCCTTGGAGAGCTACAACCAACACTGAAGGTGAAAACAGTGAGAGTTGCAACCCAGGCTAGCTACATTAAACATGGTTGGAGAGGCTCCCTTGGGAAGCTCTACAAGGACAGTCATTGTAATCCCCATAACACATTTCACTTTATCTCTTGTTTAATATTAGTGTGTGTATAATGTTTTCTTACATGTGTGCTTGAGCTATTGGGGAAGGGATAAACATACCATGATTCCATCAATGGTGTTCTCCACCTCCTTGCTTGTGTATGCTTGAGCTATTGAGGAAGGGGTAAACATACCATGATTTCATTGATGGTGCTTTCCACCTCCTTAGCCTTTGGTGAGGATGAACCTTGCTTGTGTCACTTTGTTGGTTTCTAATGTTGTGAGAAAATCTTTGAGATCTCAAGGGTGCCCCTTCAGAGATGCATTCTCTCACCACACAAGAGGGTAAGTTGTTGATGGAGGTACTCCATCCACTCATTTTGACAAGTAGTTGCTGGTTTTCTTAGCATGGAGAGAGCCATGGTGGTGGAGGCAAGCTTCTTCTTACTTTTATCCATGCAACCTACAATCCATGACTTCAAGTAACTATGCTAGATTTGGTGTATAGAAACCTCCTCTTATTTTTTTTAAATGAGGTAACCCTAAGGTTGGTTTAATACTCACAAAGTTGTTGGGGGATGTAGTGTGGCAGCAGAGCTACCTCAATCAAGCTTGCAAAGTAACAAGGTGGCTTATAAACTTGGAGTGGGCTTGCAAACCTAGAGCGAGCTAGGTAAACCACCACACCAAGTAGCGGAGTCTCATGTCAGTGTGACGATTGAGTTGGGTTCACTGCCGATGGGTTTAAGTTAGGAGGGGGCACTGTGTGTTACATTCCCGTAACGCCGCTACGGGCATTACCACAAGAGGGGACGGCCTCTGGCTCACCACCCAGCCATAGAGGAAGAATGAGGATTGCCCCTCATCCCCCAAGCTATATAGTGTGTGGCCTGCCGTCCACACTAGCCTGGCCGCCCATGACTCCGCATGGGCGTCCTCTCCCACTGAACCCCGGATATAGCCATCCGGTCTGCCGTCGGTCTCACAGGCGTTACAGTCTACGTGACATTACCCCCCCCTTAAGAAGAGTTTTCGTCCTCGAAAACAAACTGGGGAAACCTTTTGGAAATTGCACTACGGCATTCCCAGGTAGCTACCTCCTCATCCCTATCTATCCATTTAACAAGTACCTCCTGGTACACTTTATGTCGGGTTTGTCTGTTTTGATACCCAAGAATCCTTTCCGGTTCATGTGGTATCTTTGGTGGCTCTATCAAGTCCACCAAAATCTCTGGAGAAACTGCGTTCTCTAACCCGTGAACTGATTTCTTCAGTTTACTGACATGGAAGACAGGATGAACTTGAGAACTATCCGGTAACTCAAGTTTGTACGCTACGTCCCCAATCTTCTTAAGGACCTTGAAAGGACCGCAATATCTAGGAGAAAGTTTATCACACTTTCCCGTTTGCATGGTTGCTGACTGCGCAGGAACCTTTAAAAATACAAAGTCACCTTCTGCAAAGGTCACTTGTCTGCGTCCTTTATCGGCAAATGTTTTAGCGCGATCCTGTGCGCTACGAATGCTCTCGCGTACAGCTTTGAGCATATCATTCCTATCTTCAAGGAAATCCTTGACAGATTGAATCTTCTCCTTTTCTAGGCCTACAGCCATTGGAGATCTCGGCTGGAATCCATACATTAACATGAATGGTGTAAATCCAGTCGTCGCTGAATGCTTGGAGTTGTATAAGCAAACTCCAATATGGGCAAATATTCTTCCCAATTTGATTGCTTCTTACTTACATAAGAACGCAACATATCCTCGAGTATTTGGTCAACTTTTTCAGTTTGACCATCAGACTCCGGATGATCTACCATACTCATACTCAGAGTAGTATCCAACTTTTTGAAGACTTCCCTCCAAAAATGACTGTTGAACTTTCTATCTCTATCCGACACTATATCTGCGGGCAGGCCATATAGCTTGTAGAGATGTTCAATAAAGAGTTTTGCTAACTCTGGCATTTTCTCGTGGTAATAAACTTTGCCAGTTTAATTCACCTGTCCACTACCACCCACACCGAGTCATTCCTTCGACTCGTCTTGGGTAAACCGATAATGAAATCCATAGAAATGCTTCCCATTTCCCTTGAGGAATCTCCAGTGGACGGAGAGTCCTCCAACCTTAAAACGTTCATGTTTATTGACCTGGCACTTACTGCATTTCAGCACATAAGTCTGGACGTTCTTAAACAAACTAGGCCAATAAAACTGTCTTTTTACTAGTGCATAGGTCTTCTGAGTCCCAGGATGACCCACACTTGGACTATCAAAACTATACCCCGAAGACTCGGCTAGCCTCTCTGGACTAACTCTCGCTTTGCTATCCGCCCACACCTACGGCCAGTCTCTCCGGACTAGCATTACGTGCCGGTAAGGAAGGTGGGCACGGTTGTGACAAAGTGCGTACGCGTACAGTACGCCAGACCTCTGTAAAGACAGGATCATGCTCACACAAGCCATGATTTGGTATTTCAACCAAAACCTTAAGGCAAATTTCATGCCTTATTTTGCATCATGTCATTAGCACAGAAGCTAATGTACTGGAGAGCACTCTAGTAGCGCAAGTTCTTAGACCATGCTACTAGCTATTTGTAGACTACGCTACATGTTGCTTCACCAACTTTTTAAAACTTCTCCTTGGAAAGCTCTACGGCCATAGGAGAAATAAACTAGAGTCAATCTAATCATGCATCACAAGGATTAGTTCCAAAGCTGAGAGATATTTTCTCTCTTAGAGTAACATCTTTGCACAAGCATATGCTCTAGAATCTTGTTGAGTTTTTTAACTACCATCAATCTACGGATGGTTAAACTCCACTTTAGCTCAGAGTAAATGTAAGTTTTGAAGATTTCCTTTCAAATATAACAATCAAACTTCCTATCTCTTATGCCATACTACATCTGCAGGTAGATCTTATAGTATGTGGAGATGTTTGATAAAGATTTTGCACCACTACGGGTGTCTGGAGTTACATCCAATCACTTACAACTCTTTGTTGCTATTACCAGACACATCCCTTCAAGTATTGTCTGGACTCACCCAACTATTCCAATTTATGTGATATTTGAGGATATCCCTTCTTTCCCTCAAGAAAGGTTTTTGTCCTCAAAATTTTACTCTCAAGCGGACTACGCGCTAGTGTCATAGGTCCAAGAATAAATCTAGACCATGTTTAATATCATATGTTATATTCTTGAGTCCTTCCAAGAAACTTTTAAACATCTTGCAACGAAGATGTGGTATAGTGTCTACGCACATATGGTGGTACTATTGATAAACTTCTCTGCAAACAGATCAGTGGTTTCACACTTGTAATAAAGTGCTTCATTGTTGCATATTATTACCCTTCATAAGCGGTTACACACTTATGAATCATTTGGGTGGGTTATACCATTTATCAAGAAAATTTCAAAGTACTAATAACCACATTATCAATCCACATATAATGACTGAGCTTGCTGCGAAGCCATAGATTGCTAGATAATTGATGGTAATTACACAAGCCCAATGTCTCATTACATCATACATTCAATATAAATGCAAACATCACAGTACTTCGTGATGATGAACTTAGGAATTTCATCCTATCCCTGTTTGGTGTTGGTATGAAGTATAACTATGAGAACATTATTTGCTGCCTCCTCATTATAGCGGTAAAGCTACCAACCCATTACAGGTGGCAATCTCTACCAAGCTATAACCAATGACTAGCAAATAAACGAGTACTCTTGTAAGAACTTCATAACCATATCTCACACCCAACTCATAATCACTACGGATTAAATGCCAGGGCTTGCAAAATTGAATGTTATCTGATAGGTAGAGGGGATCATCAAACTATGGATGACCTTGACAATTCACTAGGACTAGTGATATGTAATTTTTAAGTTACTCCACTCTCCTTGCTTATTCCATACCATCGAACAAATCGGTCCCTCGATTTGAGCAACGTCAACATATTTATGAGTACCTCGATACTCATGAATGTGGTTCGGTAATTTAAAATGTTGATCTAGAGTATCTTTCACTCGAGGATCTTAATTTTATTAGCAGCTATGTATTAGTAGTGAGTAACTACGTACCCACTATCATCACACTAGTAGCTCCATACTAGTCTGTGAGTAACTCCGTACCCATGGCGTACCTCCCCCGAGTGGGAGTACCATATACAGCCATCTATAACAAGATGCTTAAGTCACTTGCTGCTAAGAAGTGACTACACAAATTGACCCCTCCATTGCACATTGCAGTACAATTTCTTTACACGAATATTTGGACGTCCTTATCATAGAGGTCAACTTAAAAACTAGTGCATAGGTCTTGTGGAGTCTCGGCCGACCTAACCACACCACTGGTGACTTCCTACAAAAAATGTGGCGCCGAAGTCACCACCTATGTACTTTAACTCCGTAAAGTACATGGTCTTCATCTATCATCTATGGAAAGTTGTACAACATTCCTGCGAGATGGATTTTTATCACCCTAAAATTATTGTGCACTATTTTAGTGTGAAGAGCTTTTTTCCTGGGTACCATGGTTCACCCCAAGCTCATTTGTTGCTAAATTCTCCGATTTAACAAAAGATATGTCTGCCTCCGAACACTCCGGTTCAGCCCCAGACTTTGAGTTTACTTCTTAACACTCCGGTTAAGTCAAAACTCACCAGATATAGTAGGATTTACCACTAAGCTCTCCGGCTTAGCCTTCTATCCTAACTCAGCCCAAGTTTATGTACACTTCATATGTCGGATCCGATTAACAACAACCAGGCTCATCTGGAGTGAGATACTACTCACTATTGCCATGTAAAACCTTATTAAATCCTAGAAATGCTCCACTCATTCCTTAGGGGTCATACGACTCATAGGGTTTACACGCACCTGAACTTTGTAAGCAAAATAGCCTGTCATGCAATATTACAATTGCTTATGTAGGAAAGTAATATATTTCCCAAATTCATATGGTAGCAACTAAAATGTGCTCACACAATCGCACACTTATGTTGAACATAGGCAAGACTACACTTGCAAAATGCTATAGGGCGTCCCCCATGCATGAAACTGTCCAACCAATCTAGTCTTACTGCTAACCTCTAGATTTAGATCACTCTGGAACTAAATCACTCTGTTAGCACTAGTACACCATCATGGTCTTGCTACCTAGAGCTTCTCCGAACTCTGTAACTGGGTTTTATCCCAACTCATGGCTATATTTGTAATTGTCAAAGTTCAAATTTTATCTTGCACATTTTATCACTACGGACAAGTGTACATACAAACCTGCCAAAGAGTCAAGTTACATGCACAAGCCTTGGCGTCCCATTCCACCAAGACTACAATCGATTCCGTGAGAATTGATGTCCCATACCATCAAATTACACCAAACCAATTGATGTGACATATAAAAAGGCTCTTTCCCCCCTCGAAAGATCACCACAAACTCTCGAGCAGTGGGATGTCGACGCATGGCAATAAAAAGAAGAGAAAACCATGCTTAGTAAGTTTAAGAACAGTTCTCTTCGATCAACTTCTATAAGGGCATTGAGCATTACATCTCAAGATTATACCCCTTCAGATTTGTTTGTCACTACAAAACAAACACAAATTTGTCCGAACAAAACTTTAACTCTAGCAAGACGACGCTCGCAAAAGTGGAAATTGAAATCTGGCAGGCTACGCTCCCAGAGTCTAACACTAGTCATGTCTAGAGAGTACGTTGCTAATGGGGTCATGTGATCAAGGCTACTAGCAGGTAATCGACAAACGCGACCTCAATCCCAGCTATCTTAAATGCCATTGACCAATTTTAGAAGTCATGACCATGGCAAGACTGCGCTTGCAAAAGTGTCTCTACGGACTACATTTGTTCGTCACAATGGACCATGTCCAAGTAGACATTTTTCATTGGGTCTAAGCACATTGGAAATCGTCTTGTGGACTTTCAACAAGAACAATGTGTCTGATCTACTCTCATATTTACTTTGTGGTAAACCACATGGTTAAACCACTAACAGAGAGAATTTATATCATGTATTTATGTATTGTCAACGAATACTTCTCGAACTACGCGAGAACATTACCATCGATTTCCCTCTTGCCACCTTAAAAAAATTCTAGTGCACTACGGCACAATGTGGGTAGGAGTGCACTTACGACGTGACACCAACATGTGCACGCCATGACATGACGTGTGTGCAAGACTGTCAATGGTTCAGCAGACATGGGCACGCTACGGCACCCTTAGACGTACGTGCACCGCACGAGCAAGTGCGTTATGCCACAAATGGCCAGGGTGCACTACGGCACGACTGGGTTGGACTCTACCAATGCGTCCACAACTGGTACCAAACATTGGAGGATGCAGGCATTGCGCATATTCTCGCGGGCTACGGTCATAGACGTGTTCACTAGGCACAACGGCCATAGAACGGCTTTCTCTCGAAGGACTCGGCACTACGTCCGTGGGATTTGTCTCTCTCTTAGTACGCGACGCTACGGTCGTGTGCGGTGGGTCTCTCTCGTGGAAAACAGGCACTACGGCCACACGGCATGACGACCGTGTTGGGTTTGTTTGCGTGGGGTGTACCATTGTTTTGTGTTTTTTTTTAAATAAATAAATAAAATAAAGTAACGGGCCGGCCCTCGCCGCTTCGGGCGTGGCCGCTGCCCGTGGGGAGTGTCCAGGCTGGCCGCCCGTTGCCAGATGTGCGCTGGGCATGCGTATATGTGGTATCAAGGGTTGGCCGCCTATTTTTTTTTTTTTCACCAGCCGAGAGAGAGCGTTTGTTTGAATTTTTCATTTTTCAATTTTTATTAAAATTGAATAATGAAAATAAATTTAAAAAAAATAAAGAACTTTTTTTTTTTCTGGCCGCTGGTGGCCGCCTTGGTTGTGGCCCTGGCCGCCCAAGGCTGGGCTGGCCACCTTGGTTGTGGCCCTGGCCGCCCGTTGGGCTGGCCGCCTAAGGGCTGGCCGCCCGCTGGGCTGGCCGCCTGGGCTGGCTTGGCCGCCCGGCCTGGCCCTGGCCCTGGCCTGGCTGGCTGGCGAGAGGTGGTCTTCGCCGGTGCAGGAGTCTGCTGCTACGCCCCCCCCACTCAGCGCTACGCGACTGACGTCGCCCCCCCCCACTCAGCGCTACACGACTGACGTGGGCTGAATGCTGCTCTTCGCGCCACGTCAAAGCAGGCCCAGCAAGTCTTCGCCCCTTCAAGGCTCTTTCCCCACTCAGCCCCTTCAAGGCAGTCAGCGCAAGCATCCATGGGCTCTGCGCAGTGCGCCCCCCCCCACCTCTACACAGGTGTGGTTTGCGCCCCTCCCACACACAAGCTTCAACGAAGCTTTAGCAGACATTCAACGCAGAAATTCAATTCAGAAAAAATCAATCGCTGCTCAAAATTGCTTACCTCCCTTGCTTGCTGTGTGTGAGACGGGGATCGAGAGAGAGAGAGAGAGAGTTCTTCCCCTCCATTCTTCCATGGCTGCCTCCCTCCACACCTTCCATTCGAGATAAGGAGATTGTGGATGAAAACCATCGAGTGGGCTCCGGTCCCCCGTTCACGCGCGGACTCTCACGATTCCCTCGAACCACGCTCTGATACCAATGTTACATTCCCGTAACGCCGCTACGGGCATTACCACAAGAGGGGACGGCCTCTGGCTCACCACCCAGCCATAGAGGAAGAATGAGGATTGCCCCTCATCCCCCAAGCTATATAGTGTGTGGCCTGCCGTCCACACTAGCCTGGCCGCCCATGACTCCGCATGGGCGTCCTCTCCCACTGAACCCCGGATATAGCCATCCGGTCTGCCGCCGTCGGTCACAGGCGTTACAGCCTACGTGACACTGTGGCTTGAGTCTAGCCCCCCACACCTCACAAACGGGTTAGGAGTTGCCATTGGGGCTTGAGAGAGCTTTACTAGGGCTTGAGAGAGCTTTACTAGGGCCTGAGAGAGCTACTACTAGGGCTTGGGAGGGCTGCTACTAGGGCTTGGGAGGGCTGCCATTAGGGCTTGAGAGAGCTGCTACTAGGGCTTCAGAGAGCTATTGCTAGCTACGCTTGGTTTTGGAGAGAGAGAGAGAGAGAGAGAGAGAGAGAGAGAGAGAGAGAGATATTAACTCCCCCCTCCCCTCCCCCCCAACACACACATATATGCTTACACGTGCACACACAATATAGATTTAATATATGGGTGCTTAAAAATACATGGAGTTAGACAATCAGGTGGTGCTCCACACATACATGGAACAAAAAAGTTAATAGTTAGATGCTTAAACATATGTGGAGTTAAACCATTGGGTGCTCCACACATATATGGAATAAAAAATCAATATATGGATGCCATTGGGCACTACACACAAATGGACTAAACCATCAAAATAAATATGTGATATAAGCTCATAGAAATATAATTGTATATGATATTTCATTGGGCAATACACTCGTACCTCTAGAGTGTAGTACATATCTCTCAATGATTGAGAGAGATTGATATGCATAAGTATGTGTATCCATATGACAATACCCATACCTTAGATCATGGGATGAACCCTAATAAATCTATGTGACTTGTATAGTCATATTTGGATGAACTTTAAATGGACAAACCATGGATGAAATAAATATGATAATGGACTAGCTGATATGCAATTCTCACACACATGGACACCTCTATACCATGGGACTACTCGTTTTTGACACTATTTTCCATCATCATTGGACTTGTTATTGCTCTATTTATGTTTTGCCTTCATAAAATCACTTAGGCACGCTCGGTGATTTGAGCTTGTTGGACTGCCCACAAAGTGGCAAGCCTATATGCTAGAATGGATGGCCCCTCCTCGATGATATACACTTGATGACTCGATTATTAGACATATGACTCGGGTTCACACTCTCAACTCTAGAAACATATGGATAAAGTGATTCCAAAATGCAATCTTACTACTTGCAATATGTAGCTTAACACACACACACACAAATATGAGAGCTCACCCCTTCTTAACATTCTCACTTGCTTGCTAATCTTGTAACTGCTTTGACCACCTTTTAACTTTGCTCCTTTTTCTTTTATAGAGCTTTGCCTAAAAATCTATATATATATATATCTCTCTTCAATTTGTCTTATTGATGGGGGCTTTTCTTTGCATTGTGTAATGAGTGTCTTGATTTGGTACAAGGTTGAGGTAGATAGGCAAAATTGCTTCCCAGCTCATTATCTCCATTGTAATGGTGGGCGCCATCTGGTCAGCGCCCACCATCTGATTGTTATGTAATGGTGGGCGCCTCTCTGCTCTTGTCCATTGCGCTCACCATACGGCTTAGATTGTGTTCACATGCTTCCACATGCGCTCAAGACGGCTCCATACGGCTAAGATTGTGTTCGCATGCTTTCACATGAAAGCGCCTCGGCTTGTGCAACCCACATGTCAATTTTGCATTGGGCAGCTGTCAAAAGACGTGTCCAGCCAAACATATGGAAAATAAATAAATAAATAATAATTGTCAATGGGTTAATGCAGCTTTTCCGCAACTTAATAAGGCAAGGTTCCCACCACACTTCGTTACATGAACCCCCGTGTAATTATTGCAACGAAAAACTTTGCCAAAAAGAGAGAAGGTCAAAATCGTTGAAGAAAATGAAGCCTTTACATTGCAATTTCTACCAAGTTATGTCACGGGCCCAAAACATGGTTCCCAAACATCGGACTGCAAGGTGACCCAGCTCCCCATCTCACCATGCATCTCGACTCCATCAGCCTCATCGCGTGTTTTGCCTTGTAAGGTCGCACCCAACTCCACAACCTAGTTCCATGGACAAGATAAGCTTGTTTATTTCATTTGTCTTGGTTCCATGATCCCACTTGCATGGGCTGTCAACTCGGCACGGCTCACCATCACATCGTGGCTTTGCCATATCCATCGTTTCTTCTCCATCAGTCCTATTTCTGCATTGACATATTACCATTAAGGTAGGGAGGCCATCCCCTGAGGCACGTGACACCTTGTAACCCCCATCATCACTTGGGAGGCCTAGCATGCTTACTCGATGCGTGAGTGCATTACTAAGTATGCCTAGGTATGAGTCCATGCTATACCTCTAACTTGCACTTCATCACTATATACATGTTTGGCACATAAAGCCCCATGGGTCATGGATAGAAATCCCAAATATCTCTCGTATTACATATAGCCCCTCTTTCTGGAATTGATGTCCTCATGAATTAATTTTTGAGCTGGATTGAGAGTGGTTGTAAAAGTGTCTATGTGCTACTAAGAAAAATAGAAAGTGGGAGGCCTTAACTTGCTTTATGGCCATGAGCAAAGTCAATGTCTAGCATGTTACAACGGTGCATATTTTTGTATTTTGATCTATATTTGCTTCAAGGTCATGAGCAAAAACAATGTCCAACCCACTATAATGGTGCCCATTTTTACATTTCGATCTATATTTGGCTTGGACTATATGCCCCTTCTTGATTAGCTAATCCCAATAGCTAATCCCAATGTACGAGATACCAAACTGTTGTGTTGGGTTAGACAATGACTAACCCACTATAATGGTGCACATTTTTACATTTCGATCTATATTTGGCATGAACTATAGCCCCCTCTTGATAGCCGATCCTAATGTACGAGATACCAGACTGCTGCATTAGCCCCATTGACTCCTGTTTGAGCCTAATGTAGATGTCCTTTGGACAACAAATATCTTGTAGATGTGAAGTACCACACTGCTCATTTGCCTTCTCGTATGCCTTCCTTCAAAGCTTGATTTGCTGATGTAGCTAATGTAGCACATGGCTCGCGCTAAGTCCTATATGTTTTGGCCGTGTTAATGATTGCACAACTCAAGAGTTCCCAATGATTTTCGAGTTGTCAAGGAGATGAACTTCATTGACCTTTATGAACTTTATCTTCTTGGCTTGTGATCCTACGAACCGTAATCATCTACCATTCCAATTTTTGTTATCGATGTATTTAGGAGGACAAGTTTTTCATGGTCAAGCCAAGCCTTAGCTATCTTGACACCAAGATAAGCTTTGCATGTTCTTTGCCATTGATTCCTTGAATCCTTGGGTTCTTCTTGGGCATGTTGCCTTATTTTGACCAATTTGCACATGGGTGCAAAATTCCTAGACCTGAGTTACCTAACCTTACTAACACCATCTTGGATTATAATGGTTCCTGACCCTTTTGCCTTCTGCAACCTCATTTATGTTTCTCTTGATCTTAATGACTTGATAAACCTTCATAAACCTTTTTGTGCTCGTGGGCACAAAGTCCTAGTTCTTGAGCCCACATTAGCCTTCATGATAGGTTGGCCTTACACGATCTCCCACCTTCAAAAACTTAAACTCTATATTATTGTGAGCCTTATTGCTAGAATCTATAATGTGAGCATTCCAACCATTTCTCCTTTGTTAGCTAGTCCCAAGATTCACTGATTGTAGTTGCTTTTTATTCACAACCTTTGATTGCAAATACTATTTGCCCTACTCGGCTTGTTGTAGATCCTTAAGTATGTCTCCTTAGACTTAGTTCTGCTTAAAGCTTTAGTGAAGTGACCTCTTAATCCAATTGCATGATGTCTAGCTCACCAAACTTGCTTCTCCAAGTGCCATTGACATGTTGGTGTCCTCTTAGACCTTTCTGACTTGCTGGAACACATATCCCCATGCCGAGTCCTCTCTTGACTTTACCTTTTGATCCTTGTTGGGCTTTGGGTCACACCAAGTGGTTTAGCTTGATTTCAAAATTGGTTGAGGTACTAGAATCTCTAGCCTAAATGTTTTGGGTTTTGGTTTTGACAACTAAAGGTACCTTTCCTTTGTTTGGCCATGTGTGCACACCTCAAGCTCTACTTGATTGCTTGGGATATCATCCATAATAATAGGCTTCCGCGGCCTTTGATGCTGTTACCAACTGGTAATAAACGTGGTTTCGAACATTTAGCTCACTTAGCCTTTTCTGAGTGGCATCGTGGCTTTATGTGCTCACTAGCATTTTCCCACTAGCATCGTGGCTTTATGTGCCCACCCAATCTTCTGCAACTACTCCCTTATTGTCGTAAAGATTTATAATCACCTCAAGACACCTTGTTTGATCTTGTTGTTATGTTCCTAGCTTGCTACCATGCAATCGGGTGCTATAATCGATCCATAAGTGCCACTTGAGTCTTCATTTCTTGCCTTTGTTGTTTTGTATCAATGCATCACCTTCCATGGTGGTTCCTTCATGTGAGGTCTTGAGCCCATTGTCCTTCTTAATTAAAGCACTACCAGCCCCACCAAGACCAAGTTTGATGTTTCTCGGATCTAGCTCATGTGTAAGTTATTTATTTAAAAAATGGCCCTTGTAGATACTTTCCCTTGTGTTCGAATCATCATTCCACTTGCTTGTCATTGAACTTTGCATTTTCACAAAACATTCTACCTGAAAAGCTAATCACTTTTAATATATAACGTGTCCCCAAATTTCATCGTTTGGACCCTTGTCATGAGCTACCTTGTTATTCAAGCTTTTGTATTTGTAGCTTGAGTCCTCAATGGGCCCAACCAAGGATGCCATATACCTTGTATCCACACACGTGTATCTAATCATGGGCAAATTCTTGTAATTCAAGCTTTTGTATTTATAGCTTGAGTCCTCAATGGGCCCAACCAAGGATGTCATATACCTTGTATCCACACACACGTGTATCTAATCATGGGCAAATTCTTTCATCTTGATGCTGGAAAAATGCATTTTGGATATTTTGTGCCATCCACTCTATGGTCGCCACATTTTCATGATCAAATCACCATTTTGCCTTTTTTTCCCCCTATTTTTGGCTATCCTCACACCACTTGCCCCCCCCCCCCCCCCCCCCCCCCCTTATGGACATGCTATTGAACTTTGCCCCCCTATCGACACACTATTGGACTTTGCACTGTGATACCAAGTGTCACAATCCCAAAATGTGGTCCCAGACATTGGGCCACAAAGGCCAACTATGTCTCCCCAGCACCATCTCCATGCCCAAGGTAGGCTCAAGTCATTCCATGTGTCGGTTCCATGATCCCACTGACGCATCAATCGGCACCGCTTGTTGTCATGTCGTGGCTTCGATGTTTCCATCATCTCTTCTATGGTAGTCATGTTTCTGCATTGGCATGTCATCGTCAAGGTGGGGAGGGCCTTCCTCAGGGCACACGGCACCATGTAACCTCCACTAAGCGCCAGAGACCTAACGTGCCTACTTGGTGTGCGAGTGCATTACTAAATGTGCCTAGGTATAAGCCCGTGCTATGTCTCTCACTCACACTTCATCCCATATATAGATACAACATGTTCGACATGGGAGACATACCTCCCAAGTCCCATGGGTGCTAGTAGATAGAAATCCCAAATATCTATTGCCTTACAATTTAAATGCTTTGTTTCATGCTTGCACCCTCAGCAAATGCTTGGAGCTTGTTAAACAAAGCCCTAATGGGAACTTTGCCTAAAACAAGAAAATGTTATAGCATGCTAACACATTAACTTTTTTCATTCAAAAATCAATGTAGTGTGGATAAATTAACCACTTTGCACTTTAAAAAAGGGGGCCTAACAAATAGGAATAGGATCCATAGCACAACATAACATAATGGGGCTATATCATTAATTTTTTATATGTCAAAATATGCAGAGGACATGGCGTTGAGAGGAGAGAGAAGAGGGGGGGAATACAAAGGTTGAAGGGGTGAGAATAATCTTACATAAACTAATTGCATGGTGAATATACACATTAGGTAGTAGTAGCGAATATATATCATTAGTACATAAACCCTTGCACATCCAAAAGATTTCAAGACCTCAAACAATTTTATTTTAGCCACTCTTGAAGTGTGTTCAATGAATCATTATTTCCACAGCCTATGCACAAATGACAACCCTCATCTATCTAATAGATTGTCAAGCTGAAGGGATGTTATTAGCTAGTGTGTTTAGTCAGAAAATCCAATGTGGATCTTGATTTTAATTGCATTATTATACATAACAAGAAAGATAAGCTATGCAAAGTTGCTCTTTTCACTAGCTTCTCCCTATAGAAGTGTATATTCTCTGATGCAAAAGAGCTATATTTAATGAGTTTGCTAAAGGATTTTCACTTGAAATCACACGCACAAGCCCTACATGACAAGATGTGAACTTCTATTATTCACATTGGAGCAATTCATTTGTGTGAAATTCATTAAATTCAGTTCTATTATTCACATTGGAGCAATTCATTTGTGTGAAATTCATTAAATTCACAAATAAAGGACTTTACACAGTTGCCATGGGAAAAGCAAACACTAAAGGGCTATATAGACACAACCCACCCATGAAGAGAGAGCTCCCCCGCTCGTCTCTCCACGATCTCTCCCACGCGTGTGACAAGGGAAAAGCAAACACTAAAGGGCTATATAGACACAACCCACCCATGAAGAGAGAGCTCCCCCGCTCGTCTCTCACGATCTCTCCCACGCGTGTGACAAGGGGCTAACTGTAAAGACCCAAAGATCTATAGCCTATTTGCAAGCGATTTAGCCTATCCAACAAGTTACCATTTGGGTGCCTATCCCGTTGTAAAGACCTCAAATTGTGTTAGTGGTCATCACAATGAAAATTGGAGAAGTGATTTTTAGACATCAATTGTGAAAATTATAGGAAAATTCAAATTAAAATTTGGAAAAAAAGAGTTTTTTTTTTCTATGAACGGCTAGTTTCGAATAAATGGCGCATTTATTATTTGCTCGGAGAAACAATACAAGACACAAACACGATCACTCCTTCAAATCCTTGCTTCAGGCACCGAAGGAAGGCAAGATCTGTAGAAGTTCTGCTAAGCACAGGCTGATCTCGTGCTCTGCCATCGTTAGGGTTTTCTGAAAGAATGGAGGAAAGAACAAACCCTAATTCCACAGAAATAACCCTAATTTGAGAGAAGAAACCCTAACCACAGAGCACTAAACCCTAAATTTTACAGCAGAGAGAGCTTGAGAGTGCAGAGGAGGAGAGCAGTGAAGAGGAGAGTTTGGAAAGGAGGGAGGGTTGGTGCATGGCTAGGTTCAGAGGAAGGGCCTGATGCAGCAGATGGATGTGATGAGGAGGGTGAAGATGAAGATGGGGCGGGGGCCCCTGTGGAAGGGGAAGGGGCGGGCGCGGGCGAAGGGAGGCCGAAGATGTCCACAGGCAAGAGGACCTCATTGATGGCAAAGATGCTGCAAGGGGCTGCATTGTATAGAGTGCTTATAATGTCAGCAGTGGACCACTCTGTCTTGATGGTCACCGTCCCATCTTGATCTGTCACATTGAGGGTATACTTCCCACCCCCTCCATTGTATGTTGCATATGTGCTTGTTATGTTCTCGTGTGTCTGCTGCAGAGATGCAAGAGAATACCACTTGGTGAGAGCATGATACTGACACAAGCTCACCTTCTGTTGCTCGGTTATGTTCTTC
This sequence comes from Cibotium barometz, assembly GCF_041138505.1. Classification (NCBI taxonomy): domain Eukaryota; kingdom Viridiplantae; phylum Streptophyta; class Polypodiopsida; order Cyatheales; family Cibotiaceae; genus Cibotium; species Cibotium barometz. The sequence continues at coordinate 11,080,405 of NC_141109.1, forward strand.
AGTAGAGTAGCTGCTGGTTGGCTCGCGAAGGCCTGGTCGGTCGGCACGAAAACCGTGATGCCTATGTCTGTCTGATTGGCCTGGTTCTGGAACATTTCCCCAACTTTAGTCTCACTCATGAGCTGGAGGAATTTCAGGGATTGCCCTGCACTCTCTATGACTTGGGTTATGTTGCAGAAGGCGGGGGCGGGGGCAGGGGCAGGGGCGGGGCTCGGAGAGGCTATGGGGGATGGAAGGGGGGCTTGTGCATTGAAAGAAGGTGTAAGGGAAAGAACAATCAGCATCATCAACAAGAGCAAATGCTGGATTTGAGCCATGGGGAAGAGTTGCACTCTAGGTTTAGCAGAGGCAGGAATGTACATAGCCAAATGTGGGCTGGTGAGGGGGAAGGGAGAAGAAGAGGGAGGGAGGGAGGGAGGGGGGTGTTGAAAAGGCTTCACAAAGGGTGGCCCAACAAGGGGGAGGAAGTGGCAAAGAGTAAAGAGTCCAACAAAAGATGAGAGACAATCACCTTCTCAGAGGGTAAGATGCAAAAGAGTGAAAAGAAATTGAAAGACCCAACAAGGGTGTTGTCTTCCACTTCTAGGAGTAAGTGCCTTCCACTTGTGTAAAGTCCAAGGCAAAGGCTAAGCCAAAGGCAACACACATGGAAGTGCTAGGCAGTACACACACACACACACACACACACACACACACACACACACACACACACTCTCTCTCTCCTTGTGCTAAGTGCTTATGTACAAAAAGAAGCAAGAGTGGGCAAATAGTGGGGAAGGCTCCACCTAAGGAGCATCAGGAGGAGGGGTCCCAACACACAATCCAAGGGTCTCATGAGGTTGGCCTATCCATTTTGTTATATATCGCCCACCCACCTTAATGTTTGCCAAGGTTGGTCATGCTTTGTATTATCATAGAAAAAAATTAAAAACCCTCAAATCCCCTCCATGTGGCCCCCTTCATTTGGAAAAAGCTTGCTCTTGCCCTTATTCTATCCATTTTTTAAACGTCTCTCTCAATTGAACTAAAAGCTTTCCGTTGGCATTATTATAGAGATTAATTTTAATATCAACTTTCTATCATTTGTGCTAAAGTTACACCTTTGACCCTCCCAGAACGCATCCACAACCTTGAGAAGTAAATAAGGCACGATCACCTCCCTATTATAGAGATGAATTTTAATATCAACTTTCTATCATTGGCTAAAGTTACACCTTTGACCCTTCCTAGTAAGGCTATCCATCCACAACCTTGAGAAGTAAATAAGGCATAATCACCTCTCTGCTTTTTTAACATCAACTTTCTATCATTTGCTAAAGTTACACCTTTGACCCTCCTAATAAGGCTATCCATCCTCAACCTTGAGAAGTAAATAAGGCATAATCACCTCTCTGCTTTTTTTTAATATCAACTTTCTATCATATGCTAAAGTTACACCTTTGACCCTCCTAATAAGGCTATCCACCCACAACCTTGAGAAGTAAATAAGCCATGATCACCTCTCCACCTTTTTTAGCATGAAGACTAGTCACTATGACCCACTAAGTTTTGAGATTATCTATTTGTTCAAATATGTGCCCCTCGATTTGCTTTGTTTTTCAAATAATTAATTAAACATATTCTCACTTGTAACTTGGAAAAGGTCTAAGGTTATTAAAATATATTTAGTGATTCAAATAATTAATAAAACACATATTCTCACTTGTACTTTGGACAAAAGGCTAAGGTTATAAATATTTGGGAAATCTTCAATCTTCTTCTAAATTTTCCATCCCCAGTTTAATTATGTTACATGACAAATCTTTACCAATTCCAAGAAATATTGGCAGACAACATTTATTACACTCCTTGTTGCAAGCACCCCATATTTTATTAAGATCAACAAAATACTTACTTTTTATTAGTTTACTTATGATAAAACAATAGTGTTAAGAGGAAGTCAAAGACTCAATGTTTACCTCCACTTTTACCCCTCCCCCTTTTTTAAAAAAGCTGCTAAAGCTAGTGTGAAGTTTGAGGAATGGCACTATCTCCCATCCCTCTCTTTCCTAGTGCTCCTTAACATGTTTGCCTCAACTACTCCACACTTAATTGTTAGTTATATACACCGACACACCCAATTACATGACCACTCAGAAGATCGCATTTTCTTATACTCACTATCATTTTTTATTAGTTTGAGCTCTATCTTTTCCTTTTTTAATAAAAGCCGCAAGTAGAAAACCACTTTAAAAAAATGTGTTTTATTTTACTTTGCTAAAGTAACCTTCCCATTGAGAAACTAACATAGAGAAATTATGTGAGGAATTAATTGGACATTGCATACTTTTACCCCTCCCCATTTTTGACTGTCAAAGCTAGTGCGAAGGTTGGAGAAAGGCACTATCTCCCATCCCTCTCTTTCCTAGTTCACCTTAACACGTTTGCCTCAACTACTCCACACCCAATTTGTTCGTTATACACACCGACACACCCAATTACATGACCACTCAAAAGATCACATTTTCTAATACTTAGTTTGAGCTCTACATTAAATAAATAAAAAAGCCTTACATACAAAATCACTAAAAGATTATGTTGTATTTTACTTTGCTAAAGTAACTTTCCCACTAAGAAACTAACATAGGGAAATTATGTGAGGGGTTGGACAATACATACTTGCAACAACTTAGAGTGCGTGTAAAGATATGTAATTCTTGTAGAAGATGCATTTAGCCAAAAACTCCTGATTACATAAGAAAGTTGATTATGTCTATCATCCCATCACCTTGCTAGCTTGATGTCCCTACAAAAACAATAAATTTCTTACTCACAGCCACCTTTTAATTGATATCTTAACTATTGACATGGCACACATCGCTCTTCCTGGCTATGTGCATGTAGAGGAACATGATTGTTGAATGTCTATCATCCCATCACCTTGCTAACTTGATGTCCCTACAAAAACAATAACTTGTTTACTCACAACCACCTTTTAATTGATATCTTAACTATTGAGATGGCACACATCACTCTTCCTGGCAATGTGCACGTAGAAGAACATGACCTAACCTTTTGCATAAGGGAAAAAACAAACAAAAACCAAGAGAGAGCAACATGAAAACATCCAAGATGTTTTGAAAATATAACATAGGTACTAACCCATGTGTATCTAGTGTACTCGGCACAAAATTATAAAGGAAAATCAGTTTACATGTTTGCAAGTTGCAAAACTTCCATCAAATTCCTTTTAAATTCAATAACAACATTAAGCACTCTTTCTTACCTACATGATGCATACTTTTGGGAACCTTTTCCCTAGGAAGGTAAGCATGAATGATCATAACTCGATTTTTGTGTTGATTAACATAACATGGGTGATGTTGAAATGCATTGATATACCAACCATTTCAACGTATCACCCCTTACAAATCCAAGGCATTACCATTTTTAAAGGTCTCAAGTTGCATATTAACCAAGTTAAGCACAAATTGAATCATCGCATTGAAATTTTTCAAAAAAAATGGAAATAGTTCTCCTACATGACACCAGAGATAACAAAACGATCCCATCACATGTGCTTTTAGTTTGCATTAGAAAACTAGTTTTTTTTTTGGACTTCAATAAAATTCGAGCATATTAATGTGATTGTTAAAACGGATCTTAAAATTTTAGGACTTAAGGTTCTAAGGATGCACTAGCCAAGTCAAGTGCAACTTGAATAACTAAATTAGGATTGGCTAAAAAGGAACGGAGATAGTTCTCCTACATGACATTACAGAAGCAAAATGATAATATCATGTGTGCTTTTAGTGTACATTGAGAATTCCTATCCATGTGATTATTAAACGTATATTTTGTAGATTAATTTAAACAACTAGAGTTAAAAAGTCTATTAGCTGCACTATCCTTGCAATCTTAATGATAGTATCAAATAGCATACTATCATAGTCACCTAAGTAAGGATCTTATCATAGTAAATGTAAGTAGATAACATGGATAATGGTTTTCCTATCACATAATTTACATGTTTTTATGCTTATATATTAGACACCCCAACCCCCCTGCCCCTTCTTGGTTGAGAATGATGTTAGTTTTTAGGTCGTATACTCACTCTTCTCTCCCCCTTGAACTAAATAACTAAAATTTTATATTTAAAAAAACTAGGGAAACATATTTATTAATTACCTATTTGTAAATAAAAGTGTGTGTGTGTGTGTGTGTGTGTGTGTGTGTGTGCATCTATACACACATAGATTTTGAGATATTTTTATTGAAATAAATATAACCTATCTTCATTAAATTTTTATCCAAAAACCTTATTTATTTAATATAATAAAGGTGAGTGAAAAGAAAATTTGCACTTATGAGCGAGGACTTGCTTTCTTGGTACCTCTACGAGACTAAGCTGGTTCCTCCATTGATGAGTGTGTGCCTTAGTGGCTCTCCCTATGGGTGAAACAAGGGAGTTCCGGTTCAGGTACCCCCAAACCCCTTCCTAAACCCTCAGCATAGAAACCCAGGTAGGATCCTTAGAATCACTCTTCGTGAAGAGGGCTCATCTTCGTAGGTGCTTCCATCATCAGAGGGTGTGCAAGGAGCCTGGCACTTTCCCCTCAGCAAGAATAGGGATTGTGAATTTATGACCAGTGGCATGTATCCATGAGAGGTGGCTAGACCTTTCCATGCTTGTGCACCATCTACAGTCCGGTTTTCCTCCTTCATGATTTGTAACATATCAAAAAGATGTACTAGCTCCTCTGTACACTCTTGGTTCTGAATTGCATGGCCTATCTTCAAAGGATCCCCAATAAATGCCCTCACCTTTGGAGAATCATGTCCTGCTACACCATGTTAAGAAGAGTTACACATTAATTCTCATTATTACAGGTGTACTAATTAATTGTGAGGCAACATCGAGGACTATTGTAGAGGACATATGATGAGACACTCCTACAAAGCATACATTTTGCAACACGCTCGGAAGACTAAGGAATAATGTAGAGGGCGTATGATGAGACACTGCATACATTTTGTAAGTGCATTCACTACACATATACATTACATTATCATTACTAATGAGTAAAATCATACCTAGAAAATTCATTTGGATTGGTGTCAAAACACCTAGGCTAGGTGGATTATTATGTTGCAATGGTGAATTTAGCACTTCACCTCTTGCCAAGCTTATCCGGATCGATAACTTACTCATCTATGTTAGTATTCCAACTATGTAATAATCAAACCCCTCACCTCTTGCCAAGAATCTATGGACGTATAACTAAATCATGTACGTTAGTATCTGAACTATTTAATAATAAAACTAATCAATCATGAGTAAAAGAATGCCTTGCCTATGTTGTTGCATGACCCACCCTTGGAATCACTTTCGTCACACTCCAATGTAGAGACATCAGAGTCATCTTCGTCTGGGCCTCGTACCTTTGCTTCTTCCTCTTCATTCATGGCATCCTTCTTTGTCACTTTTTCCCCTTCATCATCATTAGCCTCTTCATCTTCATCAGCACCTTGATCTTCCATAAGCCCTTTGCACTTGTCTTGAAGATGTGATTGGTTACATAGAATTTGAGTCTTCACAATATAAATCACGATTCAAAAAGATATAAGATACAATATTAAAAATGAATTGAAATATCTAATTATATAGTACATACCATCTTTGACTGCTTTGATTTACAAGCTCGAGTGTACATCTCCTTCTCGTTCTTCTTGGAAAAATTTCCATTTGGAAAGTCAAGGAATAATGGTAATCTCTTGTATATCCTTGCATTGCAAAGTTCTCAAAGTTTCTGTTGTGTATACATTATACTCTCATGTCGTTGATCACACCACTCATTTATGATGGCAGGCACACAACTGCAATCTATTTCTCAGCATGGCACTTACGAATCCATCTACATATAATTGTTTCTATTTAGTTTACGAATATAAGAGCATAATAAAGTACAAAGTAGTCTTTCTACAATGTTATGCACCTAAACACAACATGCTTAGTAGATTTGATGATAGTAGAGTTTGAAGCTACCACGCCTTGTTTTTTCAGGGACCCCACCATTTCCTCAAACAACTTCCCAAAATACAATCTCTTGATATTGGAAGGTTCTCGTGAAATGTATCTGAAAAATTTATTTTGTACTTATCTATTATTTCTACAAGGACTACCACACCTTGTGCTCCAATCTTGTGCCATATGAGCCAATCCCTAAATAAACTTGCATTTGTTGCATTGCCATTGAAATTGTTATTAATATAAAATACAGTGCTTTGTATATATATCAAGAAAATAGGGGAAGTAATTATTACCTTAATTTTTGGGATTTGTAAGTCCTTAAGCCTCTGCGAATCTCCATCAATAAAAATATCTAAAATCATTGCTTTCTAATCATTTCACAATGAACTAGATGCTAAGCTATACAGCATGTCCTTCGTCAAATAATCTGGTTTCTTATCCCAATTTACCTACACTAGTCGTCTGTAACACAACACCAAAATCAAACCGCAACATTAAAACCATAATATGTCATTGCCTACCAAAAAGACAGAGGGAAGAGTGTTGTCTTTCTTACTCAAAGAAACCTTCTCCTTATGTAGGGTCCTTATGTAGGGTTTGCAATCACGACCAGCCGTCTAGTAGCATGCCTCCACTTTCTCTCATCTTTATAAAATGCAGTTCTCTATTTGTCTTTGAACTCATTTGGAGGCAAGGTCTCTACTAGGGGGGGGTCAATCTCTTGGGTGGCTGGCAAGGTACTCATCTTATTATTCACAAGTTACTACATTAGTTTGATAATTATATATATATGTTAATCATATATTGCAAATGTTAGAAGACAAAAGATTGTACCTAGAATACTATTTGGGATAGTTTTGAAAGCTCACAGTTGTACTAGGATGGGTGTTTTTTTGTAACATGCGGAAGCTCTGGGAGTCTTCTTTCAGCCCTAAACACTCTTGGAAACCTTCTGATGCGAAAATGCACCATCTGATGCAAAAACGCAGGTAGAGAGAGAGTAGAGAGAGAGAGAGTGAGAAGTGCTAGAAATTCAGTATATACTATGGTACAAAAAGGTACATATCTGCAGCCCTTGGCTGCCTTCTTGAAAAGGTGGTAAAACACCCAAAATTCTGCCCTAGACTAGGACCCTACTGACTCAAACCCCTAGTGGGCTGAATGAATAAAACAAGGAGCAAGGGGGCCTTTTTATATGGGTCTTGGACCCCTTTTTGTGCTGGCCGACTGTGCTGGTCGGCCAGTTCCATGTCCACACATACTAGCAAACGCTGCCCGACTGGAGGATCTACTTGTCCTTGATGCGCCTGATGCTGCCCATGTCCTCTGACTCAGCCGACTGGTTCTGGGAGCAGCCGACAGCATCCCTTTGGTTCTTCTCCAAGCCTTGCTTCAGTCTACACTGCCAAGAGTGCTCTATGTTTTGCTCCAAGTCCATCTTCTACTGGTTCATGGTCTTTTTTTCTGTTTGCCTCTTCTGGATCTAGCCCTGAGAAGGTCCATGGCATTGCTTATGCACATGACATCCCCCTCTGCTAAACTTGATGACGGGAATCCAACCTGCTCTTGGATGACTGTCATCATCCCAATCCTGTCCTGAGGTCCCTCTGTCATCATCCATCCCTGGCAAACCTTTTTCTCTGAAAATCCGGTCTGTTCTCCAAACCACTCTGTCTCTAATGAAGATCTATGCATCTGGTCTTCCTCTAGTCCACAATCCATTCCTGCCCTGACTTTGAACACCGTCTTGGTCTTCGTTCCTGGAACTGAGTCTGGCACTCTCACATCACCCTTGGAGGATCAACCTCCCTTGGGACCGTTCCCTTAGAACCTATCTGGCTCACGGAACTGCCATCCCCATCTGGCACTGTGGAACACCACCAACAAACCTCCTGGGAGTTCTTCCCGCTTCTGTGCTCCTCGCCTTGGGCTTCAAATCCGTGTACTTTCCTGTACCTTGGACCTGTACACCATCATCTGGAACTATATCAGTGTTTAGCTTTGCTGAGCCTGATGCTCTGATACCAATGTAACATGCGGAAGCTCTGGGAGTCTTCTTTCAGCCCTAAACACTCTTGGAAACCTTCTGATGCGAAAACGCACCATCTGATGCAAAAATGCAAGTAGAGAGAGAGTAGAGAGAGAGTAGAGAGAGAGAGTGAGAAGTTCTGGAAATTCAGTATATACTATGGTACAAAAAGGTACATATCTGCAGCCCTTGGCTGCCTTCTTGAAAAGGTGGTAAAACACCCAAAATTCTGCCCTAGACTAGGACCCTACTGACTCAAACCCCTAGTGGGCTGAATGAATAAAACAAGGAGCAAGGGGGCCTTTTTATATGGGTCTTGGACCCCTTTTTGTGCTGGCCGACTGCTGGTCGGCCAGTTCCATGTCCACACATACTAGCAAACACTGTCCGACTGGAGGATCTACTTGTCCTTGATGCGCCTGATGCTGCCCATGTCCTCTGACTCAGCCGACTGGTTCTGGGAGCAGCCGACATCATCCCTTTGGTTCTTCTCCAAGCCTTGCTTCAGTCTACACTGCCAAGAGTGCTCTATGTTTTGCTCCAAGTCCATCTTCTACTGGTTCATGGTCTTTTTTTCTGTTTGCCTCTTCTGGATCTAGCCCTGAGAAGGTCCATGGCATTGCTTATGCACATGACATTTTTCTACATCGAGGCATGCTTCTCCATCCATGCCTTGTTCATCGCCCTTGTGTGCTTCATAATTGTTTCTTTATTTACGAATCCAAGTGCCCTAATGAGGCACACTTTGTCCATAAGAGACAACGAAACATAGCCCACTTTATTCATCCTATGGCAAACAAATTATGAATTATAAAGAAAGATAAAACATACTGCACTTGAACCTTCCTAATAAGGAAAAGAGATTTAAGACATATATTCGCATGTGAGGACCTCTCCCTCGCTATCCTCATTAAGTTCAATAAGGATAGCATCAACACATAGATGTCTTGATACAACATTCTTGAATGCTATAGTCAGTGCGAATCTAATTAGTACCAAAACTATTTTTAAAAAATTAACACCACATTCAAAAAGTTAGTAATTTAAGATACTCACATTTACTAATCTCTTCCATCCATGCCACAACGTGATAATTGCCATCCTACACAAAACATTTTGTTGGACATAAATTCCCACTTCGTGTCTTTGATCACATTCTCAAACTCCTCGTTTCTCATTCGCCATCCCATGCACTAACATCATCCTATGATGATACGTCTCTAACAAGATTGTGGAATGAGGAGATAGAGCAAATGAACCTAGATCAATTGGGAACATAGCCATTTGTGTAGAATTTCCTTGCTAGCTTCTTGTTCTGTAACTACACTCTTCATATACAGGGGTTAGGCACAAGTCTACACAAGGGAATAGGTGGCAAAGGAGTGGATTTCTTTACCTCCAATGTACACACAGAGGTTGTGCTTGCTCATCATAAAAATATCTTATGTAAGATATCTTAAAAAGAGGATAACAATTATCTTAAAATATCCTGCAGGAGTTCTAGTTGTAAACGAGTTGCATGTGTGACCATGTAGTGGTCTTCATTCTAGCCTTCTTTTTCAATTCCCTTTTACACCTCTCCTACTTCCGTTGGTTCTTTCATGGATTTCAAAGAAGCACCTTTTCTTGTAGACTTAGATGATCAACTTGGATTTCTTAATGGAGGAGCCCAATCGTCATCTTCTTCGTCTTGCATTGTTTTCCTCCACTTCTTCGTGCTTGTTCCTTCTTGGCTTGCTTATCTAGTAGCAGTGCTCTTTATGCATTGTGCACACTTTAGAGATTTAATTTCATGCTAGGTTTCCATTGAATGTGGATCAATCTAAACACATTGACATATACAAGATAAATTAATATCGGTAAAACCAAAAAAATAAGCATAATTGCAAAGGTGACAATACATATAAAAACACTTACGCAATCGCTTGCTGGCCATACAATGATGTAGCCTTTGCTTTGATTTAGCATGAGGATACCACCATCGTCAAGGGAAAAAGGAAGGGGTACTTCTCCCACTTGGACATATTTAATTGAGATGCCAACATACCTAAGCGGTAAAGGAATTCCATGGATGGTATCGACAACGGTTACATGCAGCACAGTGCGAGTAGCTACTTTCATACCGTTGAAGGTTAAAAATGCCATGTAGAATAGTGAACAAGCAAGAGAAGAGAGAGAAAAGTAAGAGATTTATAAATAAAATAGAAAAGACGGAGATTGGAAGAGAAAAGAAAGAGAACAAGCAAACAAAGTGAACAACAATAGAGAGATTAAAAAATAAAGAGAATATAAACAAAAAGAAAAAAGAAAGAGATATAAATAGATAAACAAAACAAACTTTTAGGGTAAAGAGAGATAAAAATAAATAAGCAAAATAAAATTTTAGGGTTTTGGATGAAAATAGAGACAAAGAGACAAGAAATATAAAAGAGAAGAGAAGAGAAGAAAAGAAAGAAAGAAAAATAAAAAAACAAGCAAAAAAACCCTAAAGACAGAGAGAGAAAATGAGAGAGAGAGAGAGAGAGAGAGAGAGAGAGAGAGAGAGAGAGAGAGAGAGAGAGAGAGAGAGTAGGGGGCTATTTTTTGAGAGAGGGGGGAGGCATGAGAGAGAGAGAGAGAGAGAGAGAGAGAGAGAGAGAGAGAGAGAGAGAGGATAAGGATAAGTGTAAGCAAAGGAGAGAGAGAGAGTGTCATGAGAATATATTTTAAGTCCTCTAGAAAAATATTATTTATCCCCTCTTGAGTAATTTGGGGACGCCTAGATTACTCTTGCGTCATGCCGGCTAGGTTAATATCGTGGGTGACACCACTATAAATATTAATACGTGCGGTATATGATGTATGTTTGAGGCCACCTATGATTATTTCAGTTAGGTTTGTATGGCAGGGTGATTCCTGGGGTACTTACGCCTGGTAGTCATGAGTTGGTGATGATTTGTGCCTGTTTAATATTTGTGGGATTAATTTAATAATTAATTGGGCTTATATTTTCAGGTGATGAAGACTATGGGAATTGAAGAGTTTACTTTGGAAGAAATGTCTTGGATCATCACATTTCATTTTTGACAAGCATAGTAGCTTGTAATCTTATTAAATGATTTTTCCATTTTGAACATTAGGAAAGATACATTTATTTTTGTGGAATTTATTAAAGCCTATGGCTTTACCCTAGTCCCAATTTGACACTCTATTTTTATTAAAGAAGAGTGCCGTGCTCTCTAAAAAGCACATCTTGTATTTTGGGGGCTATGGCCTAATTTTGGTGAAAAGGAAAGCTAATAAAGAAATACTCTTGTGTGGGGAGAGGCCACGCACAAGAGGGGGGAAGATTGCACCCAATATGGTCTTTTTGGAGCTAAGTATTTTTGTTTAAGTGTTTAATTTTTCAATTGCTTTGATTTAGTTGAAGCTAACAAGCAATGGTTTTTATGATTGAATTAATTCTCTATCTTTCCACAATCAATTCCTAGAATAAGATTCCGGTTGCAGAGAGAGAGAGAGAGATGATAAGGATAAGCATAAGCAAAGAAGAGAGAGAGGGGGGGGAGGCGAGAGAGAGAGGGAGACAGGGTGTACTGAGGTGGTCACCCTTAGTGAGGGGGCGACCACCCTGGTTACCCTTCTCACTAAGGGGGCGACACCACCCTTAGTGAGGGGGTGACCAGGCAAGGTCGCCCAATCAACATCACCCTTAGTGAGGGAGGGGGAACACATATAGAATTAGTATCTTTTTTAAAGGTTTTTTGTTTTGCTTTTAATAAAAACAAGTTTGTTTCTTTGTTTTGTTTTAAATTAAAAAGGGCTTTTGTTTTGTTTGAAAGAGTAGAATTAGTTTTTTTTAAGATTTTTTGTTTTGTTTTAAATGGTTAAAAATAAAAAATACAAGGAGAGAATGAGAGAGAGATATTGATTCAGTGAGAGAGGATGTGTGAGAGAGAGAGAGAGAGAGAGAGAGAGAGAGAGAGAGTGAAGATAATCTACAAGATTGTGAGCTAAGTACAATCATGTGCGGGTTAGAGTGGACACTTGTTACATGATTTCCTAATTAGCAAGTGTGATTTCTACACCAAGTTAATGCATTTAAAGGTTAGTTACTTCTAAATTCAAGGTCTAACAAGGAAAATCAAACTCTTATACTAGGCCTCATATAGCATTATGTGTTCAAATTGAATTTTTCGTCACAATCACTACCCCAATCAATCCTTCCAAATCAATGTATTCTCTGCACACACAAACTATGAACTAGTACACCTAGTTTTTTGAGCATCATTAGTGATCAAAACTTGTTGTAATCATCAGACTGGAGTTGTAAAAGGGTAGACACTACCCTTGAATCTTGAATTGGATCAAGAGGTAAGATCCCCTTCACATCATTATGATCTGTGCACAAGAAATAGCTTCCATACATGGCAAGGGAGGAGGAAGGACCTTCACTTGCCACCACAACTGTGGGAAGCCAGGACATATGGCTAGAGACTGTTATAGCAAACCAAATGAAGAAGGATCGACATCAGCAAACTTCATGGAGACTCCTAAGGTAGAGGAGTCACGACATCTTTTCTAAGAGAGAAAGAGAGAGAAACCCCACAACCCAATGTAAGCTTCCCCAATAGAGTAAAACCACCTCTGAGCCACCGATGATGTAGGCCATGTGGTAGATGTATGTGTGAGCACTTTAGTCAAGGTCACGGGCACTTGTAGTAGCCTTGGACACATAGAGAGAGAGTGTCAAGGACTATGAGTTAGGGACTTGAGGCACTGGTCTCACAGGCTACCAAGTAAGAGGGAAACTTGGTATATGGTCCGAGTGTGCTAGAGTTATTCACTTGAGGGGAGGTGTTGAAATATGCAAGTGAATGGATGTGTGCGGGAACAAGCCCTTAGCAAGAGACTATAAAAGGGAGTCTGTAATTAAGTGGGTAGCAATGAAAAGGTGAGAGGAATCTACTGATGAGAGAATCGAGGGTAGCATGAGTGAATATAGGGGTGTGGAAAGATTCTAGGAAAAGGTGCCCCCAGATGTAGGGGAGGTGGCACAAATCAAGGAGAAATTAATGGGATTAGATGCTTGGCATCTTGTGGATGTACAACCTATAAAATGAGGCATTGGATCTTGTGGATCTTGCATTTGATCCACCATAGCTCATCATCTTGCTTGCTTTTTAACTAAGAAGCCATCGAAAAAGAAAGGACCTATGATGTCACCGTTGAAATTCAGGAAGAAGAAAATAACAGACACGGAGAAGGGAAAGGCTTCTCGAAAACAAAAACAATCTAAGGAAAAATATGCCAAGTCAAAGAAAACGTCTAAGAAATCAAAGTCCAAGCCGACCAAGGAACGCAAAGAGGCCAAGGCTGCTATGGACATTGACCCTCCAAAGTAGATAGTTTTCTATTCTCATACATTGTAACCAACCAATTTGTATAGATACTACCATTGTAATAAATATATTGTTTCTCATTTTACATTATTCATCTTGTCTTAATAATGTTGAATAACTATTTTACAAAATAAATTGACAAGACGAGATAGATAGGTGTAAAATTATATTATATTAAGAAAACTTCAGGATTACAGGAGGCAAACATTTCATGTAAGTAAAAGTATTTTCAGACCTTCTTCCCACCATAATACCATCTACCTTAAATTTGTAGTCTGATGGTATGGCATCTAATAGAAATTCCAAGGACGTACACACATCCCTCAATGTCCATTTTGTATTTATAGGATGACTCTATTGCCATCATCACTCAAGTTGATTGTTAGGTCATATTGCACTAATTTTTACTCTGAATCCAATGGCATCTCTCTTGTCGTGTACACATGTTGCACCTTTGCCTTCCATCCATCTTTTGCTATCTTGAATTCCAAGATACGTCCCTTTTAGTGGTATTGTACTAAGCCTCTTCTTTGCCTCTTTATCCTATGAGGACCTTTGCATGATGGTTGCATAGTCACCCAATCGTTCAACATTATGAAGAATGCATGATGAAATGGCATTAGGAGTGCGCCTCAGGTTAGACTATTGTCTCGACATTGTTAGATGATGAATAGAGGAGAGGATGATACAAAAAGATGACTAGAAAGAGGTACACTCATGGGGTAGATTAGGGAATTCAAATGCATTTACTCATTTTGGGGAGAACCTAAATTTTAAATTTTTACTTTTTGAAGTACTGACATTTGGCATGTGAGGACAAGCCCTTGAAGTTGAAACCCACTAAAGTGATGTTGAAATAGCCGCGTTGTATCACATTAAAGTGGTGATAATCTACTAAAATAGCCAAAACTAGTGAAGTTAGTAAAAAGTGGATATGACACCCAATGTCACATTTCCATTAGTTCAAAGCTTAATCCAAATCCGGTACAAGTGATTAAAATGCTGCCCCTTTTTAAATGTTTTTAGCCCTAATGTACAAAACAACAAAAATTATGGGGTGCACATTCATTGATGTGACCTCCATACGCTTTTCCCTATGCATGCTATTCATGGCCATTACCTTTGACATTACTGGCATCGCCAACCCAGGTCATTTTGAGTGGGTGCATCCCATCTTGGAATTGAACAATAGTATCGCATCTCCTTCCTCAAAATCATTCATATTTTGAGTTCCTAACTATGTGAAGCTTTCTTCTCTTATTTATAATAATCAATTGTCTTCTCACCCTAATGAAAAAAATTATCAATCTCATCCTATATAAATAAAATCTTCTCAGTAATAAAAACATAGTCTAATTTGTAATACTATGAAGGCATTTTGATTGGTATTTTCTCATGGTGCCTCTTCAATTCATTTTCAACCCATAGGTGATCTTCTTTCCTTAAAAATATCACGAGAGTATTAGCTTCTCCCAATCGCCTTATTTTATAAATTTAGTCACTCGAAGTACTCGACACATAAGCATGTATATTTGATCTTATGAATGAAGCCAAAAGACATTAAGTTAGAAAATATTTACCAATTTACTATAAAAAACATGGGTAAATTATGACATTCTTCAAAGCGTAGTTTTTTTCTTAGTTAGAAAATATTTACCAATTCACTATAAAAAACATGGGTAACTATGACATTATTTAAAGTGTAGTTTTTTCTCAATTATTCAAAAATGTGAGATGGCCTTATCATCACAATTTTTCTCAGGGTTTGTAATCACTATAGCCATATATAGGTGGCTACACTATTGTGGTAGGCTAGAGAAGTCCTAAGGTAACCCATTGATCCACCCATGTAAGGAGATATAACGTGCGGTGTATAGTAGAGAACATTCATAAGAAGTAGGATCTTCTTTCACCGCACAAAACTTTAAAACTTAAATTTCACATTACCATGCATAGGGAAGAATACTATATTATTGAAATAGATGGCAAGGCCTCATACCCATGTGCTCCTATGTGAAGGGAGATTCAATGGGTTGATCTAGAACTCTTAAGATGGAGGTTGTATGCTAGTA
This sequence comes from Cibotium barometz, assembly GCF_041138505.1. Classification (NCBI taxonomy): domain Eukaryota; kingdom Viridiplantae; phylum Streptophyta; class Polypodiopsida; order Cyatheales; family Cibotiaceae; genus Cibotium; species Cibotium barometz. The sequence continues at coordinate 11,095,897 of NC_141109.1, forward strand.
GAATCTAGGGAGTAAATTCATAATGATTACTGATGAACTATTGGTTGTGTATCTATATAGGCATGTACATGTGGGGACTGCCACCACCCACCAACCATGGGGCTGCCACCCAGCCATGACATGATTGTGTAGGGCCACATTCATAGTCGGTGCCACCACACATGGTGCAGAATCGGCCCATAAAGATGAACTAGAAACTATGTAGTAGCTACCCACCACCTCCCATGGCCATTCGGGCTTATCTTGGGCCTCATTCAAACCATGCAGCAATGCTAGGATAGGGTGTGCATAGTAAAGTCTACCTACTCCATGTGTGGATCGCTATAAGATAATGGTCCAATGTATCATGTCTCTTGTTTATAGGGAGTGAATTCACAATGATGACTCATGAGCTACTAGTTGTGTATCTTTATAGGCATGTATACGTGGGGCTACCAACATGCCAGGATTGTGTAGGTCTGTAGGTCTGTAGTCATAGTTGATGCCACAGTGCACGGTGTAGACTCGGCTCATAAAGATGAACAAAAAAACTATGTAGTAGTTACCCACCTCCCATGGCCATTCGGACTCATGTTAGACCTCGTTCAGACCATGCAATGCTAGGATAGAGTGTCCAATGTAAAGTCTACCTAGTCCACGTGTGGATCACTATGAGATAATAGTCCAATGTAGTATGTAGCCTATTTAGTAGTGTGCCAAATCTAATCCAAGTCATCTGTAAGGACCCTACCCCCTATATCTATATAGAATCTAGTGGAAGCTATTCTTAACCAAGTAGAGTGACTCACACACGGGGCCTCTCACTGCTTGACTAGGATTATCCTAGCAACTTTGCACTCTTGACTAGGAAATACCATTGTTTAAAAAAAGAGGGGGATTCCTCCAAAAGTCACCAATCCTAGGGAATGACATCCGGATTTAATACCTTTTACATCATCAGCAGAATAGAAAATAGGTTGAAAATATTCAACAACACGACCAATCTCTCTATAGGTGGCTCATTTAAATCGAAAGAAATAGGGCCTCCTGCCATATCTCTATGTTCCCAAACATTCGAATTTTCATTGCTAAGTTTTTTAAGAACAGCAATAGGAGTTGCTTTGTTACCCAAATCAAAGTGAAATCTAGCATAGAATTGTCTATGCTCCTCATCTTCAACCCTTCCAAATGTTTCGATCTCATTTACATTGAAGTACTCCATTAAATTAGCATGAATTTGTTTTCGAATGATAGCCCTTGTTCGCGAACAATTATGGCGAGATACACGTGTTACATCCAAAATTTTAAACCGGCGGACTTGGTTCAAGCTTAGGTATGTAGAGCTCCTAGCCATCTTCAAACTGCTTCGAAAAAGAAAAAAGCAACTACTAATTTATTCTACTTTAAGTGTCATTATCCTCACGTATGATCTTCGCACACATATATCACACATATGACCCTACTCTCAAGGATAGACTCCGCACATTAGCAAACATTATGTAATTATTAGAGAGATTTAGAGAGACAAATACAATCAGTTTGCACTAATAAGTGATAACCCCTCTCCCTCTCTCACCTTTATTTGCCAACAAAGCCATTATGAGAGAGAGAGAGAGAGAGAGAGAGAGAGAGAGAGAGAGAGAGAGAGAGAGAGAAGAGAGAGAGAGAGAGAGAGACCAAGAAAAAAACATAGAACTATAAAACATGTTGAGACATAAAGAAGCAAAGAGAAAAGAATAAAATAGAAAGGGAGATATAGAGACTGAGAGAAAATAGGAAATTCATTAATATCACCCGGAGAGTCAAAGCAGGATAGTTGAGTACAATTTTATCCTAGACAAAAACATCATAATCTCACAAAAATCACTAAGCAATTGTCCTACTTTCCAACATACGGCTCATTGTCTTCATAATAATAGCATTGAGTCGATTAACGGATATCTTTAGACTCAATACCTTTGAACCTAATGTCTATACTTGCTCTTTTAATGAATCGACTTATTCTTTACATTCCCTAGTAAATCCACCTAGATGCTCCCCAATTTCAACATGTAAATTTTCCATAAAGTAAATCATGTGAAATTGGCTAGCCTCCATGCGAGCACTGCTATCGAGAATGCGATGAAGATTATGTGTCAACTCATCTCTCATCATATCTCCCCGTTTTTGAGTGCCACTTCCACGGACCTCATCCCAAATGGCATCTAAGAACTCCTTGCAAGCAACCTAATTTTTCTCGTGCGCTCGCAAATGTCCACAATCGTCTGTTTAGATGTTCATCGCTTGGTTGTTCTAATGGAGACCTTGATCGAGAAAGGTTTTTTACAACACGAACGTTCATCAGCTCTGGTGAGGTAAATAAAGCCAAATCAAAATTGGAAGTTCTACATGCCTCCACTACGACTTTTGATCCATTGTTACCAATAGAGATCTCCATTTGTTGAAATCCAAATTGAAAATATTTAAACTTTGAAAAATCTCTTTATATCTTAGTCAACATGTTTCATAACCCTGTATACCAGCACTATAAACATGTAGATGGCTCCTTGTTTCCTCTCTAAAAGCCTAATATTAGGAAGTTCTTTCAAGCACATTTCTCTGTTGTTTAATAGTTAATATAGTCAAGGTACTAAAATAACTTTTGTTTGATTATTCTCTTTAGTCATATATTCTATTTATAGAGCTTACTCTACAATTTAAAAAAACAATATAACAAACATAGAACATGTTGAGAGATAAAGAAAGTAAGAGCCACAGAATAAAAAAGAAAGGGAGTCTATATAAAGACTTCGAGAAAAAGGAAGTGGTCTAACAAAGAAAAAGTTTATAGCTTAAACTGTGGTTATGTGCATACAAAAAGTATTAGACGTGACAAAGATCGTAACTATGTAAACATTTTTCATAAAAATCATCAATAATAAAACACCCATAATATAGAAAGAGATATAGAAAGTATTTTAATGTGCAGTATATCACCAAGCATATTAACTCTAACTTCACAAATAGATAGAGACAAAAGTGCAACAACAAAACTAACCTCAAGTTGAGGAGAGAATAGTATTCAAAACCACCAACTTTGATGCTATCGTCCTTGTGCTTGCCTCTACACAATCACACACAAACATCAAAGCAATTATAACTCTTATGGTCTCTCTATTTTTCTCAACCTATCCTAGATACGTTTCACACCAAATACAAAGAAAAAAAAGGCAGAGTAGCTATATGTAGACATCAATCAATAATCTTCAAGATTATTACATTATCTTTACCAATTTCCTTAACGTAATGCACTTCAATATTTCCCTAAAAATGAAGCACTTTTCCTCGGAGCTACTACATCTGCTACCTACAATGTAAAAGCCATATACTAATCCCAATGCCTCTTTGCTTAAGAGGAGCTTGAGATTGTCATCTAGCCTATAGGGGTCTAAGACTATATAAAGATAATATGGATTGGGATCATCCCATCCATCAAGTCCAAGAACTTCCCATTTTGGGCTAGGTTGGTATCCAAAAAAACCCAATTGTACCATCTCCTCAAAGAAGATTGTATCTGACAATTTATTATTGTCATAGGTCAACTTTAGAATGTCTAATGGCATGTTCTACAAAAAATATAATCAAACTATACATTAATAACAATCATGAAAAGAATGAGACAGACAAACACAATATTTTATTTTTAAAAAACATACATGTAAGTAAGTTGATGCATGAATACTATGTGCAAGTGTATGAATCATAATTGTAACTACTATATGCGTGCGCATGGGTATATGCGTGCGCATGGGTGTAAGAATCATGATTGTAACTACTATATGCATGTGCATGGGTGAAAAATGAATAATTGTAACTACTATGTGTGTGTACGTGTATTTCAATTTGTACATATGGGTGCTTTCCCTTTAGTGTGTGTACATGTGTGTTTGAATAAATACATGATGTAAGTCCTTATATTTTTCTTCATGGATGTGTGTGTGTGTGTGTGTGTGTGTGTGTGTGTGTGTGTGTGTGTGAGAGAGAGAGAGAGAGAGAGAGAGAGAGAGAGAGAGAGAGAGAGAGAACACTTCAACATGTGTGTTCTTATCCTTTTCTCGATGGGTGTTGGTGGGTGTGGGGGTGTGTGTGTGTGTGTGTGTGTGTGTGTGTGAGAGAGAGAGAGAGAGAGAGAGAGAGAGAGAGGCAACACTTCTTCATTGCTTACATCATCATAATTCAAACACAGTATTTGTATTCAAAAAAAATAAAAACTATTCAAATACGAATGGTCATAGAAGAATAACACAACAATATTTATTTTTGAATTAACTTATGCTTTGGGATACATTTAATAGCTTCGTGAAATACTTGACGTACTTGATCTCTATCATTAAAGGCATTATCCCTTATTTCGTAAAAATCAATCAAGCCTAGATTTTCTTTAATGTTCATCAGTGTAATATTTTCATCTAACTGTACTACATCTAAACGTATAATAATTGTAAAAACATCGTTCCATCCACTTACTTGAACCTCTCATGGCCCAAACCAGCGTATATAAGGAAAGAAGCGATGCTCAAATTCAGTAGCCACCAAGGAAAGAGTCATCTCTTTCATCTATGTCAAACATATGTAACATACGTATATAAGTAAGTAGATGTGTAACTACTATGTGCAAGTGTGTAAAATCATAATTGTAACTACTATATTAGTGCACATGGGTATAAAAATCATAATTGTGACTACCAAAAAAAATGAGAGTCACCTCTTTCATCTTTGTTAAACATACGTAACATATCTATAAGTAAGTAGATGTGTAACTACTATGTGCAAGTGTGTAAAATCATAATTGTAACTACTATATTAGTGAGTGTGGGTGTAAAAATCATAATTGTGACTACCATGTGTGTTTGAATTTTACAATTACTTACGCCATTTTGAAAAATAAACACACACGGCGCACATGAAAAATAAACACACACACGGTGCACATTAAAAATACTTACATTTTAAAAAACTTGAAAAACTTTAACATTAACATTAAAAAATTTAAAAAACTCTCTCAGACAAACACACACACACACACACATTACACACTCGGCCCACACACATTAAAAAATACTTTCACCAAAAATTAAAAAATTCTCTCTCAAACACACACGCACACATATACACACACACTCTCTCTCTCTCTCTCACACACACACACACATACACATGACCCGCGCACATTAAAAAATACTTTCACCAAAAATTAAAAAAACTCTCTCTCAAACACACACACACACACACACACACACACACACATGGCCTGCACACATTAAAAAATACTTTCACCAAAAATTTAAAAAACTCTCTCTCAAACACACACACACACACACACACACACACTCTCTCTCTCTCTCTCTCTCTCTCTCTCTCTCTCTCTCTCTCTCACACACACACACACACACACTCTCACAAAAGTGAAATCTCTCTCTCTCTCTCTCATGTTTGTACAAAATATATGGCATTCTTTTTTATATTCTATAATTTGAAACTACATTTCCAAAACTACGCATGCCCAAACACGCAAAACACACTCCATTTACAAAACATGCCCACACCCCATTTACATTTGCCATATATACGTCTTAATTGAGTGCATTAAAATATCACATTGGAATTTTGCTCAAAGATCAATATTACATATCATACTTAATGAAAGTAAGATAAGATAATACTCTCTCTCTCTCTCTCTCTCTCTCTCTCTCTCTCTCTCTCTCTCTCTCACCACTTATCAAAAAAAGTAAATAAGAAGATGCCAAGTGCAAGACCCCCATGTCCAAGGTCATGCACTTGTAGAGGGGAGGGGAGGAGGAGCTCGTGAGCCTCATGTTGCATGAGGCTCCAATCTCACACACACGGTGATGAAGCCCCCCCTTTTTTGCACAAAGAGTTGTTGTACGTGACAACCAAATTGACATGCAAAGGGAGAGCCACCACCTCGGGGGGTCAACTATATGGAAGCTCCTCCTACGACGTGCGTTCAAGCGGTATTTAAAAATCCCCTTATTTGTGAATTTTGAGCTAATAAAACTACCCCTTTTTCTTTATAAACTTACGATTTTTTTCCAAAGTACAATTAAAATACCCCACTTGTAATTGTATTTCTGCAAATTTATCCAATATTTTAGATTAAAAAAACTCCACCTAATGATCGCACGTGGTAGACTTACATATTTTGAGGTGCACCCCCCGAGGCGACCACTTACTATCGGGAGAGCGAGAGTTGCTACATGTTTGTCGGACCAAGAACCTAGCTAAGCAGCACCAACTTGTAGAAAGAGCCAAAGATGAAACCTGCACAAACATAAACATGGGTCAGTGGCTAATTTAGAGAGAGAGAGAGAGAGAGAGAGAGAGAGAGAGAGAGAGAGAGAGTACCCCGTAAATGTTTGAATAATGTAGTCTTTTGAATCTTTGGAGGGAGGAGCGTGCACAGACGTTTGAAAAGGCGTTTGAAACCTGCAAAAACACATAGATAAAGGTTAGTCAAAACGGCATGCAACACACACACACATAGAGAGAGAGAGAGAGAGAGAGAGAGAGAGAGAGAGAGAGGTCTCTCACCCGCACCTTGGTCACCCCGCAACACCAAAACAAAGACACAACTTGCAACACCAAAACAAAGACACAACTTACGTAAAAAACACACAAAAAAGAATGTCAAAACGACATGCAACACACCACACACAGAGAGAGAGAGAGAGAGAGGAGCCGTACTAACTTTTTTTTAGGGATGCAGCAGAGAGGCTATGCAAACAGAGAGAGGATGAGAGAGAGAGAGAGAGAGAGAGATCACCTCGCAGAAAGGGGAGGCCTCACCACCTAGTCGACCAGCAGGACGCAAGAAAGAGCGGTTGAAGGTAAGAAGCAGAAGACGATGCGAAGCCAGACCAAGGTGCTGCGTGAAGGAGGCCTCACCAAACTTGTCGAACCCCTTTCATTGCTACGGAAACACCCCCTCTCAAAGCTGCATATGAAGGTGCGGCTGCTGAGGGATGCAACCGCAGGTTTTGGCGGCCAATGTTGCAGGCTTAATTCCTCAATGGCGGACGACAAGAAGCTGCATGCATGCAAGAGGGGGCGCCACCTACTAGTAGCAGATAAAAAGTCAATGCCCATTGCCCGTTATATTATGTAAGATGAGACAAGGGTGGGAAAATAGACGTAGTAGCCGTATGTCTCGGGACACAGCTAGAGGATCCGGAATTTTCAAAGGGTAAAGCCTTACACTTCTCTAAAGGTTAGCCTTTGAGTTCAGACGTTATCCCCAACGAATTATACCCATGTCCCCAAATGTTTTCTTTTCATTAAAAGATTAAAGAAGATATGGAAAAGGAAAAGTGGACCTTCTGAAAAGCACATAATGCTTGAATCTTGCCAACATTAGAAACTAACATATTTCAATGTTTACTGACAGAAGTTATTGTAGCATGTGTTCTTGCATGTAGTCGTGCATTGGTGGGCTGACCAACCCCACCAGCCCTCTCATGCATGTAGGTAGGCAGGCCTGAGGGATGGACAATGCTTCCTGGGCTCACGGAGTGAAAGAGGTTGATGGTGATTGCGGGGATTGGGAGCCTGATAATGTTATGAAGCATTCTTGTGAGGTGGTTGAAGGAGGGAAGAGGGATGCAAAGAAACTGCACTCGCATTGGATCTCAGCATGATTGAACACCCAAATGTAGAGAAGGTCGGCTGACAAGAATAAGGTATATGCAAGAATCTTTTTTGAGTTGGTAAGGAGGCAAGTTGGCCTTTTCTCAATGTGCAGTGCCATCCTGTTTTGCCCTAGGAGACCGCCGAATAAGGAAAACTTAGGGAAATGGTTACTGGAGGATATCTTTCATGAAAAGGTGGTCTCTTAGATATTCTATCTTGGTGAAGGTTTTTTTAACGTCTTGTTTATGAAAGATCAATCTTTTATGGATCGCCCAAACCCTCATCGAAACACATCCAACAAGAAGATTACTTGGCGAACCCCAACTATTGGTGGGCATCTTTCTATTGGCCGAGCTCATAACCCTTGCGGTCTCCAAGCTCCACAACTCCTTGATAAGCAATTCCACCGTGCCTCCCCCGGCGAGCATTGTCACAGCGCCGTGTTGCACTACATGCACTTGTCCCTCCTCTCACCTCATTTCACTCCCTCCTCTCACCTCATTTCACTCACATACACTCACTAGCATGGATTAGAGAGAGAGATTAGCAAGAGGATTAGCAAGAACAAGACTCTATTGCACAATAGGAGAGTTTTTTATATTATGAGAGATTTTCACTTATATACATGGCCATAAGTGTTCACACTCATTTAAAACTGTGGGGGGCTGGAAGGGCACTTTAGGCTCATAAGAGGCCTAATGCTATTACAATGACTACTCTCATAATATATCCATGAAGTACATCACTTGAGACTTCGTCCTAACTTGCTACACATGCTCTTGAAGCGGAAATTGCCATAAGTGTTTCGTCGGACCATTATGAGTGCCTATCCAAAGTGTAGATTTGGACATCGTTGCTTCATATCTTGAATGTATGACCTTTTGGTTTATCTACCTTGACTCCTTGATGTAAGATAATGGCAATAGCTCTTATTAACCCTAGAAATGGGTTAACAGAGGATCTTTCATGAACAGGTGGTCTCTTAGATATTCTATTTTGGTGAAGGTTTTTTTAACGTCTTGTTTACAAAAGGTCAATCTGTTTCTGATCTATTTGCGAGAGCTCCATTATTCATGGGACAAAAACTGGTACATGCTATGCTCTTTGATCCTCGTTTTGATGTGAATAAGAGCCTACAAGAGGCTTGCCCTATTTGGGTGGAGATCTTAGGTTTGCCACCTTGGCTAAGGTCGGTGCTTGGAGAGCTGGTCGATGCACTAGGACCTGTTATGTATATCCCAAAGGAAGAGGATAGTGGGTGCGTCAGCCAAATAGTGTATGCATCACGTATAATACTTTGGTAGAGACTCCTAAACCTTGACTCGCTCTCAAAGATGATCTGTTTATTGCCTGTATAGAAGAAGCCATTGTTAAACTAACAAGGAAAGGGGGTAGGGAGGGGTCATGGAGATCCTTTACTAATAATGACATGCAAGGAATCATTAGGAGAGTGGGAAAATTAAGAGTTGAGGAGAACAGACATGAAAGGAGGAGATGGTGTGAGCAGTTGGAGCTCCTACAAAAGAAAAGACAAATTGGGAAAATAACTGAGAAGGAGGTTAGCTTGTACATTGGGTGTCAGACATTCCTAAAAAGAGAGGATGATAATCTTGCTCGTGAGAGAGAAAAAGGAATAAGATGGAAATCCTACAGTAACAAGAAGAAACCTGATAGGTATATTTTTAATTTAGCAGCTCAGAAAAAGGAAATAGGGAAATGGTGGGGTAGATTAGGGATTAGAATGGGCAAGAACTGGGGGACATTGATCAGGTGGCCAGGAAGTGGGTGGAATTTCTTGGCTCTACATTGAGTCTCAAGGAAGACTGATCTCAAAGAAGATTCCAAGTAGAGAATAGACTCCTAGGACTGGACAACAAAAGAGTGAAAGCTAACAAGGCCAAATGGTTGGAGAGGGAGGTGGAACAGGATGAATGTTGGTTGGCTCTTCAAAAACTTGGGGAAGAGAAATCTCCTAGTTGGGATGGGTTATCAATAGAGTTTTTCATTGCATTCTAGCCCTCTATCAAGGAACTGGTGTGGGATTTATGTAAGGTTGCCTTTGATATTGGGAGCATGGACAAGGATTTGAAAGAGGGTGTGGTGAAACTAATCCCCAAGTGAGCAGCCTGTAAACAGGTTTAACCATTGGAGACCCATTACTTTGCTCATTGCGGTATACAAAATACTAGCCAAGGTTATTTCTTTGAGGATCACTCTAGTCTCACGAGGTTATATCCAAAAAAAAAGCTTCATTAAAGGGAGATCTATTTATGAGTGACAACATCTTTGCTACCATGTTAGGTAGATAAGTGGCCCAGAAAACATATAAAAAATGCATTATGCTACAGCTTGATTTGGAGAAAGCCTATGGCAGGACTCATTAGTCCTTTGTGGCTAGAGTCATGGAAAGGTTGGGGTTTGGAAACAAGATGGGTACCTGTATTTATACTCTCACAGTGGGTGGTCAGTCTAAAATGCTATTAAATGGAAGATTCGTGGGGGGAGGGTTTAGAGTAGAAGATTTGTGAGATAGGGGTGACTCCTTGCACCCTTGCTATTTGCTATTGCTTCCCATCCCTTTGATTATGGCTTTGGAGGATGCATGTGACAAAGGAAGGGTGTCTGGGTTAGGGGTGGGGAATAGCTGGTTATATAATGTTTTGCATATGATTCATTGCTCTTCTTAAGGGAAGATAATGACAACTTGAGACATGCTCTATGGATTGTGCACAAGTTTGCTGAGGCCTCTGGCTCTCTAGGTGTAATATTCATAAATCTAGGATCATTAGCTTGACTAAAGATAATGACTTTGACCTGGAGAGATGGGATTATGATGTAATAAGGAGGGGTCCGATAATCATACATTTGGGTGTTCCTTTTGGAGTGAAGGTTTCAAAACTGGGCTATTGAGAGATTCCTTTAATAAGCTGAAGAAGTGGAAGGGGGTCAGGGTTCCTTTTCATGACAGGGTGGTCATATGCAATGTGGTGTTAAATGCGTACATTTTGTTTTTATGGCTTGTTCTTGATTTTGGTAAATGCCATTAGAAGAAGATTGTAGGTCCTGCAAGGGACTTCCTATGGGTAAGTGGGGGGGATAATAGAAAAGTGGCAGCCTAGTTAGCCTATAAGATAAGTTGAGCCTACCTAAGAGAGAAGGAGGCATTGGGATTCTGCACTACCCTTTCATACTAAAGCGAGGATAGCTATATAAATCTCCCTAAATGCTTACATCAAGAGGAGACTTGGACCAGGTTGTTAAGGAAACTGGTTGAGGATTATGATGGATGGGATTAGGTTGGAAAGATAAGGTTTTATCTTATGCTCCCCTAAAAATTATAGGTTCTCCCTTGCAAGTTCTTATGTGCTAATTGGAAGGAAGTGTTGGGGTTGGTGAAATGGGATTGTTGTACCAAAGCCACAGGGAACTCTCTATTTAGTCTTGGGACATGGTGGAATCATAAGTTCACTCCTCCTTTGGCCCTTCTGGACATTGGATTAGCTAAGAAGCTGAATAACAAAGGCATGAGGAGATTGGTTGGTTGCTAGGATTGGTCTCTAGTGGGATGGAAGGAGTTGGGATAGCTGAAGGATGAGTTTAGGCTCCAACCAGGGGAATTGAGACATGTATTGGTGGAAGTGGAGAGGGGATGGGTGTCTACTGCATTTGATGAGACTTACTGGCTGAAAGATTAGACTTGGTTTAGTGGAGTCAAACTAGATAAAGGGGTAATTAGGACTCTGTATGAGGAGCTAAACAGGAGTGAAGTGAATGCGTGGTACTGTAATAAAATCTAGTGGGATGGAAGGAGTTGGGATAGCTGAAGGATGAGTTTAGGCTCCAACCAGGGGAATTGCAACTGGTGAGACATGTATTGGTGGAAGTGGAGAGGGGATGGGTGTCTACTGCATTTGATGAGACTTGCTGGCTGAAAGATTAGACTTGGTTTAGTGGAGTCAAACTGGATAAAGGGGTAATTAGGACTCTGTATGAGGAGCTAAACAGGAGTGAAGTGAATGCGTGGTACTGTAATAAAATCTGGAGGGTGAATTATAATTCTAGTATCTAGATAAAGAGATGGAAGATGTTACGAGAAGTGGATATTCCTGTGAAAGCTCAGATTTTCTTGTGGAGAGTGTGTATGCGAGCTTTTCCTATTAGGTATAAACTTTTACAAAGAAACTTCACCTCTAGGATTTTCCCTAGATGCAGATTAGCATTGGAGGATGTAAGACATGCTTTTTTTGGGACCGTTCAGCTATTAGAGGGACCTGGGGCAAGATTGGGAAATGGGTTTCAAGTAGCATAGGGATGCAAGAGTATTGTGGGGACTTGGTGTTGGGAAGATTGTCTGTAGTTGATGGGGTTGCTAATTTGGTTTTTAGTATTATTAGATATTGTTATCTCTCGGAGATATGGAACTCTTGGAATAGTATAATATTTCAGAAAGAGGCTTGCCAAGGGGTTGATGTGATATAATTGATGCATAGATATGTATATAAGTGTTGGTCTGTACATTATGTTAAAAAATGAATGATGGTGTTGTGGTGCACCTGATCTAGGCCTTACAGTATGGGATTAGATGATCTGATCTCTGGCAATAGAGACTCTTGTACATACTTGGTTTTCCTAATAGATGTCGTCATGTGGCAGGGCTATACATGTCTAGATTTGAAGGCAAACCTACCTAATTTTGGGCCAAAGACAAAGAGATGGTATTTGAAGGAGAAGTAGCTAGTCTATACATTTGTTGCCTTTATTGAGAACCCTTTGGGTAGAAGACTAGTGGTGAAAGTATGGACTAAAGGAGTGTACATGGAGAAGCAATACCCAAAAGGATGCACCTCAGAGGCTATGATTTCTGCTTATATGCAACTAGGTTATCATAATTCTTGGGAGAAATCCTCCTTTATTTGGGAGGATGAGAGGTGGGATTTGATATGTAGTTTGTTAAATAGTGAAATGGTGGGAGTTTAGGAAGTGAATGAGGGCATGAGAAAAACCCAAACCACCCACAAACCATAGCTAAAACAGATGGAAGAACCCTAACACAAGGACAACAAAAGAAACCAAGAGCAACAAGAGAAAGGATGCAAAGAGCAAAAACGGAAAGGAGAAGAGGCCACAAATTACCTGGCCAGCCCCCATAGCCGTGCAGACAAAGGCCACTCATTCCACAGGCCAAGGCGCCATGCTCACGATAGCCATGCATACGAACACCAATGAGGAGGGAGCAATGTATATCACTGTCATGCATGCATTGGATCCTCCCCCTCATTTACTCACCCTACCCCCACTAACCACAGCCCCCACTTATTACACTCTTCCCTAATGTTTTAGCCTAAGGTTTATCCACCACCATGTAATACATGAATATTTACAAAAAAAGATGTTGGGTGCATTATGACTAAGATACAAAAGACACATAAATTAACGCATGCATTAATTATTGACTAAGATACAAAAGGCAGCCCATTATATGACCAAGGGTGTTTACACACTAGAGTGTAGCCCACCCTAGAAATAAGGGGATCCCTAGGATTGCCTCTCATGATCTTCAAGTGTTTACACATGTCTCCTACCCAATCCTAGTTAGCTGGCACCTCACGCCCATTCTTTTTCTACTCATGTACTAGAAATCGCTTGGTAACAAGTTGACACTTTTGAACTAATCAAATGGTTTCTTCAAGAAGACGTGTAAAGAATATTTAAATTGGAGAGAAAAAAAAAGAAATTTGGGGGGTGCTTGAGTGCGATCATATCCTCTACTACGTGTCACGCATGCGAGGTGCGAGTGGGCGAGTGGTGATATTAATTGGCTCATGTGATTGCATGACTTGTGTACGTCGACAAGTGGTCGGCATATCGCGTCTTGCATGACGGTTGCTTCTAGTGGTTGTTGGCTCCTTCGTGAGGATGAAGGGGCGATTGGATGGGGAGATTGGGACCCAGAGGCTAAGGAGGAGATGAAGCGAAGAGGGGAGGAGGATGAGGCTGTCTGTGTCAAAAGGAAATGTGTCCCTGATTGGCTTAACAAACGTCTGTGTAATCACATTAAAGAAAAGGTATGCTTGAAGCTAAGCCAAGAATTCATCAAAAGCCAAGTATGATTACTCTCTATGTGTAGTGTGTTCTTGTTCTGTCCAGGTAAACCCCCGTCGGGAGAACTAGGTAGATGGCTACAGGAATCTATCTTGCATGATTGTGCTATTTCTAAGATCTTCTACCTTGGGAAGGGATTTTTCAATGTTTTGTTTATCAAAGGGGAACTGTTTGCCAAGGGCCCTTTGTTCTTTGGTCAGAGGTTAATTCATGTCTTTCCCTTCGACCCTCTTTTTGATGTTAATAAAAGTATGCAAAATGTGTATCCTGTTTGGGTCGAGGTGATAGGTTTGCCCCCTTGGCTGAGACCAGCTTTGCGTGATATTTCTCAATCTCTTGGCCCAGTGCTGTTTGTCCCTGGTGATGAGGTAGGCGAAAAACAAGGGAGCAGTGTATATATCACATGGAATCCATTTATTGAGACTCCTAAATCTATTAAAGTTGACTTAGGTCAATTAGGGAAACTAGAACTAAGTCTTAAATTTGGTGCATTCCCTGGAGCTTGTTTTAGGTGCGAGGCTTTTGGGCATATTGCCAAAGACTGTCCAACAGTGGAGACCCCAAGAGAGGATCTTAAAGAGGAGTATAGGGGAGGAAATGATAAGGAGAAGGGTCTGTTGGAGTCTGAGAAAGTTGATCCTAAGGGGAAGGAAGCGATGATAGATTCTGGGGAGAATGAGAAGAAAAGAGGTTGGGATAAAGTCAAGTCTAGAACCAATGTAAGGCAGAGTAAAGGTGAAGCTAGGAAAGCTCTGAATAGTAGAAGCTACGAGAGTAGGAGAAATGGGAGGGGGGAGGATCAGAATTCTATTATTTTTTCTAACCCCTTTAGTCCACTTCTTGAGAGAGATAACTCCTTTTTGGTAGATCAATGCCCTGATAAAGCTCTTAGTGAATCTAGAAAGGAGGTTAATCTGGCTGAGAGTAGTCAGAAGGATTGTGTGGAAGTGGAAATGGTTTTGGAAACTCCATTATCATGATGAATCTTAAAGAGCTAAAAGAAGGTACTTGGAATGTGAAAGGGATCAAAGACAAAAAGAAATATAGCATTTTTTGGGATCTAGGGAAGTCTTGGGACTTATTTGTTTTAGCTGTTCAGGAACATAACCTTTTTGGTAACATTTCAAAGATTCATTGCTTTGGGGAATGGGATATATTTTATGGTGGCATCAAGTCAAGTTTTAGTGGGGTTATGACTATAGTTAAGAGGGATCTTAGTCCTAGCATTATAGCTAATCATCCAGAGGGAAGGATTTTGATAGTAGAGATCATTGTTAATGGGGGTGAGAGAATATGCAGAGATCATTTAACATCTATGAGGCTCACAATCACAAGGTTAGGAGATGCATGTGGGATTGGATTGCTGGGGCAAATGTTCAAGTACCTTGTGTTCTCTTAGGAGACTTTAATATGGTAGAAAGAGTGGTGGATAGATGTTAGAAGGGGCCTAGGACTTAAAGATAGTTGGTATCTTGGGGACTAGAGAGATAAGCTAGGCCATACATATTTTCGTCTTCAATATATTTCCTCAGCATCAAGAATTGATAGAGTTTTCTTTAGTCAACAGGCTTCTTGGGTGCCTCACACTTTGAGGGTGACTGTGGATTACAGCTCTACTTTATCTGACCATCTCCTTTAATGTGGGGTTGGTCTCACTGTGATGGGTATGGTATGGACTTATCTCATTATCCCACTAGAAAATTGAGAGATAATAATTTACTTTTGAAAGATCCTCTCTTTGTGGAATATACAGAAGCAACCCATCAATAACTTAAAAAGGAGAAGGGGAGCTGAGGGCTCTTGGAAACAATTTTCCAATGAGATGCAAGGTGTCATTAGGGCTGTGGGTAAACTGGGAGCTGAGGAAAGGAGAGGTGAGGTGAGAAAAAAAATGGTGTGCTCTTCTAGAAGAGTTGCTGTTAAAAAGACAAACTGTTGGGTTGGATTTTGATGACACTGAGCTATACTTTAACTATCAAGCTAATATCAAAATGGAGGAAGATAAATTCTTTAGAGATCATGAATATTGGACCAAAAAGAGTCTCTTCAGCAATAAAAAGAAACTTGACAATAAGTTTTTTAAACTATCCAAGAATAAAAGTGACAGAGTGATGGGGGGGGTGCATTTTAGATGAGGATGGCACTCCTCTAAATGACTCCAAACTGTTTGCTCTGAAATGGGTCAATTTTTTGGGGTCTACATTGAGTCTGAAAGAAGATTACTCTTTGAGGAGGTTCCAAGCTAAAAATAGGCTGCTTGGTCTTCTTAATTAGAAAATGGATTCTGATAAATCTAAATGGTCAAAAAGGGATATTGAGATGGATGAGTGTTGGTGTGCTCTACTAAAGTTGGGCAGGGAGAAGGCTCCTAGGTGGGATGGTCTTTCAACTGAGTTCTTTATAACCTTTTGGCCCTCTTTAAAAGAGGTGGTGACTGACATTTGTAAGAAAGCCTTCAAATTTCGTCACTGGGACAAGGCCTTTAAAGAAGGATTGGTGAAACTTATTCCCAAAAAGACTGCTTGCAACAACAGGTTTGGGCATTGGAGGCCTATCACCTTACTGACTGTGATGTATAAAATTTTAGCTAAGGTGCTTGCTATCAGAATTACCCCTGTGTTGTAAGAGATTATTTCAAAAAAACAACATGGCTTTATTAAAGGCAGATCCATTTATGACATCTTTGCTGCTCTATTGGGTAGAAATGTGGCCATTAAAACTCAGCAGAAATGTATCATGATGCAACTAGATCTTGAGAAAGCATATGATAGGATACAGTGGTCATTTATTGCTACAGAGTGATGGAAAGAATGGGGTTTGGTACCATAATGGCTACTTGCATCTATTCTCTTTCCTTGGGTGGTTACTCTAATGTACTTCTTAATGGAAGAATAGTAGGGGGCTTTGAAATCAATAGGTTAGTCAGACAGGGGCGCCCTTTAGCCCCCCTACTGCTTGCTATGGCTTCTCATCCTCTGATCATATCACTTGAGCTGGCATGTAGGGAAGGCAAGATTACTGGCTTAAAAATCAAACATAGTGAGCAACTGATCATTCAGTGCTTTGCTGATGATTCTCTATTATTTTTAAAAGCTGAGAATAGCAATGTGAGAATGGCCTTAAATATTGTTCAGGATTTTGCTAATGCCTTAGATTCTAAATGCAATATTCTAAAATCTAGGATCATAAGCTTGACAGAGGATAATGATTTTGATCTTCAGAGATGGGGATGCGAGGTAGTACAAAAGGGTCACATTGTGAGACTGCTTGGAGTTCCCTTTGGGGTGGGTCTTACTATAATAAACAATTGGTCATGTGGGCCATAAATAGGTTTGTTGAGAAATTAAAGAAGTGGGAAGGTTTGAGAGTCCCCTTTCATATTAGAATTGATTTATGCAACTTAGTGTTGAATGCCTATGTTATGTTTCTAAGTCCACTGCTTAAATTTGGGAAGTGTCACTAGAAGGAGATTATTGGTCCTATCATGGATTTCTTATGGAGAAATGATGTAGGTAAGAAAAGAGTTCTTGCATGGTTGGCTTGGGAAAAATTGGCAGTGCCCAAAAATGAAGGAGGCATTGGTAGCATACATCTGCCCACCCATTATGATGCTAGAAGGAGCTTGATGTTACCTAGGATGCTGTCTCAAATCTCCACTTGGTCCTTGATGATAAGGGAGATGGTGGAACTGACTGAGGTTTGGCCAGAGGGAGATGGGGGACTTAACTTGGATAGACAAATTGTTTTCAGTTGCTTCGTTGAAAATTTCATGCCTTGATTTCTGCAAAATGCTCTGCAACAACAGCTGGAAAGAGAATCTGAGCCTTATGGTTTGGGATGGTGGAGGGAGAGTGTCTGGGAATTCCATGTTGTCACTTGGGTTATGGTGGACTCACAAGTTTGATCCTCCTCTTGTAGCATTGGATATTGAGGTGGCTAAGTGCCTTAATAACAAAGGTATTAAACACCTAGCTGATTGTTGGGATAGTAACGCTGCTGGATGGAAAAAGTTAAATTTATTATCCTTGGAGTTTCAGCTAACCAAAAAACAGAGAGACTTGATGATGCATGTGTTGGAGTTGCTCTGCAAGGTGAGTTATGTTCCATAGCCACATATATTTCAGTCTGGATCAAGGATTGGGCATGGTCCAATGGGGTCAAACTGAAGGTGGTAAAACTAAAGACATTTATGCACTTATGAGGAAGGGAGATGCTAATGCTATGTACTGTAATAAAACATGGAATGTAAAGTGGAGTGTTGTGTTGAAAATACAAGTGAATAGGGTGTGTGCGGGAACAAGCCCTTGGTTAGAGGATGTAAAAGAGAATGAGTAAATGTGAAAGAACCTGTGAAAAGGTGAGAAGAATCTACTGGGAGAGAATAAAGGGTAGCATGAGAAGATTTAGGAAGTGTGGAGATATTCTGGGAGATATTTTGGGAAAAGTGAAGAGGTGGAGAGAATCAGGAAAAAGAGGTGGAGAGAATCAGGAAAAGTGAAGAGGTGGAGTGAATCATGGAGAAATCAGTGGGATTTGATGCTTGATGTAAACTCTATAAATTGAGGCATAGCCCTAATGAGAATTTGCTGGTTTTTGAGTATCCATGCCTACATTAATTATTTGCTAATCACTTTGTTAATAATGTTGATTCTAGTGTTTGATCCACCATAGCTCATCACAATGCTCAAATTTCAACATGGTATCAGAGCCATGCCTAGAATCCATCAGGTTTATGAGCCCATTATTTAATTAATCAAGATTAGTAGATAATTAGAAAATAATCAAAGTTTTAGTTATTTTTCACTTCACCTCTGTACCCCCAGCCAGTGGAGGATCTCATTCACCTTGCACACTCACAATTAGCTTAAACCCTTCTAGCACATGGTAGCCAACCCATTTCTCTTCAAGCTCATCCAAACAAAAGCGCAAACCGCCAAGCAACGAGGGAGAATTTGCGATTTTTGCTGGCGCCTTTTTTCTGAGGAGTTTTTGACATTACTACTTCCACAAATCAAAGGTCTCTAATTCCTCTTAGCCCAAGGTGTTTTCAAGCATGCTCTACAAGCTGGTGAAGACAGAATTTAGTTTCATCAAGTCTACAGTGAGATCCAAGCTCTTCATCAAATCTGCCAGGTGACTTTGGTAAAACAGAGATTAAGATTTCAATATTTGGTCAAATCTTGTGTTTATTGGCTTAATCCTCTACTAGACTCATTGCTATTGATGGATTTGAAAGCATTTGAGCTCATTTGAAGTCTAAGGCACCAGATCTGGACTCCCCGCATACTCTGTTTTTTGCACACAAAATAGTGGATTAATTTACTAATCCATGATTAATCAATGCTAATCACTGTATTTTGGTGCAATTGAGGATTTAAATTAACCATTAGGTATCTGATACAGATCCCTATAACTTCAGATTTCAATTCGGAGTTGGTTTGATACTCCAACCATCCCGTACAAATTGGTTACCCTTGATTTAATGTAATTTCTGAGAAAATTGTGCTGAAAAAATTGTGATAATCATCATTTTGCATTTAACCCTTGGTTAATGCCTATAAATCTCACTCAAAATCAAGATTATTCACAGCCAGAGTTGCATTTTGGAACGTGCATAAGAATGAATGCTATACGCATTATGTATTGGGCACATTGCATCAATGTAAATATGGGATCAGACACTGCCCTTGTCCAGAATAAGGCAAGAGGTAAGACCTCCCGCATAAATTTGGGTTTGCATTGCATAATGACACAAGATGAACATCAAAAGCCCAAAGGAACTGTTAGCAAAACATTGAAACATGTTGCTCACATGGAGCAAGAAGTCCTGACGGACAAGCTCATGGCCCCAGCCATGAAAGAAGAAGAATATCTCTTTCCAAGAGGAAGATCCACACCAAGAAAATCTAAAGAAAGCATTGAAGGAAGACATGGACACGAGAAGAGAAGCTGCCCCAAGAAGACTGAAAGAAGAGAAATACATGGACGCGTGGAGAGAAGCTGCCACGACAAGAAGACTGAAGACAAGAGAAGATGTGAGGCTCCAAAGAGTGAGGAGCCATGTGAAAATCTCTGAGAGAGAGAGAGAGAGAGACCCCACAACCCAATGTAACCTGCCCCAACAAAGTAAAACCACCTCTGAGCCACCAATGATGTAGGCCACGTGGTAGATGTATGTGTGAGCACTTTAGTCAAGGTCGCGGGCACTTATAGTAGCCTTGGACACATAGAGAGAGAGAGAGTGTGTCAAGGACTATGGAGTTTAGGGACTTGAGGCACTGGTCGCGGGCTATCAAGTAAGAGGGAAACTTGGTATAGGGTCCAGGTGTGCTAGAGAGTATTCACTTGAGGGGAGGTGTTGAAAATACAAGTGAATAGGGTGTGTGCGACGAGAACAAGCCCTTGGTTAGAGGATGTAAAAGAGAATGAGTAAATGTGAAAGAACCTGTGAGTGAAAAGGTGAGAAGAATCTACTGGGAGAGAATAAAGGGTAGCATGAGAAGATTTAGGAAGTGTAAAGATATTCTGGGAAAAGTGAAGAGGTGGAGAGAATCAGGGAAAAGAGGTGGAGTGAATCATGGAGAAATCAGTGGGATTTGATCCTTGATGTAAACTCTATAAATTGAGGCATAGTCCTAATGAGAATTTGCTGGTTTTTGAGTATCCATGACTACATTAATCTATTTGTTAATTATCCACTAATTACATCTTAATTATTTGCTAATCACTTTATTAATGATGTTGATTCTAGTGTTTGATCCACCATAGCTCATCACAATGCTCAAATTTCAACATGTTGCAAGTTGGAAAAAGAGATGGCATATGATATGGAACTCTCATATGCCCAGAAAATTCCAGGTTTTTTTGTGGAAGGTTTGTATGTGGGCACTTCCTATTGGGTATAAGCTGCAGAAAAGAAACATGGCTAGTGGTGTATGCCCTAGATGCAGGTCTTCTCTAGAAAGTGGTAAGCACCTATTTTGGGATTGCCCTGCCCTAAGGCCCTTACTGACTAGATGGATACAGAAGGGATTAAATATGCATTTTTTTTGGGAGGATTGGCTTCTTGGGAAATGGGCAATTAATGATGAATGCAATGGATTGGTTTTTAACATTATTAGAGCTTGCACCTTATGGGAAATTTGGACCAGCAGAAATGATATAGTTTTTTTGAAGACTACTTGTACACGATTGCAGGAGTTGATG
The DNA here is from genome assembly GCF_041138505.1 of Cibotium barometz. Taxonomy (NCBI): domain Eukaryota; kingdom Viridiplantae; phylum Streptophyta; class Polypodiopsida; order Cyatheales; family Cibotiaceae; genus Cibotium; species Cibotium barometz. Next base: position 11,116,870 of record NC_141109.1, read on the forward strand.
TATAAATGTATTTGCATGTGTTGGTCTATCTGTAATGTAAATAAAATCTGGTATGTGGAGCTGGATGTGCTGATTCAGAACTTACAGAGGAATATCTCATAATTATGTCCCCTTTATATTGTCTGAGCTTCATACATACTTGGGGTTGTTCCCTAATGTGGACTTGCTGGTTGTAGGTGAGATGTTGGATCGAGAAGAAAAGGCTCCCCAGATTTGGGCCTAAAACACAGAGATGGTACTGTAAGGAAAAGAAAAAGGATCATACTTTCATGGCTTTTATTGAGAAGCCAGTTGGCACAAGACCTACTGTTAAGGTGTGGTCTAAACACGGAGGGCTGCTGGAAAAACAATCTTCCTGAGGCTGTACTACTGAGGCTATGATGGAGGCTTGTTTACTGCTGGAATATCAGATTTCTTGGGATCAATCCAGTTTTTCATGTGAAGATGATAGATGGGATTTCCTTTGTAAAATTCTAAACGAGATCAAAAAGGAGTTACGAATAGTGTGGATGTGGTTGTGAGAAAATCGGGTGTGGGTGTGATATATGTTGATGGTCTTACTTTCAATAGTTAATATATATACATTATTGTTCCCAAAAAAAGAGAGGGAGAGAGTAGAGGTTCTTTCAGCCAATCACATAATTGGGTCTGACCTATGTTTAAACACATGTTGCAGCGGTTTGGGCGGGCTATAGTGTGTGAGCCCTAAGATACAAAAGACCCCATTAATATGAACGCACGAAGGTCAGTCGCCCTAAAACAGTTGCTGCGTCCATACCTGACTCAGGTAGCATCTCTCCCTCTCTCTCTCTCTCTCTCTCTCTCATAATTAATAGTTTTCGTTCTGTATTCGATTAGACATAATGGAAGACGTTTAAAACCCTTCTCGGAAGAATCTACATAGACTAGCAAGCATGGATAAAATCAAGAAAGCATATGTATCCATATATCTGAATATGTATGTGTGTGTGTGTGTGTGAGAGAGAGAGAGAGAGAGAGAAGGCATATGTATCTATATATTTGAATATTTATGTATGCGTGCGTGCGTGTGTGTGTGGTGAGAGAGAGAGAGAGAGAGAGAGAGAGAGAGAAGGCATATGTATCTATGTATTTGAATATGTATGTTTGTGTGTGTGTGTGTGAGAGAGAGAGAGAGAGAGAGAGAAGGCATATGTATCTATATATTTGAATATGTATGTATGTGTGTGTGGGGTATGTATCTATATATTTGAATATGTATGTGTGTGTGTGTGTGGTGAGAGACGGTGAGAGAGAGAGAGACGATATATATATCATATAAATTAATATATATATCTCTATTATAACATTATATATATATGTATATGTATATATATATGCATATACATATACATATACATATAGATATATATATATATATATATATATATATATATATGTATATATATATATATATATATCTATATGTATATGTACATATAGATATATATATATATATATATATATATATATGTATATATATATATATATATATATATATATGTATGTATGTATGTATGTATGTATGTATATGTTTTGAAGCGTGTCTTGATGCAACCCTATGGTGATAGTGCATTGATAACCCATTTCCTTTGGCGATGGTTACCCTCCTTGCTGTGATGAGATTAGTGAAATCGGCCATGTTTTTTATGTTTTATTGTTTGTTATGATGGGCAAGAAACCTCTTCTTATGGTTATCATATATTGAAGTTTAAGCTGCTACATAATGACAAAAAATGATCAGCAAAACTGAAGTTTCAAATGTGAGAGAACATGTACCTAACAGTTAGGAGCCTTGACCTGCAGATGTAACGTCGCGGCTAAGATGCGAGATGATAAGTGAACGTCTCATGAATGCGCAAGAGCCTAAGAAGAGGAGAAGAATAGAACCCCTTCATGATCAACGCTCCACTTCAAAAGGTCTTGTAGTAAAGTATGACCAGCAAGGGAACACATTGCAGAATGAGCAGGTATATATCTTCAGATATCCTTCAAGATGGGTGCCCTTTGATGGCAAGGATCTTTGCCTTAATATGCACGATTCATTATCTTTTCAAGGGATCTTGTATAACATCAAAATCTTACCAGTTTGAAGTAGACATGGAGATGGAATCACCTTGCCCGAGTGCGCGAGCACCTATTGAGAGGAAAGGTAAGGCTATGTTCATGATTTGCACATTCTGAATTGCAAGATGACAAGCGCTCACAGTCTCCAACATTTGTAGTCCTTGTCTTGATCTTAGAAGAAACACCTAAAAAAGAGCAAGAAGATCTTGTGGACAGAATGGATGTTGATGGTCAGAAGGTGTCTAAAGAAGCTCAAAGATACATGGAAGAAGGCAAGACTAACAAAAATAGTGATGCAGACGACAACCGTAAGTCCGCATGGCATTGTTTTTATAAAAGGAAAGTAGACTTTGCATGCTCTGTCTAGCCTTGTCTGGTGTCCCTAAATGCACATGCCTTGTTGTCCTCCCCTGTTCAAAACTTGGATAATCAGCCATTTGACTCTCCTAATGGTTGTAAACACATCATGACTTTACCTATTGCTCGGCTTGTGGCCTTATAAGTTGCCTGGACCTTGTGCAAAACTTAAACCAAGTCGGTTGTATCTGGAATGCAAGATAACACACGTCGTTGACACCACCTACAACCTATGTTAGATAGCAGTTGATGATTTCTCCCAGGACAAGGGCTCACAACATGTTCATGGCCACCCCAAAAGGTGACATGACGACGTACTCCTGCACAGTTCTGTCCACATGGCACTCTAGCACAGTAGGTGCATGTGACACTATTGTATACCTAGTGATTTGTCTAAAGAGTTGGAAAGTAGACTAAGGAATAAGTGCCTTGTGGAGAAGGAGGAGTGTAAAACACCCAAAACTTAACTTGTGGGCATGTTTATGAGTTGATTTCTCTACACTTTTATGGGCTTTACATGCTTTTCTTAATTTATGAGCTCTTCTTGTTTTCTTTTCCTCTTGTGGATGTTTATTTGCTCTACTTTGTGAAACACATCGTTGGAGTCGTTAGTTTCATGGTGCTTGGGAGTGTGGTGTGTGCTTGAGATTGGAGATTGATGTGAGTGGTGGGAAGCTTGCATATAAAGGGAGGTGCTTTCTTTTGCTGTTTTTTTTTCCTTGGGTGTTGAGTTGGCTTGGATATAGGAAGTGAGTGAAGCTCGGAAGAAGAGGGAGAGATGAGCATTCACCACTTAATGTTCTCATTCACACCATTTACTCAAGATGCAAGACAAGAAGCATGTAGGCCTATGTAACTCAATTCTTGGATTCTTTTAAGGAATAGTGAGCACGCATGCAAAAAGTCTCCAAGGGTGGATTAGCTATCAATTAAAGTAGATAGGTTTGGAGTAGTGGAAAAGAATGCTATAGTAGTAGGTGTAAGAAGAATTGTGGTGTTGCTTATCTCTCATATCAATCAAGTCTGAGCTCTTTTAGGATAAAGCTAGAAGAGGAATAGATTGAATTAGCAACTGTTGGGTCACCTTAGACCTTGTACAACCCATCACAGGAATGTAGCTAACTTTGTCATATTAATCAAGTGCGAGCTCCTCTAGGTGAAAGCTAGAAGAGGAATAGATTGAACTAGCAACCATTGGGTCACCTTACACCTTGTACACAACCTAGCACAGGAGTGTAGCTAACCGTGAGAAAGATATTTGTGTTCTTAATAAGTGGATTAATACCATATTCTAGCTCACAAACCAACACCTTGTCTATTTCATATTGTGAGGCAAACCTTGGTATTATCTTCTCTTTCTTTTTAAAGCTGCAAACTCTTACATACTATTACATATATTTATTATTTTAATAAATATATTTCACTAATTGTGATGGAAGTTAAAACACATGTTTTTTATCAAGAGAATAATGTACTTTAAGAAATTATTCTGAACAATTAGTTGGTAACTTAAAATATGCAATTAAATTGATCTTCAAGAAAAGCACCTATCATTGAGTTATGTAGCAAGAAATGAAATAATATATTTACCATTTTTGGCTTAAAACACAATTAAATTGGGCAAGTCTAAAAACCTTATCTAATTGTTAAAATAAGAGGGTTTTTATAAAAAGAACTCTTTACCAATATGTTCTTAACCGAAAATTCTATAAAAGTCTGATGTATCTCAGAATAAGGCACGGCTAACAGAGTTGAGAAGTGTCAATATCCCATTCGACGAAACAAAAGAGAAATCAGTTTCATCAAGCCACGCTTGTGGATAGATTTCCCATTTCTTAACCAAATCAATTCATGAGAATTTAAATTTTTTAAAATTTAAATTTAGAAAAAGGAGAAAAAAGCAAGTCAACTACTATTTGTAAATGCAAGTTGATTATAATAGTGGTTACAAAAGTAAGTTGACTATTGGTTACCCATTTCGTAGCTAGTCTAATTGGTTGGTTTGGCACACGTTCAAGTGTAAAGACATTAGTTTTTGGGCAAAGAAATGGATCATACCACAAGCAACATGGTTGAATCAAGGTGGTGTTTATAAAATCACCTCTTGGATGTGTTAGGGGCCTCAAACCATGGACCAATAAAAGGTCAGGTATAAACTTCCTAATGAAGTGCAAGTGAACTTCTTGTAGACTAGAGTATGTATAGAACTATTTCCCTCCAAGACCTTGAGAACACCTAAACACATTGATAAGGTTGATCAATTTAGATGAGAAGTAGATTGATAATTAAATTAAAAATTAAGGTGGTTGTCCATTGACTAAATTCAAGAAGTTAATTTAAAATTTGAGACATATCTCAGGAGATCATGTCCTAGGAGACCTATCTTAGGAGATCATGTAAGAACAAGAAGTGTATCATGTGGTTTTAAGCTTGGATTATAGAGCTTCAATCAAGTAGTTGCATCCTTTGTGGAGCAATGATGTGAATAGATTGACGTGATATATCTAGTCATAAGGCTTTGATTATAAGAACCTAATTATCCTAGGGAATCTTTGTATGTCTTTGAGATGTGGATTATCCCTAACATGGGGAAGCAAAATTTAACCCATTTCAAGCCTACCTTAGAAAATACCTTATTTGGATGGGTGAAAGTAACTTAAACTAGTTTATATTGTGACAATTGGTTTTAACTCATGAATATTCCTTTGTGATTCAACAACTAAGTTTTTTGATAAGGAATGAAACCTCTAGGCATAGGTTTTAAGTTGGTAATTCCCAAGAAGATAAGCCTATATTGGATTTAATAGTTTACAAACTTGGTTTTAACTTTAGAAGATAAGCTTGTATTGGGTTCAATGTTCCAAAGTTGAAGGATTGATTTATGGAAGTGCTCCATATAGAATACTAGTTTAGTAAACCCACAAGGCACCTTGATATTGGGAGATCACATATGATGAAGTTGGTTTTCACTTTAGAAGATAAGCCTATATTGTATTCAATGTTTCTAGAGTTAATGGATTGATTTATGGAAGTGCTCCATATAGAATACTAGTTTAGTAAACCCATAAGGCACCTTGATATTGGGAGATCACATATGATGATGGATTTAGGGGCTAGTGCTTTAGAGCTAGTTTTCTTACATATTTCACTAATATGATGTATGGTCTTGCAAACATACTTAAGGATGAAGGATGACTTCATTAAGGGCTAGTGCTTCGGAGCTAGTTGTCTTGTAGATCTCACCAATATGATGTGTGCATACTTAAGGGCGACTTCATTTTAAAGATGATATTATATTATGCAACCAATTCTTTGGATAATATGATGTGCATTAGGGGAAAGAGTGAAATCAAGAAGAAGTCATAGTCTTTAGAGTGGATTACTCTACTATGCATACAAGATGCCTCAAGGAGTCAAGCCTATTTGAGTACCCCTTTAAAAGAAAGTTGGATATTTAGGAACAAGTTGATTAACTTGTTTAAAAATTTGGATTCTTCATTAAGGATGACCAAAAGGGTATTGTGTCTAGGTGGATGGTTTTAAAGGTTTTTTTGGACCTTGAAGTAATTGTTTATAGGCATAAGGACTTTGCAATAATGATGTGCTAGTATATTCATTGGTCGTATTTTTAGTGAGACTTATGTTATTTCATTCTAGCTTTTCGTCGTGGCTAGTTTATGATTGTAACATTTTTTCAGAAAGGAATCAAGTTGGTAACGAAGTTATCTTAAGGAGATATAAAGGTTTTAGAGATACTGAGACAGTCTTAAAGATATAACGAAGTTATCTTAAGGAGATATAAAGGTTTTAAAGGTATTGAGGCAATCTATGAAATTTAGATTTCAAAGCTATATCCACAAGTTAACAAGTTATGTTCTAGGATTCTAGTCAAGGTAAAGATTAAAAATTTAAGGTTGAGCTTACAAGTAGATGGGCGTATCCTATTGGTGGGTTTCATGAGGACGTGAATCCAATTTAAGGGAGAGATAATGTTACATCACTAACTAGGCCAAGTCTAGTATTAACATGGGATCAAGATGACATAAAGTTAAGGGTATGAGTGCACTTAAGATGAGTTGGGACTAGGTGTTAGGGATTAGCTACTTTTAAGGGTTCATACCTTGGGCAAGAGGCTTGAGCTAGCTATTAAAATCCATGGTAGAGCTAAACATATGATGGTAAAGCTATGGTGGATTAGTGATCTCTACTAATGTTGTACAATAGTAGTGGTAGTGGTAGAGAGAGAGAGAGAGAGAGAGAGAGAGAGAGAGAGAGAGGAAAAATTAAACCAACACTATAAGTACATTGTATTTTATACATGCTATGCATGCTCCGAACAAGATCTTTGCACGACTCAAATGATCATGGATTATATTGATGTATGATCTTCACTAAGTACAATACTTTTGTAGGCTAGAAGCCTTATCTTCTGACCCAAACAAAACATCATCGGATGCCATGTGAAGTTGGGTTCACATGCATAACTACATAAATACCTTTTAAGGGGTTTTCACACACATACGCATAAGACTTTGAGAAATATCCAACAAAACCGCCTTATAAAGCGAAGGTTGAGATGCTTTTGGATGGCCCTCAATAGTCCATGTAATCCAACACTAGCAAAGGAACAAGACATGTTCCGTGCTTCAGACTTAGAGGCTAGTAAGCATGGGTGAGAGGCTAGAGAGCTTGGCACAAAAGGCTCAAAGGCTTAACAAACATGGCCTTGCTGAAAGACTCACACATGAGGCCTTGCATGGGAGATAGAGACAACCCTCTTATATTGGCTGACGAAAACGTCCCGGACCTAAAAAGGAATGAATAAACAGGAAATGAGGGAGCATTTTATAAAACAAGGCATTACAAACATATAAGAGAGAAGAAAAACACACATGGGGATAATTTTAATTCAGATTTTAATTCCCAAGGGTGACTAGAGGATAATTTTAATTCCCAAGGGTGACTAGAGGATCTCTGATTGGAAGAAGCGAGGCATCAGCGAAGTCGACGATCAGAGAAGAGCAATGGAACTAGAGTCGGTGATCACGAACGATCGATCAGAGGATGAGGCGATCGGCGACGGTCGGAGCGACATCGATTACGTCGCAGAGCACCGGATCGTCACCGGTGATGACCGGAGAGGCAGGGAAAAGCTTATCCAATCTGACGTTAAGCAGTGGATTCTTGACGGAGAGTGATAGAGCTTGATGACGGATGCTGCACACAGCTTCACGAGTTAGGGTTTGCAGCTCTTGCGTCTACGATGGGTGGAACTCGGTGCTTTGTGAGAGCTTACCCACATGACTAAATGACACATTACGAATTAGGAGAGGACTAAATGACACATTATGAATCACTAGGGATCTAAGACTCAAAAGAGGCATCGTGATCTTGCCTAATCTAGACCGTCAGATTCCCGTCGGGCAAGTGAACTAGAGGTGAACTTAGGAGGGGTGAACAGATGAATGCAAAAGAGGATTCGAACTTAAAACCAGCCACTCAAGTTTTCACGACGTCTAACCACTATGCTAGCTTGGGACATTTTAAAAGCAACCCAATGCTTAGAAAGAGAAAAAGCGTAAAAATAGAGCCACGTGCTAATACTAGCCAAGCCTAGGTCTATAAGTAAGAACCTAGGGCTCAGTGCTTAAGAGAGGCATTCTATAGGAAAATAGATTTGCCAGGGCGTGTGGATCCTCAAAGGTATAGAGCATGGTGACAACACCCTTGGGGTGTAGGTTGTGGTATTATATCGGATGCATGTTCTTACTATTGTAGCAAAGTTGGCTCAAGGAAATCTAGATCTTGGGCTTGGAGTGGTCTAGGAGTGAACATATGGCATAGTCATGAGCTACATGCTTTAGCTAGATTCTATTGAGGTTTTCAATTTTAAAAATGTCTATCTTTACTAAAGCAAGGTTCCATGTATGTGTGGTCCTATTACTCAAGGTCACTTTGTTAAGGAGGGTTCCACATATGTGTCCTAACACTTAAGGTTGTTGTTAAGGAGGGTTCTACCTGTGTGGTCCTAATACTCAAGGTCATTTGCCAACACTCACTTTTGAAACTGGCTATCTTTACTCAAGGGGGTTTCACGTATATCTGGTCCTAATACTCAAGGTCGTAGCTTAACATTGGAATTGTTTACTATGAAACTCTTAGTGTAGAATGGTCCATACACATCATGAAGTCACTGATGAAATTCTTAAGGTGTAGTGCAAAGTTCCATTAGGAAAAATTTGGACTTAAAAAGGGCGCTCTAACAAATGCCATGTCAACTTTTTCTTAAAAATGGACTGATGAATATTTTTTTACAAATTAAATGAAAATTTATTGAAGATTTTAGATTGGAAATTTTGCATACTTAAGAAGTTCTTAAATTGGTTGATGACATGGTATGTTCCAATGATATATAGCATGATGGGTAATTTTGCATATTCAAGAAGTTCCCAAATTGGTGTAACATGTCACATCATTCAATTTGGGAATTTCTTGGCCCATCATGCTATGTATCATTGGAAATATTTTGAAGAGTAGATTTCCAATCTATAATCTCTGACAAATTTTGATTTGATTTGTAAAAAAATTAACCATCAGCCCATTTTTGAAAGAAAAAGCAGACATGGCATTTCTTAGAGGGACTTTTTTGAGTCTAAATTTGACCTCTAATGAAGATTGTATGGCTACTTGAGAGGAATATATGGAGAAGTTTCAAGAAGTTGTAAAGACTATTATGGCTAACAAGTGGACAACAAAGAATTAAGGCATAATGTAATCTAAATTTGTATTTTTCTTAGGTAGCATGTCATTCTTACAAAGATGATAAAGAGATTAGAGAACGAAAGAAACTTTTTTAATGAAGCTTGGCATATAATGAGCTAATTTCATAAAACACAGTAAAGAAGAATGTTGTGCATAATGATCAATCACACAAATCAATAAAGATGATAGTCTATTAATTTGTGTGATATTAGATAAAGGTTATGTTGAAAGTTTAGAAATCATGCGTGCTAAAGTAGATATATATGGATCTTAGACTTTAAAATTACAAAATGCATTGATAACCTCCTTGTCAAAATACATCCATGTGATTAACTATTTTCTTTGATGAGAATGTCTCACAAAGGATTTCTCAAGGTTTTTTTAAATAGGAAGAGTTGTAATGCACACAATGACACTTGATTATTATTCTATTTTGCTATATACAGATGATGTGTCTTTCATTTCTCCACCTCTTGAAGTATGTTATCATCAACCTTGGGTCTAAAGAAGTTAGTATATTTATGGGTAACATTATCAAAACTATCATTTTGAATTTAGTAAAGTCAAGTCTTAAAAAATATTGTTAGGTTTCACAAATTATATTTTAAAGTTATCATTGCTAATTATCCAAAGGTTTGATTAAAGTATTAAGTTAAGGATGCTATTAGATTTTAATTTTCAACACTTATCTATATTGATATTTCTTTTCTTTTTAAACATGCATGGCTAAGCATGACCTACTAAGGACAAATTGTCTACTAGAAAGTAATTAGAGAAGTGCTACATTTATGACCCTCCATAAATTTTAAAGAGCCTTTCTTACCACCTCGTTCTCCATTAATATTGATTAAGGAAATGCAAATATAAGACGTATGCTTAAATAAGTCAAGGGGTCTATAGAAAAGTCATTAAAATAGATTTATTATGGCTATCTCAAAGTTCCATGATTAATCATGAGAGGAAATGTTTTTGTAAACTTTTATTCCTTTTTTACTACATTGGGTAATGGAAAAGACATGTATTTTTAATCTTGGATATGCTTTTCTGTATCATTCTAAGAATTTGACTTTATTCCATTATAGTGTGCTTATACATTACAATAATAAACTTGTTTTTTTGTTGTTTCATATGGCAGATTCCCAATAATTTGTTGCATATGCCTTGCAAATATATACATCATGAAAAAAGATAGTAGTTATTTTATTTCCATTGTGTCTTTAAATAAAAAGAAAAATCTCATTCTAAGGTATTAAATATAATATTGATTTCTATGACTTATAATAATCAGTAATGCTATACTAGAGAAGAAGAAGTCACTACCAAAATAATAATGTAGACCTTGTTGATTACAAGTCAGTCAAAATGAAACTTAGAGGGTTTATATGCTTCCTTGTTGTTAAAGGTGATATCTACCAGTAAAATATATCCATCCTTCCTTATAAGTTGCACATACATAAACTTCTTATCTATCCTCGTGACATATCATGTTTGCACTTCCAAGATAAAAAATGTATAGCGAACTCATTACCATCTATACATTATTGATATTATGATAGCACTAGTAAAAACATTTATGTATTGTATCACTTGAGTGCACAAGAGAGATTTTTTGAATAAGGTTTACTTAAGGTCCATATGCTTCCTTGTTGTTAAAGGTGATATCTACCACTAAAATATATCCATCCTTCCTTATAAGTTGCACATACATAAACTTCTTATCTATCCTCATGACATGTCATGTTTGCACTTCCAAGATAAAAGATGTATAGCCAACTCATTGTTGGATAGGTGTCATCTCCAAATGGTGTCACGCTAGTGGCACACTCTTTAGCCTCTAGGCATTTTTGGGATTTATAGCATTCACTTCTATTTTTTTCCTATTTACACATTTTTGGGTGGAGGAACTTTTCTAGAGATCCGTTCATCTTGTGCCTATATATATGAGGCATTGTAGTTCATTTCTAATCAAGTTGGCTAGTGGTTCATTGATGAGTTCTTGAGTACATTGTCTCTTCTCTCATCTCTTCTTTTTCACATGGTATCAGAGCAAGGTGGTGGCGCACATAGAGCCTCCTTATCCTTCTTCCTCTCTACCTCTAGTCCTCTTCAACAACCCTGCTTTCAATGGCGTTTTTTTATATTTTTTTATTTTTTGCTAAACAAATGCATTTTTGAGGATTGGGTTTGTGTGACCTAGTGGAATCATCATGGTCTACAACTTAGTAGAAGAAAATTTTCGCAAATTCCTCACCATTTTTGAGTTATTCTTCGCAGACTGCCTGTATGCAGAATTTCTGCTTGCATTTTTTGCAGAAGCCCTTACTCATCATCCTTGCACTAATTTACTGATGCAAAAGGCTTCAAACCAGTCCCTTACCATCCTCTACAAGTGTGTTTTTAAACCACTTCAATCCGAGTCCTACAACTCTACTTACGGTGAAAACATTGCCAACTAGTTTTCCCTACATGCGGTAGCCTTTTTTTTTGGAGGCTTCTTGTGGAGAGATTTGTAGCCATTTCTTGGCTGCATTTTCATCAACAACTTCAGCCCTCTTTATGGTGTTTTGAGGTACATATTCATCCTTTTTTCTACACCGTTCTACCGGCTGAAAATTCCACTTCGCTACACACTTTCTGTTTGCGTTTTTGTGGACAATCAACTCGTCCATACTCCTTCTACCTAAGGCTACATTCTCAGTCCTCTTTTGGTGGGTTCTACGGAGTCTATTGGTTCATATATCGGCTGCGTTTTGTGGCTGCATTTTTTGCACTATCTTTGTGCATATTTTGGAGATACTTCCTTGGTGGATAGCCCATCTATTGGCTGCATTTTTGGAGGTACGACACTTCTTCCCTTGTGTTTTTCCACCCTCCTCTCCCTATGGGATCGCGGAAGTCCTCTACTCCAAGAGACAAAGGCAAACTTGAAGATACTATGGATCCTACATCTCCTACGACGGTTGGACTGGCAACTACTACAACAGATGTTGGTGCAATTCCTTCTTCGGTAGGTGCTTCTACTTTCTCTTTTCCGTCATATCCATTACCTTCTACAGATCCTTTCTCTCTTTCTTCTTTGTCCTTTATGCCTTCCTATCCACATACTTCTATGCCCTCTATGGTATATCCCCCTACATCATCTATGCCTTTTATAGCAACTTCATCTACTATGATTCCTCCTTCTACTACTTCCACTACTACTCCACTCCCCACTCAATCATATCAGTCCTTTAAACCATTCACTCAATCTTTGAGTCTTCCAAGTCTTTCCGATTCACAAAAGCTTATCCCAAACAACTACCACACTTGGTCCTTGTTTATGCAACTTCTTTTGGAAAGCACCGGGGTGTGGTCTATAATCACTTCTCCTCATATGGTGCCTTCTCAATATCAAACCTATATGGATGCACGGGCCAAAGCTTTACTTGTGCATGGCATGTCTAGTGTCTCAATTTCTTTCTACAAGGAGTACAGCTCAACAATTATGGCACGCTATACAAATGCAATATGGAAGACTTTCAACGGTTAAGATGGCTAAGTTGGAAGAAGATTTGGATAAGCTTTCTATTTGCGAATCCGACAACATAGTGGAGAAACTTGGAGAATTCAATCGAATCAAGCGGCAACTTGAAGAGATTGGTACATTGGTAAGCAGTCCGGTCCACAAGCTACTTGGTAAATTGCCTTCTTCTTTTGAATCGTTCAAAGATAACATCTTTCTTCGAGTTCCTTTTCCTTCCTTTGAAGAGACTATGGGTCTTCTTCATGATAAGTGCCTTACTCGTCAACAAGCAAAACAAAAAGGACTCGGCTTTTGTAAGCCAAGGCAAGGGCAAAGGCAAAGGCAAAGGCAAAGGCAAGGGGAATGATCAACACAAAGGCTCTAATTCCAATGCTAAAGACAAGGACAAATCAAAGGATCCTTCTAAGGAGTGCACTTTCTATGGTCATAGTGGCCATACGAAGGATCGTTGTTTTGCTAAGAAGGCGGCATCCAAGAAGGTAAAAGCTGAACTTGAATCCAAATCTAAGGGTTCTTCTACATCAACATCTTCTCACGACAAAGACAAAGACAAGAAGGAAGATGGTAACGCCAAGGTTGCATATGTTGCTATGTCTTCTACTTCTTCATGTGACACATCACTTGTGGTAACCAAAGATCTTGATATGTATACTGCGGATGAGTGGATTGCCGACAGTGGTGCTACCTCTCACATGACGAATAGTTCTTCCTTATTGGAAAACCATAAGTCTATCTCTTCATCAGTACACATTGGTGATAAGTATACTGCGGATGAGTGGATTGCCGACAGTGGTGCTACCTCTCACATGACGAATAGTTCTTCCTTATTGGAAAACCATAAGTCTATCTCTTCATCAGTACACATTGGTGATGCTTCGTCTCTCCCTATGATTGGTATTGGTGATGTTTCTTTTGGAGATGCTATCTTACATGATGTTTTGCATGTGCCTAAGATGTCTGCCAACTTATTTTCTATCTCTAAGGCTACTTCTAAAGGTCTTGGGGTTTACTTTGATGATGAAGTGATTGAAATCATTGATAGACAGTCACTTTCTTGTGTGGCACATGGTTATCAAAATGCTGGGCTTTATCATATAAGCTCTTTTACAGCACAGTTGCCACCACATGAGTCTCATCTTCATCAATTATTTGCTTCTCCTAAAGCACTTGTTTCTAATGAAGATAGTGATCTATGGCATTTTCGCTTTGGCCATGTTCCTCTTGCTACTTTGCAACATCTTGTCTCACATGACATGGTTACAAGTCTACCAAAGCTTCAGAAACCTCGCCATCACATCTGTTCTTCTTGTGCTCAAGGAAAGCAACATTGGGCTTCTTTTCTAGAGGAGGCTAGGGCCACATGCATACTTGAGCTTATTCATGCTGATCTTGCAAGACCTATGGAAGTACAATCCCTTGGTGGATCCAAGTATTATATGCTTCTTGTGGATGACTTCTCGCAAATCATGGGTTTATCTTTTCTCAGGACTGACAATGGAGGTGAGTTTATAGCATTTGAGAATTTTCTAGCTTCAAAAGGCATACAACGATAAACCACCATACCCTACACTCCTCAGTAGAATGGTGTGGTTGAAAGAAAGAATAGAACATTGAAGGAAATGGCCTGCTCCCTCTTACATCATGCGAAGCTACCTTCCTCCTTTTGGGGTGAGGCTATAGCTACTTCAGTTTATCTTCTCAATCACTCTCTTACAAAAGCAGTGGTGGACGGCATGACTCCAGAGGAGGCTTTCACAAGCCACAAGCCTACTGTTTCTCATTTTCATGTCTTTGGTTGTGTTGCTCATGTGCATGTGCCTTCTTCTAAGAGGAGGACTCTTGATGCTAAGTCCAAACCTATGATATTCACAGGATATGCTTCTCGCTCCAAAGGGTTTCGTTTTTGGGATCCTTCTCGTGAGGATATTGTTCTTTCACGTGATGCCATCTTTGATGAGCATGTTTTTGGTCTTGATGAGTTACCACCTTCTACATCTCTCTCAGATCCATTTCCATCTCTTGAGCTTGAGCCTCTCTCATTTCCTACAGTCTCATCCTCATCTACACCATCAGTTCCTACTTCATCCCCTCCATCCATTTCGATTGTGACACCTACTACTTCATTGGATTCTACACGAACTTCTGGTCCTCCAAAATGGGTTCACTCTCTACTTCAGGATTTATGTATATCACTTTCAGATGCTCAATAATCTACTACACGTGTCTTACGTATACGCCCTTCAGTAAATATTGCCTTGATGTCTCATATTGGTGATATGTTTGAGCCTGAAATGGTTAAGGAAGCTCTTTCCTTACCACATTGGTGTGAAGCAATGCAAGAAGAGATTTATTCTATTGAATCTAATAACACATGGCAGTTAGTTCCACGACCTTCACATAAAAAGGTCATTGGTGTTAAGTGGATTTTCAAAGTCAAGTTTCATTCTGATGGTACTCTTGATAAGTACAAGGCATGACTTGTTGCTAAAGGTTATGCTCAAAAAGAAGGTGAAGACTTTGATGAAACTTTTGCTCCTACTGCCAGATATTCTACTATTCATGTTGTTTTTGCTCTTGCTTCACACTATGCTTGGCCTATATATCAAATGGATGTTAAATCTGCCTTCTTGAATGGAGATTTAGAGGAGGAAGTTTATGTGGCACAACCTGAAGGTTTTATTGCACAGGGTCATGAATATGATGTGTATTTATTACATAAAGCTCTTTATGGTCTTAAGCAAGCTCCTCGAGCTTGGTATCAGAAGATTAACAGTTTTCTCCTTTCTCTACATTTTGAGAGGACCCATGTAGATCCTAATCTTTATGTGCTTATTGTGGATGATGATATACGCATTCTTGTGCTTTATGTGGATGATTTGACACTCACTGGCTCTAATTTGGACCTACTCAAATGGGTTCAAACTCAACTCACAACATCATTTGCCATGACTGATCTTGGACTACTCCACTATTTTCTTGGTTTAGAAGTGTGGCAATTTGCTTCTGGCATCTTTCTTTGTCAAAAGAAGTATACTTTAAGGTTGCTTGAGAAATATGGCATGCATGATTGTGCATCACTCACTTGTCCCATGGATCCTAATTCAAAATTATCCAAAGATGATGATTCCCTTGAGGTTGATTCTACAGAGTATCACCAACTTATTGGTTCTCTACTTTATTTGGTTAACACTCGGCTAGATCTCTCCTATGCTATGAGTATCTCAGCCAATTCTCTTCACAGCCTTGTCGATCTCATTGGCAGGTAGCTTTGAGGATTCTTCGATATCTTCATGGAACTCTTGAGTATGGCATTTCTTATGCAGGTGGAGATACACTTATTGGTTACTCAGATTCTGATTGGGCAGGGTGTATTGATACTAGGCATTCCATGTCAGGCTATTGTTTTATGCTTGGTAAAGGACTTGTTTCTTGGAAATGTCAAAAGCAGTGAATTACTTCTTCTTCATCGACAGAAGCAGAGTACAAGTCATATCTTGATGCCACTTTTGAAGCACTTTGGCTTCAGCAAATTTTGAATCACCTTGGATGTTCATCTACTCCGACACTCATCTACTCAGATTCACAGAGTGCTATTGCTTTAGCCAAAAATCCAGTTATTTGAGGACCATCCAAACACATTGATGTTCATTTTCATTTTGTTCGTGATTGGATTTCTGAAGGTCGCATTCAGCTTGAGTATTGTCCTACCAAAGATAATGTTGCTGGTTTGTTTACTAAGCCTCTTTCTCGACCTACCTTGGATTATCTTCTTCAACGCCTTGGTGTTGGTCCTCCCATCTGGACCTGAAGAGGAGGTGTTGGATAGGTGTCATCTCCAGATGGTGGCACACTAGTGGCACACTCTTTAGCCTCTAGGCATTTTTGGGATTTATAGCATTCATTTCTATTTTTTCCTATTTACACATTTTTTGGGTGGAGGAACTTTTCTAGAGATCCGTTCATCTTGTGCCTATATATATGAGGCATTGTAGCTCATTTCTAATCAAGTTGGCTAGCGGTTCATTGATGAGTTCTTGAGTACATTGATATATATGAGGCATTGTAGTTCATTTCTAATCAAGTTGGCTAGTGGTTCATTGATGAGTTCTTGAGTACATTGTCTCTTCTCTCATCTCTTCTTTCTCGCACTCATTACCATCTATACATTATTGATATTATGACAGCACTAGTAAAAACATTTATGTATTGTATCACTTGAGTGCACAAGAGAGATTTTTTGAATAAGGTTTACGTAAGGTCTTTGTGTATAGGGGGTGTCTCATTCATTATCAACTAATGTATTCGACTTAGAAAAAGGGCCCTGAATATTAACCTCCTTTAAACATCTACAAGTACTAGATGTGATGTGTGTGTGTGTGTGTGTGTGTGTGTGTATGTGTGTGGCTCAAAATGTGAATGGGAAACTTTCTGCTAAGCCAAGGTTAAGTTTACTCAAGAGTTTCACCCTCTATTCACAAGAGCTTGTTTGTCATTCTCCTTATAGATGAATGTGTTTTTATCTATCTCAGTCTACCAAGTGATATTCCATGAACTTATTCCAAAAAAATTAGGTTTACCAAGAGAAACTTGCACTCATCTACCTCATAGGCCAGTGGAGTGTGCATGTTTTTGGTTCGTAGTGTTACCTTTTGATGGGTGCCTGTTCACTTAAATGAGGATAATCCTTGCATGAGAGATGAAGGAGAAGAGAGACAATGCAAGGATTGGTTTGCGAACATGCACTTAGACAACCCTAAAGAGGGATAACTCCTCAATGGGAAGCCGCTAGGGGCTCAATCCATCAGCACTTGTGTCACCCAAGTGGAGCTTTCCTTGAGCTAGGTACGGAGTAATGAGAGAAGGAGCTAAAGTAGTATCTCAATGCCTTGGTGTGTGTGTGAGAGAGAGAGAGAGAGAGAGAGAGAGAGGGAGAAGAGGCAAGAAAGGGAGCATCAACTACAAGCATACACATACAATCAAGCAAGCAAGCATGCATGAACACACAAGCTCACCACCATAGCCACAAGAGAGCAAGAGGGTGAGAGAAGAAGACTCAATTATGATAATGGGATTATATCTCCTTTTCATATTTCATAATTTACTTATATACATGAGCTCTCTTTTTACAATGGTCGGCCGCCCACTTAACAATTGGGGGCCCAAAATTAGTTCTCTAGCTCTATGTACGCCTAGGCTTGTTACTTCTGGCCGACATTACACATGTTATAAGCTGGGTCATCCCATATCTTTTTACATGAAGTGTTTAGCGCGGATTTCACAAAAATGAATTACATGAAGCGTAACCACACTTAGAATAATGTTAACCATTGTGGTTAACATACCCCCTCCATAATTCAGGTCCATCCTCAGAACCAGCAAAGAAGGATCAGTGGTAGTGGAGGGAGTAGGCTTGCATGTTGTTCAATGTAGAATAGGTCCCAGGCCGAGCAAGACGGATGGGGAGGTAGGATGGGTTGATGCACAAATGGTAGGGTGCTTTGCTAGGCCAGTATGCTTTCTTCTGTGCATGGGTATCGTGATGTAGGAGGGGATGAACCATGGAAAGTTGAATTGGAGCTTAGGGTTTGCTTGTTTTTCAATGCAAAATAGGTCCCAGCCCAGCAACGACGTATGGGGAGGTAGGACGGATTGATGCAGAAATGGCAAGGTGCTTTGCAATACTCAGCTCGGATCTGTAGCTTGAGTAAGAAGGGACACTCCAAACTGGCTGCTCACCCCATAAGATTGAACGTGAGGGGCCGAGCCTTGGAGTGGGGTTGGATGTAGCCGCCATGTTGTCAATGTGGATGTGGATGAGGGGATGAGCCTTGGAGTGGGGTCGGATGTAGCTGCTACATTGTCGATGCAAATGCTGGCGCTTTCAGTCAGGTATCCTGCTTGGCGTCTATGTAGAACTAGAGGACATTAATGTCCATGTGGTCTATGATCTTAGCTAGTGGCACTTGTTGTAGTAGCTGGCAACCTGGCAGGATGCATATGGATTGCTCGAACTTGGTGTGTTAGTTCAGGAGATTGAAGGGGTGAAAAAATGTTATGGGCTACCACACCTCGAAAGAGAGAACTCTAACATTCACCATTGGATGAAGCAATAGATAATAACCATCATTGGCGACTTACCAATGCTCCAAGATCACATCCCTTGAGGTCTCCAAGCTTGCTTTTGAAAGCTCTAATCCTCCAAGCTTCACCTCCACGATGCTGTCACCGTAGAGTCACTCGCACCACCACACAAGGCAATCTCTCTCTCTCTTCTACACATACATGCATAGAAAAGGCACATGCACTAGAGTACACTCTCACACACACACACACACTCTCTCTCTTTGTCAAGGCAAGAGATCTCATATCACAAAGGGGGATTGTGTCTATTCATTTTTATGAGAAAATGACTTATATACAACTAGCCCTTATTCACACTTGGGCACCCAAAACTTACTAACTAAGGCCTTAGGTGGCCAGTATCTCATAATGTTACAAAATTTATAGTGCCTTTGCATGACACTTATTAATTTCCTCAAATGGAGGAGCATAATTTTTAATCCAAAATGGGATTAACATCCCCCCTACCTGATGTAGGTTCTATCCTCAGAACCTGTTACCTAGGTCTAAAGACCTGGTCAACTCATGACGATAGAAGTTTCGGTGGGACTAAAGCTTTTTGAGGGTTCTTTGGAATGCAGAGTGGGAACTCCAAAACTCGGTGTCAACCATGTCTTCAAATGTTACATGCATGTAACCTAGCAAACACATAAGGCGATGGTAGTACGGCATCATGCCTCATTCACTTGGTCCTTGGTTCATGTCAAAGAGGAGTTGATATGCATCAAAGCCATCATACCTTTCTTTTGGTTGGTCAATCAACACCACGATCAACTTCAAGAATCTAACACTGGCCACGATATCTAGATCCGGAATATGGCGCCACGCACATATCCAGGTTAGTGTTTGCAATCTTTGTTGTGCTATATCCGAAAATGCTGCTGGGACAAATAATGGGAAATTGTAGCACACGAGAGAATCCCACTGCTTTGCATATTGGAGCTCTAGTGGTGTCATTCTTCACTTGACTGGCATGTACAATGGATCTACTCTTTGTGTGGGTGGTGAACACTAGTACTGTTGGCTATATTTGGGAATGGTCAAGTACTCCTTCCGTCACTCTAGTTGTATGCCAAAATCCTTAATTCTGGGATTTGCATCATCTGTGACAATGGTGGTATGAACCCCTCTTGTATGTACCGGATGCGCCTTTCTCCATCGGCGGGTAACAGTAATAGCTAATCATAAATGTCACAATCCTGATTTCCAGTAGATCGGCTAAATGAGGGTTTGCCAGCTTTCTATGCTTTTCTACATTAGCCCATAGAGTTCCTTCTTCTGCCATTGGCAATAACTCCTCCAATTCTGGCATAGGTGCTCGCAGAGAGGATATGGTACATACGCTTGCCGTGTAGATGTGACTTCAAAGTAAGCTTCTGGCATTATGCGTCTAGTGGGTTCAAATGGTGTGATTTGCATTAACACCTTGAACATTAGCTTTGGCTTCAACAATGGATTGACAGCTTTGATTAAACCTTCATACCCTGCATAGGATAAAGACTCAAGAACAAGGCTGTCAGTAAAAGGCTGAATGTCATTGCGCTAGGTTGAATTTGACGTACCTCTTGAATTGGCCTTGGTGGAGATGGGTGGGGTGCCAGCAACTCCTCGGGGGCGAGAGTGTTATTGGAAAATTCTACAGGTATAGAAGAAAGATGAGAGAGGATGTAGTCCGTTTCAGATTTGTTAGTAGGATTAACAGTTGGATAAGGGTGTAACAATTTGCTAGCGATAGAAG
Organism: Cibotium barometz; assembly: GCF_041138505.1. Classification (NCBI taxonomy): domain Eukaryota; kingdom Viridiplantae; phylum Streptophyta; class Polypodiopsida; order Cyatheales; family Cibotiaceae; genus Cibotium; species Cibotium barometz. Next base: position 11,137,455 of record NC_141109.1, read on the forward strand.
AAAACACAGGATAAGTAGTAAGAGTGGAAGAACTTTGTGTTTCCTCTTGGCTCTATCTAGAACTAGGGGGTGGTTGGGTGGGATTGTTTATTTTCATAAATTCTTGAAGCTCTATGATATCTTCTGAAGTTATTTCAGGATATTCAATATGTATTTTTTCAAAATTATATATCAATGTTATCATCATGATTTCTAAGTGTTTATGTATATAGTGATAAAGCTTTAGAATGCCATATGGGTGATAAAGGGATGATTCAATTAGATTTAAGTGCTGGTGTGTGTTATAGACTTCTAACCACCCATGAGTAATTATCCATTGATAACTTTGTGCTACAACCTCGTAGTTGGCCGGTGTATTAGAGATATCATCTGGTACAAACAGATCAAGTTTGTTAACACTATTGTCCAAGATGTCTGATTGTTGCAACACACGACACCAACTACGTAGGGTTAACATAATTGGATACAAGGGGTAGAAGAATATATCAGTGGGGTCTATTAGTAGTCCCCCCAAAAAAACCCATGACAATAGTCGGATCAGCATCCCTTTTCTATATTTTGCTTAATTAGTGTGTTAAGTCGAGAGTTTGAGGAGGGGCCCAAGGAGTCACTGGCAATGAACCTATCTCCGAGGCTCGTTCAAGAAGCAGTCGGAGTTTGTTCGGCAGCTCATGTCTTTCACTTCTTTCTCATACATCTAGCTGGTGCTCCAATTCCTGTATTCTTGAGTCTTGTGGCTAATAGAACATCCGAGATGGCCATTTCACGAACCATTCGAGCTACATCTAATTCCTCATATTTGCGTGTGGCGGCTTCGTGTGCCCTTCTTGTTGATGCTTCCAAATCTTGAGCTTCTTCAATCCGCTTGAGCCTTTCTACTGCCAATAATTGGTTGTCCTTGAGTTGCTGAGTGATCTGTTCCACTTCCTGTTTGTGGCTAGTGGACATGTGTTCCATCTCCAAGGACTTGGCATTTAGCACCTCATTTAAAGCCTTAACTTTTTATGCATGGGTCTTGTTTGGCTACTCCCATTTGGTCTAAAGGTGAAACACTTTCTTTTCAGCATCAGTGAGGGCTTCAGTGATGGTAGCAATGCTCCTTGTGAACTCTTCTTCTTTGGCATGGAACGTTTCTTGAGCATCTTGAAGTTGCTGAGCATGTTGCCTCTCTTTTTCCTTAGTATGTGTGACTTTTTTGGAAGTTGATCCTTTGCTTTCTCTCCTTGTGCCTTTAGCTCCGTATTTTCCTTAATCCTTTGCACAATTGTCTGGCTGTGAGTACTTGATTGTTGCCTTCTAAATCTTGCCTCTCCTGCTCTTCCATAGCCTTTAAGCCTTTGAGGATGACATCTTTATGTGTAGCCACTACTGCTGCCATTTGTTCTTGAAGCATTTGCACATGGTCACTTGCATGGAAGCACTTGTGGAAGCTGGGCCTTCTAATCCACGTAGTGGACATTGAAGCAAGCTGTCTAGGCCCTCCATAGTTTTTGTTAGGAAGCGGTTAGTATCCACATTATGCAAGAAGGAATCGTCTGGGATTTGGTCGTCATCATCTAGTCATTGTCGCTTGCTTGGGCTTGGTGCCTTCTCGACTCTCTTCCTTTTCTTGGCTTTGTGGCTTTCTTTTGTGGCCTCCTAGTGTGCTAATGTTGCTTCTTCATGTTTGGGACTCATATCCTCTTGCATCACTACTTTTCCTGGTGCTTTCTTTGCACTAATATCTGTGGATGTATGCAGATCTGAGATAACAGAATCTGAAAGTGGTGAAAGATTCTTAAACACCATATCTACTGGGCTTAGAGGGGGTGTTTGTTGAGGTAACTCTAGGGCTGTGCTCATTTGGTACATTTCAAAGGTCAATTCCTTGTGTTTCCTGTTGTTCCATTACTTTGCTGGTAGGAAGCAATATCCTCGGCTAGTTCCGCTTCTAAGCATTGTGACTCCTCAGCAACTCCAGGAATGATTCCTCTCATCTTTTTGTCTTTCTTCTTTCTTCTACTCTTCTTTAGTGCCTTCATAATCTCCTTTGTGTTCTTTAGAAGTGCCTACCCTGCTTGGAGTTCTTCAGAGATAAGTGATAGTGGCTCTTCCGGTGCTGCAGCTTGTGTTATCTGTTCCTCTGGCATGCTTTTTGGAATCGTAAGATCTGCGGCATGACTCAACACTTTTGTGAATAGGTATGGATTGCACACTTTAGATTGGTGTGCCTTCAGATAGTTCTCCATTTCCTTGTGGATGTACCAGGCCCAATCTTCTTCTTTCTCCTCATGCACATTTTCAATCTTGTTAAGAGGGACTCTACTGTATCGGTCAACTGGCTTTACACCTGCATAATGATAGACATGGCACGACAGGTTTTCTCTGTCACTTCTCGTGATATTCTCATACTTTACCCCATTTGAATTGTATGAAATACTTTTGAGCATTGCTGCCATAAGGGAATCTTTTCAAAATTATGAGTGTGTATCTTGATTGGCGACGGTAGTTGTAAAGCCTCATGGATCAACTCTTCAGAGATAAGAATATGTTTAGTTGTTCCATCTGCCTTTGTGACCTGTCCCCTCTTTGTTGCCCTGTCATAGGATTTCAAGTACTTTGCACATAATTTTGTGTTGATTGTGCGGGGAAGACACTCAACCATTTGTCCTAGCCCGTAGCCTCTCCTTGACTTCTGCATCCTCCAAAATTTGCAGGCACTCTGGGCTATAATACTGTAAGGTTAGCTTCCCATGAACTGTCTGCACATCTTTGTTGATCATGGAGCCCTTGTACATTTGTACATACTGCCCCCAGATAGCTGAGCTTTGTACCATGTGGAGCTCACTTTCTTCGGTCCATGGGTGACCTTGTCGTACTTGTCTGTGTGGTGACAATCAGAGTTTCCTCGACTTCCAATTCTAGGGTTGCAGAGGTCGACATCTGTAACATTTAGAAGAACATTAGTCATAATGATTGGTGAGAGCTTGTGGTCTTCCTCTTTTTTTTTTTGAGTGATATGGTGTGTGTGTGTGTGTGTGTGTGTGTTATGCTTAATGAAAAGGGTGTTAGCGGGGTGAGCAAATACAAGGTGTATAAGACGTGAAGATGCAATCTAGAAGGCTTAATCCATAAGAGTGTAGGATCTTAACTCGTGAAGTTGCAGGGTCTTAATCCATGAGACTGTTTAGGTGAGAGGGCTTAACTCGTGAGATGGCTTAACTCGTGAGATGGTTAGGTCATGAGATGGCTTAACATGTGAGATGGTTAAGCCATGAGATGGCTTAACTCGTGAGATGGTTAAGCCGTGAGATGGCTTAACCCGTGGAATATCAAGTTTTACCCATGAGATAGCAGGGTGTACCCATGAGATAGTAGGTTTTACCTTGATGATTTTTTATTTTTAAATGATTTATGGGTGAGCTGTGGCATGATATAGGCATTTGGACAACGATTAAAGAATTTGTAGTCCCATCCAAAGGATCGGAGTTGTCCTCGTGAAATAGCAGACTACTATTTCACAGGGAAATGCCATTGGCAAGAGTGAAACATTTTATTCACACACATATGATGGGTGAACATATACATAATATGATGAGTGAACATAGTAGCAATGGGGAAAATAGAGCACACACAATGAAGCTTTACACTTCACAAGATTGAACATGACATGCGATTGTATGCCAACGTTTTACAAAGAAAAGAAAGAAAAAAGGGTTAAAGCACAAGCTCCCACCTGAAATCGAATGTCGCAAGCAATGTGGGATGGAAGATCACGTGAAAATCCTACGAGAGCGATGAGAAAAAATCCTACGAACGGTGCAACGTATGAAGAAATAGCAAGTTTTACCCGTGAGATGGTTAAGCCATGAAGTTGTAGGGTCTTAACCCGTGAAATAGTAGGTTTTACCCGTGAGATAATAGGTTGTACCTGTGAGATAGCAAATTTTACCCTGATGATTTTTTATTTTTACATTATGGGTGAGTTGTGGCATGATATAGGCATTTGGACAAAGATTAAAGAATGTGTAGTCCCATCCAAAGGATCGGAGTTGTCCCCGTGAAATAGCAGACTGCTATGTCACGAGGAAATGCCATCAGCAAGAGTGAAACATTTTATTCACTAACGTATGATGGCTGAACATATACACAACATGATGGGTGAACATATACATAACATAGCAGCAATAGTGCAAATAGAGCACGCACAACAAAGGTTTACACTTCACAAGATTAAACATGACATGCAATTGTGTACCAACGTTTTACAAAGAAAAGAAAGAAAAAAGGGTTAACGCATAAGCTCCCACCTAAAATCGAATGTCGCACACAAGCAATGTGGGAAGGAAGCTCAAGAAAAAATCCCACGAGCAATGAGAAGAAATCTCGCAAACGGTGCAACGCAGGAAGAAATAGTAGGTTTTACCTGTGAGATGGTTGAGCTGTGAAGTTGCAAGGTCTTAACCCATGAAATAACAAGTTTTACCCGTGAGATAGCAAGGTGTATCAGAGAGATAGCACGTTTTACGCTGATGATTTTTTATTTTTAAATCATATTATGGGTGAGCTGTGGCATGATATAGGCATTTGGACAAAGATTAAAGAATGTGGTCCCATCCAAAGGATTGGAGTTGTTTGTCCCCTTGAAATAGCAGATTGCTATTTCACGGGGATATGCCATCGGCAAGAGTGAACATCTTATTCACACACGTATGATGGGTGAACATATACACAACATAGCAGCAATAGCATAAATAGAGCACATGCAACACAACTTTACACTTCACAAGGTTGAACATGACATGCGATTGCGTGCCAACGTTTTTACAAAGAATAGAAAGAAAAAAGGGTAAAAGCACAAGATCCCACTTGAAATCAAATTTCACAAGCAACGTGGGATGGAATATCATGTGAAAATCCCGCGAGCGATGAGCATAAATCCTGAACGGTGCAACGTATGAAGAAATAGTAGGTTTTACCCGCCGCCGTGAGATGGTTAAGCCGCAAAGTTGCAGGGTCTTAACTCGTGAAATAGCAGGTTTTAGCAGGGTGTACCCATGAGATAGTAGGTTTTACCTTGATGATTTTTTATTTTTAAATGATATTATGGGTGAATTGTAGAATGATATAGGCATTTGGACAAAGATTAAAGAATGTGTAGTCCCATCCAAAGGATCGGAGTTGTCCCCGTGAAATAGTAGACTGCTATTTCACGAGGATGCCATCGGCGAGTGAAACATTTTATTCACACACGTATGATGGGTGAACATATACACAACATAGCAACAATAGCGCAAATAGAGCACATGTAACGAAGCTTTACACTTCACAAGATTGAACATGACATTTGATTGTGTGCCAACGTTTTACAAAGAAAAGAAAGAAAAAAGGGTTAAAGCACAAGCTCCCACCTGAAATCGAATGTCGCAAGCAATGTGGGATGGAAGATCACGTGAAAATCCCGCGAGCGATGAGCATAAATCCCGTGAACGGTGCAACATATGAAGAAATAGCAGGTTTTACCCGTGAGATGGTTAAGCCGTGAAGTTGCAAACGTGAAGTTGCAGAGTCTTAACCTGTGAAATAGCAGGTTTTAGCAGGGTGTACCCGTGAGATAGTAGGTTTTACCTTGATGATTTTTTATTTTTAAATGATATTATGGGCGAGGCACCCATATTGATGTATTACCCTGGTAATACCCTTGTGCAGCTAGCAAATCCTTCCTAACCCATTGCTTTTGAGCATTTTGTGGGTGGTGGCTCTGCTTGGAATACTACTTGCTGTCTTTGGATGGATTCTCTTTCCTTTGTTCGTAGCTTGAACTTTTTGCCTTGATTCCCTAGCTACTCCTTTTGCATCATAGTATCCCTGGCTCGAAGTTGGTCCTTAGGAACCCATTACTGAATTAGTGGATACTTTAGTTGTTTTTTGTGTGGGAGTTGTGACGTTGATGCCTCTTTTAGTATGATAGTTGGTTGTTTTGGCATTGGCAGTTTTGTGTCATCCATCATTGCATGTTTCCCTTTATTTAAGGGACTCCATAATGGCACAGTAATGGTCTCCTTACCCTCATTGAGTTGTGCTGTCCTCTTTTCCCACTGGATATTATAATTACTCGTGCAAATCCAAGATCGTCCAAGGATCATCTCTTCGAACCTGGGTGAGGCTGTGGAGAAATGGGTGGAAGCCATGGAAGAGTATTTTGATGTCACAGGCTACAATGAGCGGAGCAAAATGGCTCTTGCCCGGCTGAAAATAGTGGAAACAGCCAGGGTAGCATGGAGGAACCATTGTGACACCAACCGTCTGGACAGAAATACTCACAGTCCTAGAATGATTTAAAAACCTATCTAAGAAAGAGATTTTATCCTCTTGGATTTTTGGAAACCAAAATGAACGAATTGTTAGAGCTAAAGCAGGAGAGCAAAACCATCGAGGAATATCACCAGGCCTTTGCTCTTCTACTCAAATATTCACCACCTCTAGATGAAGAGCAACTCATGGCCATGTTCATTCGGGGAATGAATGAACCCTTGGACACACTGGTCAAAAATGCCAAGCCAGTGTCCATGGCTGAGTTTTGGTTGAAAAGCAAACAGGGAAATATGTAAAGTGCCTAAAGCTGTTGGGGCTGATTTGAGTGGAAGTGTGGTTGCACAGAATGCAGGTCAGCAATCACAGTCTTTGAGTAGACCAGGAGAGTCCTCATCTAGTGGGTCTGTTGATAGACCATGGAGTGGCAGGCTGCGTCATAATACCAGCCCTGCAAATGTGATTAGTACATCACGTAAAGGAAAAGAGAAAGTGGTTGAGCCCCTTGGTATGCCTGACATTTCTGCAGGGCATTCTCATGTTGATGGAGAGTCTAGTGGCTCAGATATGAGCCTTGATGAGGAGCTTGGGATCCCAGCTATGAGAACACCTGGTGTAAAGAAGGCTATGGAAGCCATGAATGAGAAGCTGCGAAGATCTGGGAGAGTGAGAAATCCTGTGCAAAGATTTACATATGATGGTTATGTGGCACATCATTATGCATATATGGCAAAAGTTGTGCAGGTTGTAGAGCCCACATGCATTGATGAGGCTGTTGGAAATGTGTGTTGGGAGAAAGCTATGGATGAGGAGATGGATGCACTATATGGAAATGAAACTTGGGATTTAGTGCAATTGCCTGAAGGCAAGAAAGCCATTGGATGCAAGTGGGTGTACAAAGTTAAACATAACAGTGATGGAAGCATAAACAGGTACAAGGCTAGATTGGTAGCCAAAGGATATGCGCAGACATATGGGATTGATTATGAGGAAACTTTCAGCCCAGTTGCCAAGATGGCAACGGTGAGAGTTGTGATAGCAGTGGCTGCGTCAAAGCAATGGTCTTTACATCAGATGGATGTAAAGAATGCATTCTTGCATGGGGATCTGCAAGAAGAGGTGTATATGTTGCAGCCACCTGGTTATGAGGATGTGGGTCACCCCGAGCATGTTTGCAGGTTGAAGAAAGCCTTGTATGGCTTAAAGCAAGCACCAAGAGCATGGTCTGACAAGATTTCTGAATATCTTGTCACTATTGGCTTTCATGTAGCCAATGCAGATTTCTCATTGTATGTGAGACATGGTGATAGAGGGGTTGTGCTTGTTGTCATCTATGTAGATGACTTGATCATTACGGGGGACCATGATGCAGAGATCTTTGATGTAAAGATCTTGCTAAGACAGAAGTTTGAGATGAAGGATCTGGGGGAGCTCAGATATTTCTTGGGCATTGAGGTGATTAGGTCACCACATGGTATTGGATTACTGCAGAGACAGTATGGCTTGGACATGTTGTCCAAATATGGTATGACAGGCTGTAAGCCTATTTCTGTGCCATTAGATCAGAATGGCAAGTTGAGTGCAGATTCAGGAGAGATCTTGGAGGATCCTACTATGTACAGACGCATAGTAGGAAGTTTGATCTACATGACGATCACCAGACCAGATTTGAGCTATGCTGTTGGGTTGGTGAGTCAGTTTATGCAGGTTCCACGGAAACCGCATTTGGATGCAATGAGACGCATACTGAGGTATGTGAAGTCTACTTTGCATTGTGGACTATTCTATGAGACTGGGACAGAGATATGTGTACATGGGTACACAGATGCAGATTGGGCTGGTAGTATCTCAGACAGAAGATCTACCAGTGGATTCATGTTTTCTTTGGGGAGTGCTGCTGTGACTTGGAGCAGCAAGAAGCAGCCTACGGTTGCTCTATCGAGTACGGAGGCCGAGTAGTACAGAGGAGCTGCTATGGCAGCATGTGAGGTAGCTTGGTTGAGGAAGCTACTTGCAGATTTGGGTCTATCAGTGGATAGACAAGTTGTCATTTTCTGTGACAACATTAGCAGTATACAGTTGGCCAGGAACCCAGTCTTTCATGCTCGTACGAAGCACATAGAGGTCCACTACCACTTCGTCAGAGAGAAGGTCTTGGCAGGAGACCTTGACCTTGTTTATGTCAGCACAGAGGATCAGGTAGCTGACATCTTCACCAAAGCATTGGTAACAGAGAAGCTCCGCAGATTCAGGGCTTCGCTTGGTGTACATGAGATGGAGTTGAGCTCGACGGGGAGTGTTGAGATATCGAGCTCTAGTGAGGCGGTGGCCACCACTGATGACCCGCCTGGGGGATAGGCCCCGCACTTACACCACTGGCATGGTTGGTGAGATCTTGGGTGATATGCGGCCAGTGGGATGACAGGCTGTGTGACAGCCACTCTAGAGACTGGCATAGTTATAGCGCCAGCTCATTTAGTCGGGTTCACACTATAGAGAACCCGTGTATGTATTTGGTTGAGTACCTTTCATATTGTGTGTACTCTTATTCTTGTATATGGTGTGTTGAGTGTTGAGTAGAGAAGAAGAAGATTTTCAGCCTCTCACCTTGTGTGTTCTCTATTAGGGTTTTGTGAGTGTGTGTGTGTGCTTGCAAGAGCTCAAGCTCTCTTCCCCCTTGCATCTTTTCATGGGCGAGACGGCCTGATTAGACTGGTATGAAGGGGTTGGTCTCTGAATTCGGGGTCCTTGACTTCCCTGTTGACATGGCAGGAGTCGGGCAATCTTTTAACTGGTGACCAAAACCCTGGCATCCAAAACATCGGTTTTCAGTTCTGAGCTCATCCCTCTGATTTCTTGAAAGAGGTGAAGCTCCTGAGAAAGTATTCTGGGGGAAGGGTATTCCTTCACTTCTGAATCTTCCTGCATCTTGATTCTGATGCGGGCCTTGCTGCCTCTTCGGGGGTGGAAAGTTTGAAGTACTTCCTTGGGCTTGGAATCTTTTAAAGTTAGAGGGTGCAGGCTTCGGCGGGACCTTTACTACAAACGCTTTGGCAAAATCTTTTGCCATTGGGCCTATCCCCCAGGCGGGTCATCAGTGGCCACCGCCTCACTAGAGCTCGATATCTCAACAGCCCAAGCTAGGGAAACCCCAGAAGAACTCCAGCTCAGCCATCTGCCTCTGTCCAGAGTAACCTCAGAACTCCTTCCCAGAACTGGGGCAACCAAAGAGAAAGAGTTCCACCTCAGACTGCAGCAGCCAAAGCAGTCACAATTTCAGATATAGTAGAAGAGGAAAAAGGGTAGATCTATGCTGCAATTGAAAATCAAGGGCCTAATCAACAGTTCTCCGTCATCCATACTCCAGCAGAGTATCAGGGTAAGTCTTTTAAGCTTTTGATTGATTCAGGCAGTTCTCATTCATTCATTTCCCCTGGATGCTTGCGAAAACCTATGCAAGTTGAATTGGCCAATGGGAAGACTCTTTTCACTCACCATCAGACAGATCTTATCCAATTCAATCTAGATGGTAATGTAACCGACTGTCAGTTTAAAGTCTTACCTCTGGGAGTTTTTGACGGGATCCTTGGAATGGATTGGCTCCACAAAAATCAAGCTGACATACACTGTCACAATGGAACCATTTCCTTCCATGACCTTCATGGGAACAAAGTTCAAGGAACTGGAGTTTCCGGTCTATGCATAAAAATTGATTTTAATGAGAATAACACTTTTGTAATAAAAAAATTCCTTTATGCATCTTTCTATGCATAAAAATCAAATTTAATGGAAATAGCACTTTTGTAATAAAAAATTTCCTTTATGCATCTTTCTATGCATAAAAATCAATTTTTAATGAGAATAACACTTTTGTAAATAAAAAAATTCCTTTATGCATCTTTTTATGCATAAAAATCAAATTTAATAAGAATAACACTTTTGTAAATAAAAAAAAATTCTTTATGCATCTTTCTATGCATAAAAATCAAATTTAATGAGAGTAACACTTTTGTAATAAAAAAATTCCTTTATGCATCTTTCTATTCATAAAAATTAAATTGAATGAGAATAACACTTTTGTAATTAAAAATTTCCTTTATGCATCTTTCTATGCATAAAAATCAAATTTAATGAGAATAACACTTTTGTAATAAAAAAATTTCGTTTATACATCTTTCTATGCATAGAAATCAATTTTAATAATTAATATCAGTGATATTCATGCATATTCATAGGTGAATATGTACATGGAGTAATTAGAATATTTCTTTTAGATGCAAAAATGGTGGGAATTACTCTTTTGGAATAACATACAAATAAAATTTCTTTTCCACAAAATTTTGGAAAATTTTACCATAACCTACTTTTTGTATGGCTGACCGTTTCTCAATTTTATCATTCTTTATTTAACTTAAATTAACTCAATTTAGATTTATAGAACTCTAGTCTACACAATTTTATAAATTCAAGAGAGTAAACAATAAAAAGAGTTTAGTTAATCTTTCTAGGATTGAGAAAGGTTAGAATGTAAAGAGGAGAAGGGGGTGGCCTTTTTATTAAAGGCATAGCATTTGAATTTAATTCAACATCTGCAAAACATAAATATTAAGAAAACCATAGATTCTTCATTAATAAAACAAGTAAGAAAATTAGCTTACATGGAGCTTGTAAGCTCTCCTTTGGCTTGAGGGATTGAGGGTTCTACTCTTGTTTGAAGTAAGAGTGGCCACCAATTCACTTTGGAGAGGATTAAGCAAAAAACAATTGAATTATCAAAAAATTCAATGTAGATGGCTCAAGACAGAAGCAGAGTAACAGTGCATAAACACCATTAAGCTTTTACAAAGGGGGAGGATTCTATTTATAGGAAAAAGTGAGCCTCTAACCAAGCAAACTGATTCTAGAATTTTCCAGATCAGTTTGGTCAATTTTGACCATTTTTGGGCAGTTTAGCTTACTTTTTGGATCTAGTTTTGAAATAGGAGAGAGGAGAGATGAAAATATCTCATTTTATTGATTAAAAATTGGGGGTAATGATGAGAAAAAGGTGCCTACTTCATGAGGGGAGATCCCCACAACATTGAGGTGTCAAAATTCAGTTTTTTAATTATTTTCTTTCGTCCTTAGTCCCCTCTTCATCTTATGTGAGCATTTACTCATTTTTGGGGGGGGGGGTTTCTTTTATTCTTTAATTTATCTCCTCCCTACATTTGGATTAATCTTATTGGTCCATAGGAACTTTAATTAGACCATAATCCAAAAATTTCTAAAAATTTGGACCCTTAGGCTAAAGTCATTTATACCTACTTTTAATTCCAATTGCACATTGAAAAGTTATTTTTGAATTTTTGCTTCAGAGGAAATCATTTTACACACTAGGAGGATTTTTTAATCAGAAAATATCTCAATTTTGAATTACCTCCCTCTAGACATTTTCTCTCTCCCAGCCAAAATAGGGTAAAACAGGATCTTTCTTTTATTTCAGAGAGGGGAATAATTATAAGATCAGAAGGGGAGGTTCTTACACCTACACACCTCAAAAGCTGGAGGTAGGAATCTTACAATTGTGGAAACAGCCAGGGTGGCATGGAAAAACCATTGCGACACTAACCATCTGGATAGGAATACCCAGTCCCCTGGAATGATCTCAAAGCCTATCTAAGAAAGAGATTTTGTCCCCCTGGATTTTTAGATGAAAAGATGCAGGGGAGAAGAGAGCTTGAGCTCTTGCAGGCACACACACACACTCACAAAACCCTAAAAGAGAACACACAAGGTGAGAGGCTGAAAATCTTCTTCTTCACACAACAGTCAGTACACAGATAAGTACACCAAATATGAAAAGCTACTCAACCAAATACATATAAGGGTTCTCTATAGTGTGAACCCAACTAAATGAGCTGGCGCTATAACTATGCCAGTCTCTAGAATGGCTGTCACACAGCCTGCCATCCCACTGGCCGCATATCACCCATGATCTCACCAACCATGCCAGTGGTGTAAGTGTGGGGCCTATCCCCCAGGTGGGTCATCAGTGTCCACCGCCTCACTAAATGAGCTCGATATCTCAACATTAGAAACCAAGATAAATGAAATCTTAGAACTAAACCAGGGGATCAAATCTATTAAAGAATATCACCAAGCATTTGCTCTTCTCCCTTAAGTACTCAACCACCGCGCTAGATGAAGAGCAACTTATGGCCAGGTTCATTCGGGGAATGAACGAACCTTTAGACACCTTGGTCAAGAATGCCAAGCCAGTGTCTATGGCTGAAAGTATAAGAATGGCGAAGGACTTCGCCAAAGCCTTCATTGTTAAAGTCCCGCCAAAGCCAGCTCCCTCATCCTTCAAGAGATTCCAGACCCCGGGAAGTTCTTCCAATCTTCCGCCTCCAAAGAGACACCAAGGTCCCAACCAAAATCTGGAGTTAGGAAGTTTCAAGAATGAAGGAAGACCTTTTTGTCGAAGCTCTTTCTCAGGAACTCCGGCTCTTTCAAGAATGCAGAGGGAAGAGCTTCGAAGTGAGAACAGGTGCTTCGGATGTCAGGGGCTTGGGCACCAGCTCAAGGATTGCCCATCTCCTTCTATGGGCCAAGGAAGCCAAGGTCCCAGAGTTCAAAGAGAGACTCCTTCGTATCAGTCCAATCAGGGTCCCCTGCGCCAAAATTAGGGCCAGCTTAGCCTACAGCCTCCATGCAAAGCAATCTCCAAAATCCCTCCCAGAATTAGGGAAAACCAAAGAGAGAGAGTTCCACCTCAGACTGCAGTAGCTAGAGCTGTCACTATAGCTGAGGAAGCGGAGGAAGAAAAAGGACAAATCTATGCCACAATTAATTGTCAATTTTCAGTCCTCCAGACTCTAGCAGAGTATGAGGGTAAGCAATTCAAGCTTTTGATTCATTCAGGCAGTATTCATTCTTTTATATCCCCATGATGTTTGCGTAAGTTAGTCCTTAATCAAAAATCAGGGAAACGTATGCAAGTGGAATTGGCCAGTGGAAAGATTCTTTTCACACACCTTGAGACAGACCTTATTCAGTTTAGTCTAGATGGGAACGTAACAGAGTGCCAGTTCAAAGTCCTACCCTTGGGAATCTATGATGGAATCCTTGGAATGGATTGGCTCCATAAGAATCAGGCTGACATTCATTGTCACAATGGATTGGCTTCATAAGAATCAGGCTGACATTCATTGTCACAATGGAACCATCTCTTTCCTTGATCTTCACGGGAATAAAGTTCAAGGAACTGGAATTTCCTGATCCCCAGTGCTACAATTAGTCAAGGCTTCTAAATTGTCAAAAGGGCTCAAAAAGAGGCAAGTTATTTATGTCGTCAAGATAAATCCGATAGATATAAAATGCAAGGCTAAAGAACCAGAGTAGTTAAGTGAGTATGCAGATGTATTCCCTGAAGAAGAGCTGACTGAGATACCTCCGACTCGCAAAGTAGATCATGAGATCGAGTTAACCCTAGTATGAGATCCCTCTGCCCCCTCTGCGCATCAGATTCTCGGTAGTAGCTGGCAGCGAAAGTAGCCCCCTCATGTGCGGGCCAGGGTTTCTCACTCGGGGCCTCGCCCTCGAATGTCCGGGCATGAGACTAGGCTGGTGGTCACTCGAAAACCGAAACCGGGAAAAATTTCCCATGCCCGGAAAGCGGGGACGATTCCACCTTTTTGAATTTTTCTTAACGAGTTTTCTAAAGAGATCAAAATCTAAACTATCCTCCACCTGAATAAACCAGATAGAAGGAAATTATCCCTGATATAATTTGATCATCTGAGCAATTCAATGCTTTTTTCCTAATCAAGATTAGGCACAACCGTTGATCCACTCAATCGAGAAATTTATCAGGGCATTAACTATATACTCGAAACCTAGCGTAATCCTAAGATTTTTCAGTTTGATTATTAAAACTCCATGATTCCAGCCTAACCCCATCCGGCCCATGGGTTAGCCACCACCCTACCACTGGAATCGGTGGAACCAAACAAGTACTCACCCACCCATAATTGAAATGCCTTTCTTAACTTTAGCTTTAGAAAACAGATACGCACACACTCCTCTTTAAAACTTTAATAAAAACAATCCATTGACAAACAATTTACTGGTTACACATGTCATACTTCAAAATTTCCATTGAGTCTTTGTTTCTCACAAAACAGTATCACTCTCGACTCACCGCCATTGAGACCAGCGAGTCAACAATGAGATCTAGTGATAGATTACAATAACATTGGTCTATCATACCCTCGACATACGTATGGGTGTCCTCGGCACCGCGAGCCCGTGCATCGCCTGGTCAGAACCCTCCAGGATCCTCCTTAGGTGTCCTGGCATTTCACTCAGGGACCGCTTCGTCGGCCCTCGTCCATCGTACCGGAAGCGCACCATTTTAACCATACCGAGGCTGGTCAAGACCTCGGCAGGCTTTGCCGCGTGAGCTATCCCTCGAACACTCCCCGCCAGTTGTTGCAACCCAACTTCCCTTAGATAAACATATATGCCAAATGCTCCCTCCAGCATTCTGGCGTAAGACAGTCTTTTAAGAAAACAGAGTTTCTATGCAAGTTTATAGTTTTGATTTTGTTTGAATACCATGAATAAATCTTAATTAAATCCGTATCCCAATACTTCTAGATCCAGTCTGAATTCCAAACAAAATTCCTCGAATTCTGTTAACTTGATCCTCAGATCAAAATCAAAAGTCTTAACTTAGCTTCAGATTCGATGGGGGATTTGAGTACATTTTTCCTGAACTGGGCACATTGTCATTGGTTGAATTTGACGAAGGAATTAGGTCTTGATCAATAGTCTGAATCTGAGTTTGGGTCTGGAAAGGTTCTTCTTAAACTATCTCTCTTGAAGGTACTATTTCAATTTCTCTTTTTCTAAATTTCGTTCGACGAATATTTGCTTACAGGTTTCTAAAACATGGATTTCTTAAGAGGAATAAATTAATCATTTATCTCGATCTCTGACTTCGATAGTTTTATTGAATTTTTTTCATTACGGTAGCATTTCTTCTCACAGATTATCTACTTACTCATTTTTCCAATTTTTGCAAAAATTAAATAGAGGATTAAGGAGAACCCTTATTTAATTATAAAGATTCTATATGCATCTAATTATGCATAAAATCCGATTCTGATGAAAGTCACACTTTTATCATCATAAAAAAATCATTTATGGTGAAAATCACTCTTTTAATAAAAAAAATATCTTTTATGTACCCATTTATGCATAAAAAACCATTTATGATGAAAATCACACTTTTAATATAAAAAAATATCTTTTATGCACCCATTTATGCATAAAAATCATTTATGATGAAAATCACACTTTTAATATAAAAAATATCTTTTCTCGAACATGTTTATGCATAAAAATCATCTATGATGAAAATCACACTTTTAATATTAAAAAATATCTTTTATGCATATGTTTATGCATAAAAATCATTTATTGATGAAAATCACACTTTTAATATAAAAACAATATCTTTTATGCACCCATTTATGCATAAAAACCATTTATGATGAAAGTAACACTTTTATAATAAAAATAATAATCTTTTATGCATACTTCTATGCATGAAAATCAAATATGATAAAAGTAACACTTTTATAATTAAAAAAATATCTTTTATACATAAAAATCCATTTTGATGAAAGTAACACTTTCATAATAAAAGAAAATTATTCCTTTATGCATAAAATCTATTTTGATGAAAGTAATACTTTCATAATAAAAAGAAAATTATTCCTTTATGCATAAAAATCTATTTTGATGAAAGTAACACTTTCATAATAAAAGAAAATTATTCTTTTATGCATAAAATCTATTTTGATAAAAATAACACTTTCATTTAATAAAAGAAAATTATTCCTTTATGCATAAAATAATAATAATCAATATGCATTTTCTATGCATGAAAATGACACTCTTAGAGTATAGAATTGATAGGAATTACTCTTTTAGCATAATAAAAGATAATTCTTATTTCCAAAAATTTTGCCATAACCTCCTTTGTATGGTTGACCATTTTTTAATTTTTCCTACTTTATTTTGTCATAAAAATTAACTCTAATTGATTTAAACTAATCTATACTAATCAAAATTCACTTATATAAGAGAAAACATTATAAAAAGTTTAATTCCATCAATTATCACATAGCTAGGATAAAGAAGGGTTGATTTACTAGAGAAGAGAGGGGAATGCCTTTTACAATGAGACATAAAATCATTTGCAAGATAGGGAAGACAAAAATCATAAAAGAAATCATAAAAAACCATGAATTGAATGAGAAAGAGAAGAATCTCTAACTTACTAATGAATCTGAGAGCTTTCCTTTCGCTTAATGGTTTGAGGGTTCAACTCTTGTTTGAGACAAGAGTGGCCACCAATCTTTTGGAAGAGGGAGGGTCAAAAACTAATGAATTATGAATTGTTTTTGGCACTTGGGAGAGGCAGGGTAACAGTGCATAACACTATTGAGTTTCAACAAAGGGGAGGGCTTCTATTTATAGGTAAAAGTGAGCTTCTAACCAAGCCAACTGATTTTAGAATTTTCCAGATCAGTTTGGTCAATTTTTGACCATTTTTAGGTCAGTTTTGCTCACTTTTTGGATCTAGTTGAAACAGGAGAGAGGAGAGATAAAAATATCCCATTATTTGGGATTTTAAAACTTATTCAAGCATGTGAAATAGGTGCCTCCTTCATGAGGGTAATTCCCCCATGCAGAGGTGTCAAAAATGCATCATTTCACCTAAATATCTCTCTTTTTTAACTATTGACCTTGTCCTTAGTCAACTCTTCATCTTATGTGAGTATTTACTCATTTTTGGGGGATTTTTCTTTTATTTCTTCATTTATCTCCTCCCTACATTTGGATGAATCTTATTGGTCCATAGGAACCTTAATTTAAATTTTTGAAAAATTCTTCACCCCCAGGATAATGCTTCTTGAACAGATTATACTTAATTTCTAATGCACCTTCTAAAAATCTTTTTAAACTTCTATTTCAGGGGAACTTATTTTAATAAGATGAGATATTTTTCTATCCAAAATAATTTAAAATCTGAATATTCTCTTTCTAGAACATTTTCTCTCTCTAGGCCAAAACTGGTAGAAACAAGATCTTTTATATTTCTGAAGAGGGATTTGATTACAGGGGAAGATGCTGGACATCTTAAGAGGCTGGGGAGGAATCTTACATTCTCTCCCACTTGAAAAACGCGAGATGTCCTCATCTTGCAAACTGGGGATAATCCCGCAAACAGATCGGTTTTATTCTCCCAGGTGGCATCTTCAAAAGGATAGAACTTCCATTTCACTAATATTTCTCTGAGAATTCTGTTCCTGAGAATCTTTTCTCGAACATCAAGAATTTCCTCAGGTTGGAGTTCCATCTGCTGTTGGGTTGAAGAGGTTAGGATTCCATCATCATGACTTGGGCTTGGCACATATTTCTTTAGAAGGCTTACATGAAATACATTATGAACTTTGAGATGAGGAGGCAGAAGAAGCTCGTAGGCTAAGTCACCTACTTTCTTTGTAATCAGATATGGCCCACAATATCTGGGGGATAACTTCTTGTACTTCCCAAGAGATAAAGAACTTCTTTTGGGCCGTACTCGAATGAAGACCATAGCTGCTTCTTTGAATTCTCTGTCTGTCCTCTTCTTATCTGCATACTACTTCTGTCGATCCTGGGCAGCTTTAATATCTTTACGAATTGCCTATATCTGCTGCTCCATGTCGTCAAGCATTTGTCTGGACATCTCGACCCTAATCAATGGGTCGGACCAAGTTAATGGAGTTAAGCAATCAAGATGTCCATGCAAAGCTTTGAAAGGGTTCATCCCAATACTTCTG
Organism: Cibotium barometz; assembly: GCF_041138505.1. Taxonomy (NCBI): domain Eukaryota; kingdom Viridiplantae; phylum Streptophyta; class Polypodiopsida; order Cyatheales; family Cibotiaceae; genus Cibotium; species Cibotium barometz. Next base: position 11,155,628 of record NC_141109.1, read on the forward strand.
TGATAAGAAGCATTGTAGGTGAACTCGACTAGGTGCAGATAGCTTAGCCACTTCTTGGGTTCTCTGCCTGCCACCACAGCATGATCGAAGTATATCTTCGCTTACTTGATTTACCCTTTCAGTTTGACCATCGGTCTCAGGGTGATAAGCTGTGCTGAGATCCAAGAAAGTTTCCACTCTTATGCATAAATTCAATTTGGTAGGAATTACACTTTTAGAATAAAAGAATTTCTCTTATGCATCTAAGTTATGCATAAAATCCATTTATGATGAAAATCACACTTTTAGTATAAAAAGAATATCTTTTATGCATACCTCTATACATGAAATCCAATATGATAAAAGTAACACTTTTATAATAAAATAATCAACTTTTATGCATACCTCTATGCATGAAATCCAAATATGATAAAAGTCACACTTTTATAATAAAATAATCAACTTTTATGCATACCTCTATGCATGAAATCCAAATATGATAAAAGTCACACTTTTACAATAAAATAATCAACTTTTATGCATACCTCTATTCATGAAATCCAAATATGATAAAAGTCACACTTTTACAATAAGATAATCAACTTTTATGCATACCTCTATGCATGAAATCCAAATATGATAAAAGTCACACTTTTACAATAAAATAATCAACTTTTATGCATACCTCTATGCATGAAATCCAAATATGATAAAAGTCACACTTTTATAATAAAATAATCAACTTTTATGCATACCTCTATGCATGAAATCCAAATATGATAAAAGTCACACTTTTATAATAAAATAATCAACTTTTATGCATACCTCTATGCATGAAATCCAAATATGATAAAAGTCACACTTTTATATTAAAATAATAATTCTTTTATGCATACCTCTATGCATGAAATCCAAATATGATAAAAGAAACACTTTTATATTAAAATAATAATTCTTTTATGCATACCTCTATGCATGAAATCCAAATATGACATAAAAATCAATTTCTCCATGATTACAATAAAATTCTTTCAATTAATCTAGGATGATAATTCCTAGAATATGGTAGGAAGTTCTCTTTTCATGCTTTGAATAAAATTATTTTATGTGTAATTTTTATAAAAATTTTGCCATAGCTCCGCTACTATGACTGATAAATCTCAATTTATTTTGAAGGATAAAGCTTATCATTAAGAAAATGATTAGAATGATCCCTAATTGGATCATTAACCCAATAATGGGTTGAATCATCAATATTCATGAAATACATAAACTAAAAGTATAGAAAAAAGCCATTAATTTGGCCTCAAGCATAGCTTAATCTTGGATTAAGGAAAAGCTTTATGAAAAGCTTCATTTGGATTGAGAATGGGTCATGAGTATGACCATTTCTTGAGTGAGAGAGAGAAATTACATAAAAACCATTAGAATTAAGCATAAATGGAAATTTATGTAATTCTTAACTATCATTAATCAATTAACTTCAATAGCATTCATCAAATTATGTAACTTTTCACTAACATTCATCAATTAACTTCAATAGCATTCAAAAACCATTCCAATTAAGCTTCTCAAGCTTGAGAGGGGTTGAGAAGAGAGAAACATTGAGAAATTATAGAAAAGATCAAAATTCACCATTTACCTTACAAATTGCTTGTTTCTTTGTTCACAGTAGAGGCCCCCAACCAATCAATTGGTTAAGTATGTTGATGGAGCCACCAATGGGGATTGAAGAAAGAGGGAAGCTCCAAAAACTATTAAATTATTAATGAATTCACAGTTCTTGGCTTAGGTGGAGTAGAGTAACGATGCATAAACACTATATATTTTTCAACAAGGGGGAGGCTTCTATTTATAGGAAAAATTGAAACTGATTCTAGAATTTTTTAAATCAGTTTGGTCAATATTTGACCATTTTTAGGTCAGTTAAGCTAACTTTTTGGAACTAGACTTGAATGAGGAGAGAGGAGAGATGAAATATCTCAATTTTTATGAGTTTAAAACTCATTCAAGCATGTGAAATATGCACCTCCTTTAAAGAACTCCCCTTCCTTACATATGTGTCAAAATGGAATCATTATACCCAAAATATCTCATATTTTTAATATTGCTCATAGTTTTTTACTAATAAACCTTGTACATTTTCAACTCTTCATCTTATGTGAGCATTTACTCATTTTTGGATACCTAAAATAATCTCATATTTTTAATATTACTCATAGTTTTTTACTAATAAACCTTGTACATTTTCAACTCTTCATCTTATGTGAGCATTTACTCATTTTTGGGTATCTTCTTTTACAAATTGGATTTATCTCCTCCCTACACATGGATTGATGCTATTGGCCCATAGGAACCTTAATTGGACCATAATCCAAAAATTTCTGAAAATCTAGACCCTTAGGCTAAGGTCCTTTATACCCATTTCCAATTAATTCCAATTGCACATTGGAAAGTTCTTTTTGAATTTCTGTTTCACGGGAACTTATTTTAATAAGATGAGATAATTTTCTATCCAAAAATATTAAAAATCTGAATATTATCTCTCTAGAATATTTTCTCTCTCTAGGTTAAAACAGTTAGAAACAAGTCTTTTATATTTCTGAAGAGGGATTGATTACAGGGGAAGATGCTGGACATTTTGAGAGGCTGGGGAGGAATCTTACAGATGTGATATGTGATGTGAATGAATATGATGTGATGAGATGTGGATATGGGTAGATGCAAGTGGATGAGATCTGATGAGGATAAATGAGAAAAGATGTGATGAGATGGAAGATGATGTGATGAGAATGGGAATACATATGAAATAAATGAGGATTGATGTGGAATAATGTGGAAAGATGAGAGTTTGTTATAGAAACTGTATTTATGACCTATTTTTAAATGACTGTTTTATGTCAAAAATGCTGGGAAAACATTTTGATCGTCTTGTGAAGAATGAGGTTGTGGAGACCTATCTTATAAAGTTGCAACAGCTGACGGAGAGTCAACGGAGGATGTCTCACGTAGCAAGGTCAGCCGAGGTCTTGACCAGCCTCGGTTTGATTTAAATGGTGAGCTTCCGAAACGGTGGATGAGGGACTAAGGAAGCGGCCTATGAGTGAAGCGCTAGGTGACCTGCGAAGGATCCTAGAGGGTGCTGACCATACGGTGCTCGGGCTCTGAGTCGCCAAAGATACCCACACGTACGTCGTGGAAGATATTGGAACAAGGAGTAAGAGTTGTTTTCTGAATTCGAGCATGGATCTGGTTGATTGACCTTGTTGGTCCTCACGGATGAGTCCATGGCTCTTTTATATGGATCTGTTGGTTGATCTTGCTGATCTTCAGCAGAGATTCCATTTTGATTTTTATAAGCGAATATATTACCGGGTACTATGAGCTAGGAACTATTGAAATGGCCTCTGAGTGGACAGGTGGTGAGCGTTTTGGTTGCCAATGATGCCATAAGTACTCCGATGAAGGAAAAATTGGAAATTAGGATTCAACCGGATATTTTGAAAGATTATGATCAAGGATACTATAGTTTCATTAAAAGATTGTTTTAAAAGGTAATTTCATATTGGGTGTGTAAGTGGTGTGACTAGTTTTAAGTTTGCATGAATATCCAGCTAGGGGGCCTGGGAATTCTTCTCTCTGGTACCCGGGACAAAACCTAACCAAATTCTTAAATTGATCCCATCACTACAGTGGTTGGGCAGTTGGCTAACCCACGGGACTGGATGGGGTTAGACTAGACTGATGGATCCCTAAAATGAGACTCAATTCTGATATGGTACGATAGATGAAGTAAATCCCGGATAAAAATTATTCTATGGAAAAGAATCAACGGTTGTGCCTCTCAATGAGGAAAAAAGCGTTGGTCTCTATGATTCAAGTGCAAGTCTTTTCCTTGATCTGACTATGATACTTATAGGTTCGGTCAGATCGGTTTAGTTAGTTAAGGCTCTTGACTACGTTAGAGTAAAAATATCCTGGAGGAATCGCCCGTGCTTTTCGAGTGAGGGAAGTTTTTCCGGGTTTGGTTTTAGAAGAACCGAGGGATTAGTCTCTTGTTCGGATATCCGTAAGCGAGGCCCCGAGTGAGGGACCCTGCCCCGCATAAGAAGTGCTGCTAACACCCATGAATTCGTTGCACGAAGGCAACAGGGATCTTTCAACAATCTTCAGCCTAGCGAGAGTCTTTTTGCTCCTCTCCTTGTATCTGGTGACATCAAAATATTCCTCCATGGCTTCAACCCACTTCTCCTCCACAGCCTTGCCCAAGTTCTCCCCTTCACCCTTGAAGGGTCCTGGCTGAGTTCTTTGAAGAGCCTTGCGAACGTCGGGGTCAAGCTCTTCAGTGAGAGGATTCAGCTGTCGGCCACGGTTCCCTCGCCTCATAATTCTGCCAAAAATGATACATTATTAAATTTTTATTTTGATTTTGTCAACGAGATCCTAAGACTTAAGAGGTTCGAAAAAAAAAATTTCTTAAACAAGATAAAAGATCTTATTGGAGATCTATGACATATGTCTGAGTAGCAGATTTTGTTTCATCAATTTGTCATATAATAAACAATCACTTATCAATTTCTGTTTTGTGCACATGAGATGGATGTTTTGAGTACATTGTGGATGAAGAATTGTGGATGAAGCAGGACATTTTTTAGTGTCATGGTGGTCAAAGGTTTTACAATATATGCAGTATAGAAGGACAGGTGCCTTGTATGCACAATGAGGATTAGGATGATCATAGTGATTGCACTCAACACAAGGCATTTCGTTCCTCACTTTTAGAGGCATTAAGGATGTCTGGTTTTGAAGATTTTCATCCTCTCTTAGGGGTGTTTGCCTATAAGGTTTTAAGCAAGGCTGCATAAAATTCTAGGAATGTCAATTCTGAGATCGATCTTTCTTTTGCCATAACTTCACTTGGTTAAGATGAGGAACACCTCGTAGCAGGATCATCTTCTAGCATGTTGTCATTTAAACGTATTGCTTCTTTACAACATTGATTGAATGTTTCTGGATTGGATACAATGATCAAGTTGTGTAAGCTGTTATTCTTCAAGCCCATCATGAAACATTTCCTCAATTGAACATCGTTTAATTTTTCCTATGACTCACAATGTGAGTTCAAGAGTTTTATCCTAAGGATAAAATCTCTAATGGATTCATTTGGTTGACGCTCAATTGAATAGAGTTCTATTGCTGCACTCCACCGATCACCTTGTCTGGGGAAAAACCATGTTTAAAGGCTAATTTCAAGGTTTTGAAGTTGGTCTTGATTACTGGCATATCAATGCGATCAACCATTGCGACTAGTTTTTCTCTCTAAGCATAAGTTCAATGCATGTATCTTAGTGGGGTAGTTGGGATTTCCAAAGGCTTCACATCTCTATTCAAACATTTGAATGAATTGAACAGGGTCTGTTGTTCCATCAAATTTGCCCATAATTTGAAAAATTTATACGGTCGTATTTCTGTATGAATCATCGAGGCCGTATGTGAGTGCTCTTGTTGGAAGAGACTCAGTGAGTCCTTGGGCCACCCCCCTCCCTAGACTTTTCAGAATGTCCAAGGTGTGGGCATCCAGGAAAGGGTTGGTACTTATGAGACTTGCAAGAATGTTAGGCAAGGGACCAAAGCCCAGTGGGATCGAAGTCATAGGGGGTGTAAAACCCGATGACATGCTTGTTATAGTAGGCATGCCCAATGGCATGGGGAGGTGAATTTGCGGCATAGATCTCAATGGCTCGAAGATGTCAGCCATTGGGTTCAATGCTTGTGTGATCCCTGGTAATTCCTCTATCGTGGCCATGTCTGAGTGCCTAAATGTTCCTTAAAATGAGCAATCACAGTGTTTTTTTAGGGGTTTTTTTTTGCTTTTTATACTTTCCCACAGCCTGTTTAGACTTAAGAGGCTTGGCGTACTCTTCGTTGGATCAAACACGTGTCCGTTTGCCCTAATTAGCTTAGGCACTATAGCCACGTGAACGACTTGAGATATTTTTCCAAAAAAAGCATATGCTAGGAAATTCCGAGATGGAAGAGGAGGTCTTGAAACCTATTTTCCACTGTCTCAAGATGAAAAAATTTTGTAAGATTCTTTTTTCTATTTTGCAGCACGTTTTTCAAGGTGTTCCAAAAGGAATTTTGAAAAACTCTGTATGAGGGAGTTGTAGTGATTTTGGAGTACTATAACTTTGTTTCCCTGAGTTGTCCGTGATTTTGTCATTTAGACCCTCAAAAAGTAGCCCGAATATGGCTTGTCGTCGTTTTCGCACTGTTTTTTGTAATTTTCCAGGGTTTTTGGGCCGTTTTTGCCTCGATTTTCGGGTCAAAATTTGAGGCTGCTGGTCGAAGGCCAAAATGGTTGATTTTGACTTCGGACGACCAAGTCCAAAGTCAAAGAGCTCGATGTCAGCTTTCCAGTTGACCTTAGAGCGCCTTTATCAGATATATGGTTTAACAGATACGGGCCTCCAAATAGGGGTGTTTTCCAAATTTTTTTAAAGGAATATTAAATTCATTTTTTTAACGTCTGACTTCGCCTGACTTTTCACGGCCTGAACTTTCATGGCTCACGGCCTGGTCTTTCATGGCCGAAACTTTTATGGAATTTTTTTTATTTTTAATTTTTTTTTGGAGTCTAGTGGGAAATACGAATTTTCCTTTTTAGGAGGGAATAGTTTTTTAATTTAAAATGAAAGGGGTATGGGCATTTTCCCAAAAAGAAGTGGGAATCAAAAAAGTCAACCTTTTAATGACACCCCTTACACCCCTTACAGCCCTCATAAATGACCCCTTACAGCCCTCATAAATGACTCCCAAAATGGACAATTTTGAAAACTCTCAGCATCTACTCATTGAATGCTCATTAGCCTTAATGAGTTATGTAAAAAAAGTGATTAATTATTAATCCAAAATTAATCCTTTCACTAATCTTTCCCTCTTTTACACTAATCAAGGACTCTAATTAACCACTAATCCCTAATTAATTCACACACAATTGAGCACATCATTGGATAGAGCAAGGGAATGCTAATCTTTGTGCATCAACAATTATGTAAATTAATCTAAAATAGGAAATTAATTAAACTCTTAATTATGATCTCCTCTTTTAAGGTAAAATTAAGCAAAGATAGTCAAATTTCTCCAATTGATGTGATTAGGTGTTTTGATGCATCTAGATGCTCTCAAAACACTCAAAAACCTCAATTTCTACTACTCATGATCAATTTAGACCCCACTTAACACATTTTCTAATTTTTTAGCCTTTTGAACAAGATTAATCTTCCTTAATGACAAAAACCAATCCATTAAGAGACATTAGTCAAATTCAAGGGTTTTTTGATGGTTTTAAGAATTTTTTTGGAAGATTAAGCTACTCCTAATACTTGCTAACACTCTAATCCAAATAATTTCAATAAAAAACACACAATTAAACTAAAATTAACAATCTTAGTTCTATGTTTAAACTAAAGAGAGCTAACATTCACTAGAAATCGCATTCTATTGCATTGTTTGATGCAATGGATGCAAACTAAGCCTAATATAAACTATGTGCAAGCCCTTAGAACATGAAAAACCACCAAAACAATAAATTAATCTAAAAATAAAGCAAAAAGCATTCTTTTCAAAAACAAAAATGAGAGCTATTCTATACCAAATCTCACACAAATCCACATCTTTTTCATGGAAAACCATTAATCAAGATAATGGGCAATGGGTTATGCGTAGATTAGAGGCAAAACAATGGAAAAAGCCAAGGGATGGCTCCCCAATAGCGACGCCAAAAATGTTATGGCTCACCCTAACCCTCCTTGAAATACATCCAAAAAGAGATTACTTGGTGAACCGCAACTGTCGTGAGTGAGGATCTTTCCAATGGCTGAGCTCGTAACCCTTGAGGTCTCCAAGCTCTACAACTCCTTGAGAAGCAATTCCACCACGTCTCCCATAAGCGTTGTCACACCGTTGCGTTGCACTACGGATCCTCGTCTCTCCTCTCACTTCACTTCACTCACACACACTCACTAGCATGCATTAGGGAGAGAGATTAGTAAGAGGATTAGCAAGATCAAGATTCAATTGCACAATGGGAGAGTATGTTGTATTATGAGAGAAATTCACTTATATGCATGGCCATAAGTGTTCACACTCACTTAAATTGTGGCCAGCTGGGCACTTTAGGCTCATAAGAGGCCTAATGCTACTACAATGACTACTCTCATAATATATCCATGAAGTACATCATTTAGGACTTTATCCTAACTTGCTACCACATGCTTTTGAAGTGGGAATCACCATAAATACTCCGTCGCACCATTACGGGCACCCGTCCAAGTTGTAGCTTTGGACCCTTTGGTGTATCTACCATGACTCCTTGATGTAAGATAATGGCGGTATCTTCAGAGACGGTCTGGCTGACGGCCACGGTTCCTCGTCTCACGATTCTACCAAAAATTTATATATTATTAAATTTTTATTTTGATATCATCCATGAGATTCTAAGACTTAAGAGGTTTGGAAAACAATTTCTTAAACAAGACAATGATCTTATTGAAGATCTATGACATATGTCCGATAACAGATTTTTCTTTATCAGATCATCCGTAAACAATCACTTATACAACAGGAAACTTTTCTTCGAAAACATTTTTATATTTAATACCAGATAAATAGGGAATTTCCATCTATAAAAACAATTTCTTTGATTAAAACGTCTTCATATTAAAGAAGCTTACGGAATGAAAATACATTATGAAAAATGCTTTTTCTGAGTTTTTATTATCAATTTCAGATAAGAATTTGTTTATTCTTATTAGCTTTCAACTTTGCTCTGATACCAACTGTGAGATCCCTCTACCCCCTCCGCATATCAGATTCTCGGTAGCTGGCAGGCGGAAGCAGCCCCCTCATGCGTGGGGCAGGGTTTCTCACTCGGGGCCTCGCCCTCGAATGTCCGGGCACGAGACTGGTGGTCACTCCGAAAACCAAAACCGGGAAAAATTTCCCATGCCCGGAAAGCGGGGACGATTCCACATTTTTGAATTTTTCTTAACGAGTTTTCTAAAGAGATCAAAATCTAAACTATCCTCCACCTAAATAAACCAGATAGAAGGAAACTATCACTGATATAATTTGATCATCTGAGCCATTCAACGCTTTTTTCCTAATCAAGATTAGGCACTGTAGCCGTTGATCCACTCAATCGAGAAATTTATCAAGGCATTAACTATATACTCGAAACCTAGCGTAATCCTAAGATTTTTCAGTTTGATTATTAAAACTCCATGATTCCAGCCTAACCCCATCCGGCCCATGGGTTAGCCACCACCCTACCACTGGAATCAGTGGAACCAAACAAGTACTCACCCACCTATAATTGAAATGCCTTTCTTAACTTTAGCTTTAGAAAACAGATACGCACACACTCCTTTTAAAACTTTAATAAAAACAATCCATTGACAAATAATTTATTGGTTACACATGTCATACTTCAAAATTTCCATTGAGTCTTTGTTTCTCACAAAACAGTATCACTATGGACTCACCGTTGAGACCAGCGAGTCAACAACGAGATCTAGTGATAGATTACAATAACATTGGTCTGTCATACAATATCTTCCTCGACATATGTATGGGTGTCCTCGGCACCGCGAGCCCGTGCATCGCCTGGTCATAACCCTCTAGGATCCTCCTTAGGTGTCCTGGCACTTCACTCAGGGACCGCTTTGTCGGCCCTCGTCCATCGTACCGGAAGCGCACCATTTTAACCATACCGAGGCTGGTCAAGACCTCGGCAAGCTTTGCCGCATGAGCTGTCCCTCGAACACTCCCCGCCAACTGTTGCAACCGAACTTCCCTTAGATAAACATATATGCCAAATGCTCCCTCCAGCATTCTGGCGTAAGACAGTCTTTTAAGAAAATAGGGTTTCTATGCAAGTTTATAGTTTTGATTTTGTTTGAATACCATGAATAAATCTTAAATCCGTATCCCAATACTTCTAGATCCAGTATAAATTCCAAACAGAATTCCTCGAATTCTCTGCCTCAGATCAAAATCAAAAGTCTTAACTTAGCTTCAGATTCGATGGGGGATTTGAGTACATTTTTCCTGAACTAGGCTTTGCTGAAAGCTAATAAAGATAAATAAATTCTTATCAAAAATTGATAATAAGAACTCAGAAAAAGCATTTTCATAATGTATTTTCATTCCGTAAGCTTCTTTAATGAAGAATTTTTAATCAAAGAAATTATTTTTATAGATGGAAGTTCCCTATTTATCTGGTATTCTCGACCTCACCCAGTCTCAAGATATGACTGCGTTCGCCTTCGAGCATCTCATTTCTTCTGCTTCAACTCGAACAAGCCGAGCAAGACTCGCACGCTATTTCGAGGATTTATATTTTCCTGACCTAGCGGAAAGACGACAACATAAGTGGTTTGCAAGGCAATTTGTCCATGCCTCTTGCGACCGGCGTGCAATGCCGAGGCAGATTCTCTCATTGGCCATGATTCTGATAAAGCTGAAAATGACATGTGGTGTCATTCTATATCATTCAACACCTCGGAATTTCAGACTTTCATGTCGAATTTATAGACTCCTTAGTCGATTTATCTCTAAGGAGAAAATAATAGCTCCCTTCGTAGTTAGAGAACTTCTGTTAACAGGGCATGACTATGGCCTAGTACGGTCCTCTTATACGTCTCCCGAGGAGATTTTGAATTTTTGGAGCCGAGCTGCTCTATGTACATATTGTAACTTTTATATAAATAAAGAAATGTTTTTCGGAGAAAAATTTCCTGTTGTATAAATGATTGTTTACGGCGGAGGATCTGATAAAGAAAAATCTATCATCGAACATATGTCATAGATCTCCAATAAGATCATTGTCTTGTTTAAGAAATTGTTTTCCGAACCTCTTAAGTCTTAGGATCTCGTGGATAATATCAAAATAAAAATTTAATAATATATAAATTTTTGGCAGAATCATGAGACGAGGAAACCGTGGGCCGTCCGCCAGACCCTGTCTCTGAAGATGACGAGCTTGACCCTGATGTTCGCAAGGCTCTTCATAGGACTCAGCCAGGACCCTTCAAAGGAGAAGGGGAGAACCTGGGCGAGGTTGTGGAGAAATGGGTAGAAGCCATGGAAGAGTATTGACGTCACAGGCTACAATGAGCGGAGCAAAATGGCTCTTGCCCGGCTGAAAATAGTGGAAACAGCCAGGGTAGCATGGAGGAACCACTATGACACCAACCGTATGGACAGAAATACTCAGTCCTGGAATGATCTAAAAACCTATCTAAGAAAGAGATTTTGTCCTCCTGGATTTTTGGAAACCAAAATGAACGAATTCTTAGACCTAAAGCAGGAGAGCAAAACCATCGAGGAATATCACCAGGCCTTTGCTCTTCTACTCAAATATTCACCACCTCTAGATGAAGAGCAACTCATGGGGCCAGGTTCATTCGGGGAATGAACGAACCCTTGGACACACTTGTCAAAAATGCCAAGCCAGTGTCCATGGCTGAAGCAGTAAGAATGGCAAAAGATTTTGCCAAAGCATTTATAGTAAAGGTCCCGCCAAAGCCTGCACCCTCTAACTTTAAAAGATTCCAAGCCTAGGGAAGTACTTCAAACTTTCCACCCTTGAAGAGACAGCAAGGCCCAAATCAGAATCAAGATGCAGGAAGATTCAGAAGTGAAGGAAGACCCTTCTCCCAGAATACTTTCTCAGGAGCCCCACCTCGTTCAAGAAATCAGAGGGATGAGCTCAGAACTGAAAACCGATGTTTTGGATGCCAGGGTTTTGGTCACTAGTTGAAAGACTGCCCGACTCCTGCCATGTCAAGGGGCAGGGAAGTCAAGGACCCCGAATTCAAAGACCAACCCCTTCATACCAGTCTAATCAGGGTCCATCTAGCCCAAGCTAGGGAAACCCCAGAAGAACTCCAGCTAAGCCATCTACCTCTGTCCAGAGTAATCTCAGAACTCCTTCCCAGAACTGGGGCAACCAAAGAGAAAGAGTTCCACCTCAGACTACAGCAGCCACCAGAGCAGTCACAATTTCAGATGTAGTAGAAGAGGAAAGAGGGCAGATCTATGCTGCAATTGAAAATCAAGGGCCTAACCAGCAGTTCTCCGTCATCCATACTCCAGCAGAGTATTAGGGTAAGCCTTTTAAGCTTTTGATTGATTCAGGCAGTTCTCATTCATTCATTTCCCCTGGATGCTTGCGTAAGCTAGTCTTAGAACAGAAATAAGGGAAACCTATGCAAGTTGAATTGGCCAGTGGGAAGATTCTTTTCACTCACCATGAGACAGATCTTGTCCAGTTCAAACTAGATGGTAATGTGACCGACTGTCAGCTCAAAGTCTTACCTCTGGGAATTTTTGACGGGATCCTTGGAATGGATTGGCTCCACAAAAATCAAGCTGACATACACTGTCACAATTGAACCATTTCCTTCCATGACCTTCATGGGAACAAAGTTCAAGGAGCTGGAGTTTCTGGATCCCCAGACCTTCAGTTAGTAAAAGCTTCTAAATTGCTAAAAGGACTTAGGAAGAAGCAGCAAATTTATGTTGTCAAAATGAACCCAGTAGACTCAAAGCTTAAGGCTAAAGAACCAGAATGGTTAAGTGAATTTGATGATCTATTCCCAGTAGAGCTAACTGAAATGCCTCTAATTCAGGAAGTATTGACCCCCGGAGCTCAGCCAATAGCCCTGCGCGCACGTACAAAATGCCAGTTCCTAAAGCCATCGAACTCAAGGAACAGCTTAGATAGCTGTTAGAACAAGGGTTTGTAAGACCCAGTGTTTCACCTTGGGGTGCGCCAGTTCTCTTTCAGAAAAAGAAAGATGGAATGCTTAGACTCTGTGTGGACTACAAAGGTCTGAATCAGCTGGACAGTTAAGAATAAGTATCCTATCCCGAGAATTGATGAGCTTTTGGACAGGCTAAATGGATCCCAGATCTTCACAAAAATAGATCTCAAATCCGGGTATTACCAGATCAGGATCAATGATCAAGATATACCAAAAACAGCCATCAATACTCGTTATGGGCATTATGAATTTACTGTCATGCCATTTGGATTAACTAATGCCCCAGCTACATTCATAGTCGAGTTCGCCTACAATGCTTCTTATCATCGAAGTATCGGGATGAGCCCTTTTAAAGCTTTGTATGGACAAGATTGCTTAACTCCATTAACTTGGTCTGACCCATTGATTAGGGTCGAGATGTCCAGACAGATGCTTGATGACATGGAGCAGCAAATGCAGGCAATTCGTAAAGATATAAAAGCTGCCCAGGATCGATAGAAGCAGTATGCAGATAAGAAGAGGACAGACAGATGCTTGATGACATGGAGCAGCAAATGCAGGCAATTCGTAAAGATATAAAAGCTGCCCAGGATCGATAGAAGCAGTATGCAGATAAGAAGAGGACAGACAGAGAAGATATGGTCTTTATTCAAGTACGGTCCAAAAGAAGTTCTTTATCTCTTGGGAAGTATAAGAAGTTCTTTATCTCTTGGGAAGTACAAGAAGTTATCCCCCAGATATTGTGGGCCATATCTGATTACAAAGAAAGTAGGTGACTTAGCCTACGAGCTTCTTCCACCTCCTCATCTCAAAGTTCATAATGTATTTCATGTAAGCCTTCTAAAGAAATATGTGCCAAGCCCAAGTCATGATGATGGAATCCTAACCTCTTCAACCCAACAGCAGATGGAACTCCAACCTGAGGAAATTCTTGATGTTCGAGAAAAGATTCTCAGGAACAGAATTCTCAGAGAAATATTAGTGAAATGGAAGTTCTATCCTTTTGAAGATGCCACCTGGGAGAATGAAACCGATCTGTTGCGGGATTATCCCCAGTTTGCGAGATGAGGACATCTCGCGTTTTTCAAGTGGGAGAGAATGTAAGATTCCTCCCCAGCCTCTTAAGAGGGTTGCTAAAGGCCTGAATGTGGTCAGTGGTAGCAAAACTCGTCTTGTTTCATAACTACCAGTGCAACCAGGTGCTACAAGTACATTTAAAGTAGAATCTGGTATAGATGTGGCTCCTCCACATGCACCACCCTAGTACCTCCCACTATCGCTTAAATGAGATGGGATGGAAGAGATGCACAGGCACATGCATTGCTTGCACTTTCTATGAAGAGCAAAGCATTATTCCTCATATTTGGTCATGTAAGACTTCAAAAACAGGCATGGGATGCACTTGTTACATTATACCAAGTGCACAATGAAGCACGTGTTGCATATCTGCACAAAGAATTGGAGTCTGAGCACGTGAATGAGGGAGACTCAATGGACAACTTCTTGACCAAGATCAAAGATTTTAAGGAGAAGCTCACTAGTGTGGATGAGATATATCTTAATAGTACATTGGTGCCCACAATTCTCAATGCATTGTCAGATTCTTATCAGAGTTTTTCCTCTACCCTTAGACTCATGATGATGAAGGGAAATATAAATGCCCTTACATTTGATGAGCTAGTTTCAGTACTCTTGCAACAAGTAGAGCAGTCTAGGCAAAACAAATTGGTTATGTGAGTTGGTGACCAAGCTTTTGTTGCCAGTTAGAAAGGTAAAGGTAAAGCTTCTTCGCATGGTGGCTATAAGCCAAAATCAAAAGCCTCAGGTAAGGATGCAGAGAAAGAAGGTGATAAGCCTAAAAAGAAGGGCAAGTGTCACTATTGCAAGAAACCAAGGCACTACATAAATGAGTGTAAGAATAATTTAGAGAAGGAGAAAAAGAAAGAATCGGGCATGGTTGTGGATGATGCATCTGCACACCATGTGCAGAGAAGAAGGAATCTACAAGTTTTCCTCAAAATGATTGGGCATGGATTGTAAATTGCAGTTATTATGACCCTTCTGTTCATGATGTATGCATGTCAGTGGGTGGCAGAATCAGATGCTTGGTACTTTGACAGTGGTGCTAGTAAGCACATTACTTCACAAAAAAAATTATTCTCATCTCTGAAATCTGTCCCAAGTGCAAGAACTGTCACGTGCAAATGGTTCCTCATATCCTGTCAAAGGAGTTGGTAGAGTTGTGCTCACTGTGCTGCAAATGGGGGTGCATTTACTCTTTCTAAAGTTTTATATGTGTCAGGCATTAAGAAGAACTTGCTATCAGTTTCAGCCTTAGCCTTGTCAATCTTGATGGGGGACGACAGATGTATAATTCAAGATAGAAATGATGGTTATTCTATAGTTGCCTCAAGTACCTTGTTTCATGGCCTATACAAGATGGATGTATTTGAGTTGTAGCATGATGCTTGCTCAGTCTCTCTAGGACTCGTGCTATGAGTGATGTAGAATTATGGCATGCATAATTTGGCCATCTGAATTATGGCGGTTTGTTAGGCCTTCAAAGGCATAATATGGTGTCTGAATTGCCAACTCTTGAGACCCCTACTAGACATGTATGTGAGGGGTGTATTCTTGGTAAAAATGCATCAGGCATCATTTCCAAAGGATGGATCTATGAGAGTTGTTAAGAAATTATAGCTTATACATAGTGATGTATGTGGTCCTATGAGGACACCATCTATTGGGGAATATCTCTACTTCGTCACTTTTATTGATGATTACTCCAGATATAGGTGGGTGTATCCATTAAAGTAGAAGTCAGAGGTTTTTATGTGCTTTAGGCACTTTGTATCCATGGCTGAAAATGCATGTGAATGTAAAGTTGTCACCCTTCCTTTAGATCGAGGGAGGGGAGTATATGTCCAAGGAGTTTCATGCATATATAGTTGAAAAAGGCATAAGTCATCAATGTACAGTGCCATATACACCTTAGCAAAATGGTGTGGCTAAGAGAAAGAACAGGTCTCTCATGGAGATGGCACGATGTAGGGTAAAATCCCAAGATTTGCCTCATGGTTTTTGGTTAGATGCAACTATGTGCGCAAACTATGCGTTGAACAAATTCCCTACGAAGGCCTTGTAGTCTAAAACTCCTCAGCAGAGATCAACTTAGTATATGTACCTACACATGACAACATGGCAGATTTATTCACAGTCTCTTCCTCGCCGTGAAAGTTTAAAGCTTTGGTCTTACTGCCTTTTCAAGATTGATCGGCCATACCCCGTACATGTTCACATCATCACTCTAGGGGGGATTTGTAGCACTATATGGTAGTGATGTGTGTGAACACACTTAAGACTGCTAGGGCACTTTTTCCCTCACTAGGAGGTTTTTTCCCCCGTGCGCACGTACACCCTCTTATCTACTCATTTTGCGGTGTTGTGTACTTATCTTTTGTATCTGGCACATATTTGTTTATTCTAAGTGAGTTTGTGTGCTCTCAAGCTTATCTATCTTGTGTGTGTGCATTGTTGCAACCCTAACCCTAATTCCAACACTCTTTGAGGGTGATGTCGTTGGCGAAAGGTGACGTGGGGATCGTTGAACTGGAGGATGGCAGTGGTGGCGATGACCTCCAGATGGTAGATTTGGGTGTAGAGGATGAGAAGGTTGTAGGGGGAGTAAAGCGGGAAGGTGCGGAGCGGAGAGCCTTGTAAGAGAAATAGATCTAGCCACGCTGATCCAAGAAGGCAAGGGCACTGAATAATTTGGAAGAGGCATAGGGGTATGGAAATAGGCTAGTGGGCACTATAAGTTCAACGGAGGTGTCGGTGTTGGTGCCTTGTCCATACTCCAAGAGGGTGGCCTAGTTGACGAGGTTGGCGGAAAGAGGGTGAATAGGAAGGGTGAAGAGGATGGTGGGGTTGTTGAAAGAAAGTTGGTTTTGAAAGAAGAGGGTGACCAAGAGGTTAATGGGAGGGGGAAGGGATTTTGGTGATGAGGTAGCAGAGGGTGGAGGTGGTGAGAGGGTCGTAAAGCAAAAGATTGTGCTGGTGGAGGTTCAACTAGAGAACACATGAGTGGAGCTCTAGGAGCTAGGCAGGGTTTTGGGGTGGGATGGAGTGGCTGGATAGCTCAATGGGCAAGCGTCCCCACCACCATCAAAGCACCTACTTTGTGTTGGTGTTGGACATCCAACTTAGGGTTACATGCTACACCTAAATTGTGTGTTCCTCCTCGGCTACCCACAAGCTGTGTATCCTTTTGCCATAGGGTTTGCATGGTGACATCCTTGTAGGGGTCAAAGGAGGCACATATATGTTTGTGGCTATCCTGCCAGGCTATTTGGGCTATGTGACGCAGATCATTTGCTTCACTAGGCTAGGGAGCAGGCTATTTAGGCATCCTTCTGAGCTACGTGGAGCTTCTCCTGGAGTTGGGTGTCTGCTTGCAGGACTTCAGCGAGGACATTCTCGATGCTCCAGGGAGGCTTGCAGTTGGGTGTTGGCAAGGAGAGCAGCCTAGAGATTCTATCAGGTTTGGATTAAATCTACGTTGGGCCAGGAGCATGGCAGATTGAGCAGCAACAATGACCTACTTGTGCTACCTCTGCATGTAGTATGTCAAGGAAATGAGGAGCTCTCGGGCGAGGTTAGCGAATCCGTCTCTATGAAATTGGGGAGGCAAGTGGAAGAAGCTATCCTGCACCTAGCAGAGGGTATCCATAGTGTGGCACTAGGAGGCAAAGGGTAAGGCTGACGATTCTTTGTCAGGGGGCAAGCTGGTAAGGGAGAGGGGGAGGTTTTGGCCAATGGGACTGGGTGTGGAGTGGAGTAGTGTCTCTTTGAAGAACTGGTAAGTTTGACGAAACTCCTCTTCCACGGCCACTTTCTAGCTTGTCTCCTCCTACTCCTAAAGATCAGAATGATGGTGCTTGGAGGGGGCATGGTAGGTGAAGGCTATGTCTTAGGGATCATGGGGGAGGGATGGTGGTACTTTCTTGGTAGATGACCTTGGTGAGTGATGAGGTAACTAGATTGCCCTGTGGGTTAGAGCAAACGACATGGAGTTCCTTGTGGAGGTATTTGGCCTAGTTGACGGCCAGCACACGGGAAAGGGTAGAGAGGTTACACTTATTAAAGGGGTCGGCCCAATGTGTTGTGAGGAGGAAGGAGAGGGTGTAGGTGGGCATAATCAATTTCTACCATGTAATGTTGTGCCACTCCATGCCTTCTTTTCTCCGAGGACCCTAGAAGGTGTCATGCACATGGCACATAACATTGTTGTGGTGGTGCACATAAGGCTGTTCGAGTTGCAGGAGGGAGGTGGAGTGCATCCTGGACTAGGTCAAGGCTGAGGTGTACTAAATGGGGATCACCTTCTGAATCCAACACTTACTCTATAGCCTAGCTGGCATTGTATTTCTCAATAAAAATAAAGGCAATTGAGGAGGTCGGGTCCCCAAGAGTGCACGGTAGGCAACAAACCGCCGAGCCCAATCTACTCTAGGCGGGTGACAACAGCTGGGTTGATGATGGCTCGATATAGCATGGCTCAGTGTATTAGAGAAACTTATGCTCTACTTTGTGTGTGTTCTTCATTAGGCCGTGGATGGCATGGCCATCGACTTGCTTCATCAAGGCCTCACCCAGATGGGAGAGTTGGGTTAGGTGCTTGCCATATTCCTTAAACTGGTGGTGGCTTGCATGCCTTCTCTTCTTTTGGTGGTGAGTGTGCACGACCACCTCAAGAGAGGAGTTGAAGTGCTTGGGAGTGGCCATGTTAGTGGCGGGATGGCAAGTGGGTAGGAAGTTGTGAAAATTTGAGAGAGAAAATAGTAATAGTTTGGCTAGGGGGAAAGAAGACAAGTGAGAAAAATGAGTGGTGGTGGGCCCTTATATAGATTTGTAAGGGAGGTACAACCATGGATACATAGAGGAACATGCATGGCTCCATGGGGGGAATGGCCGTGGATTGAGAAGTGAACAACCATGGATTGGCAAAAGGGAAAAACTTGGGTAGATTACCCTCATGAGAGATCAAGGATCCTCATTATTGAAACTGGGAATTATGGAAAAAGAAATCGATCTCAAACTAGAACTTTACTTACATTGGTACCTCTGTTTTTTTCATTTAAAGGACTATTTTACGCCAGAATGCTGAAGGAAGCATTTGGCTTATGTTTTTCTAAGAGGAGGTTCGTTTGGAACAACTGGCGGAGTGGTCAAGGGACATTGCTCATGGCAAAGCTTGCCAAGGTCTTGACCACCCTTGGTACGGTTAAAATGATGTGCTTCCGGTGTACGATGAGCGAGGACCAACAAAGCGGTCCTTGAGTGAAGTGCTAGGACACTTAAGGAGGATCCTAGAGGGTTCTGACCAGGCGATGCATGGGCTCGCGGTTGCTAGGACACCCATGCGTACGTCGAGAAAGATTCCGGATGGACTAAAAGGAAAGATTCCGGATGGACTAAAAGGAAAGATTTTGGGAACCAAATTTTGATACTGGATCTTGTTGGTTGGCCAGCTGGTCTTCAATGGAGAGTCCAGAGAATATTATTGTAATACAATGGACTCAAAATTTTGAAAAATGATGATAAAAAATATTATGATTTCTATTGAAGGATTGTTTTTAAAGCCACTTGAATCTGTTATAAATGGCAAGTTCATATTTAGGTGTGTACATGGTATGCCTACCTTGATTTTTGCATGAATCGCCGGCTAGGGGGCCTAGGAACTCTTTTCCTCAGTACTCGAGCAAAAACCCAACCAAATCTTTATAAAGTAATCCCACCAATCGGGTGGTTGGCTACGGGTGGTTGGCTAACCCATGGGCTAACCCATGGGCCGACCCATGGGCCGGATGGGGGCTGGATCAGAGGATCTTGAGAAATAACTAGATACGATTAGTTAAGTTATTTAGTTTTAAATCCTGAGAAGACCTTGTTCTATGGGAGGGGACCATCGGCTGTGCCTTATAAATGAGAAAAAAAGCAGTGATTCCATGGACCAAGTGCAAGTCTCTTCTTAATCTAACCATGTGACTTAAGGTTTGGTCAAATCAATTTATCTAGTTAAGACTTGACTCGTTAGAGTAATTTCCCCGTTAGAAGATTTTTCCCAATTGACGAAATCGCCCATGCCTTCCGAGGGAGCGAGGGGAGTCTTCTGGCCCTGGTCTCGAAGGGGCCGCCCGGGCTAGCCTCTCATCCCAGACATCTGTGGGCGAGGCCCCGACAAGTGTGTGGACCCTGCCCCGCGCGGGAGGCCGACACTGCTTCCGCTGCTGCCGGTAGGAGTCCCAGAGCGGGCGGGGGACCTCACAGCTAACCCATGGGCTGGTTGGGGTTAGGCTGGATCGGGGGATTCCTGCAAAACAATTAAGATACGAGGATTAGTTACATTAGCTAGATTAAATCCTGAGAAGACCTTTGTTCTGTGGGAGGGAATCAAGGGCTGTGCCTTGTTAAAGGAGAAAAAAAGCGGTGATTCTAAAAACCAAGTGCAAGTCTCTTCTTTGGTTTGACCATGTGACTTTAGGTTCGATCGGATCAGTTTAAATAGTTAAGACTTGACTTGTTATATTAATTCCCTGTTAGAAGATTCTCCCTGGAAGAATCGCCTGTGCCTTCCGGGCAAGGGAAATTTTTTCGAGTTCGGTTTCAGAGGAACCGTCAGACTAGTCTCTTGTTCGGATATCTGTGGGTGAGGCCCCAAGTGTGGATCCCCGCCCCGCGCATAAGGCTGACGCCACTTCCGTCGCGCTAGCGCCCGTGGAGGGGGCACCGCGCAGAGGCGGGGGATCTCATAGCTGGTCAGAGCTTTGTTGAAAACTAATAAGGACAAATGAATTCTTATCAGAATTTGATAATAAAAACTTAGAAAAAGCATTTGCATATTGTAT
The DNA here is from genome assembly GCF_041138505.1 of Cibotium barometz. Lineage (NCBI taxonomy): Eukaryota > Viridiplantae > Streptophyta > Polypodiopsida > Cyatheales > Cibotiaceae > Cibotium > Cibotium barometz. The sequence continues at coordinate 11,176,344 of NC_141109.1, forward strand.
TTTCATTCCGTAAGCTTCATTAATGAAGATTTTCAATCAAAGAATTTGATTTTATAGATGGAAGTTCCACACTTATCTGGCGTTTTCGACCTCACCTAGTCACAAGATATGACTGTGTTCACCTTCAAGCATCTCATCTCTTTTGCTACAACTCAAACGAGCCGAGCCAGACTCGCAGGCCATTTCGAAGATCTATATTTTCGTAACCCAAACGGCAGCACAAGTGGTTTGCAGGGTAGTATGTCCATGCCTCTTGCGACCAACGTGCAATGCTGAGGCAAAATCTCTCACTAACCATGATTTTGATAAAGCTGAAAGTGATACATGGTGTTATTTTATATCACCCGACGCCTCGAAATTTTAGACTTTCATGCCACATTTACAGACTCCTTAATCGCTTTATCCCTAAGGAGAAGATAGTAGCTCCCTTGGCAATAAGGGAACATCTGTATATCAGGGCATGTCTATAGCCTAGTACCATCGTCTTATGCATCTCCCGAGGAGATTTTGAATTCTAGAACCGAGTTGCTCTATGTATATATTACAACCTTTTTATAAATAAAGAAATGCTTTGTGGAAAAATTTCCTGTTGTATAAGTAATTGATTATGTGACGAATTGATAAATCAAAATCTGTTACCGGACATATGTCATAGATCTCCAATAAGATCATATTCTTGTTTAAGAAATTATTTTCCAACCTCTTAAGTCTTAGGATCTCGTGGATGATATCAAAATAAAAATTTAATAATATATCATTTTTTGACAGAATCATGAGGCGAGGCCCAACTGTGGCCATCAACCAGACCCTTCACTGATGAAGAGCTTGACCCGGATGTTCGCAAGGCTCTCCACCACACAGAACTCAGTCAAGGGGAGAACTTGGGTGAAGCTGTAGAGAAATGGGTGGAAGCTATGGAAGAGTATTTTGATGTCACAGGGCTACAATGAGCGGAGCAAAATGGCTCTTGCCAGGCTGAAAATTATGGAAGCAGCCAGGGTGGCATGGAGGAACCATTGTGACACCAACCATCTGGATAGGAATACTCAGTCTCCTGGAACGATCTTAGAGCCTATTTAAGGAAGAGGTTTTGTCCCCCGAGGTTTTTAGAAACCAAAATGAATGAATTTTTAGAGCTAAACCAGGGAAGCAAAACCATCGAGGAATATCACCAGGCATTTACTCTTCTACTCAAGTAGATGAAGAGCAACTCATGGTGGCCAGGTTCATTCGAGGAATGAACGAACCCTTAGACACACTGGTCAAGAATGCCAAGCCAGTGTCCATGGCAGAAGCTATCAGAATGGTGAAGGACTTCACCAAAGCTTTCATTGTAAAAGTCCTGCCAAAGCTAGCCCCATCATCCTCCAAGAGATTTCAGACGCTGGGAAGTTCTTCCAACTTTCCACCTCCAAAGAGACACCAAGGTCCCAACCAAAATCTGAAATTGGGAAGTTTCAAAAATGAAGGAAGACCTTTCCCTCGAAGTACTTTCTTAGGAACTCCGGCTCTCTCACAAGAATGCATAGGGAAGAGCTTCAAAGAAGCGAGAATAGATGCTTTGGGATGTCAGGGGTTTGGGCATCAGCTCAAGGACTACCCATCTCCTTCTGTGGGCCAAGGAAGCCAAGGTCCCAAAATTCAGAGACAGACTCCTTTGTATCAGTCCAATCAGGGTCCCCTGGTAACCCAGAAGAGTGCCAGCTCAGTCTTTGCAGCCTCCATGCAAAAGCCTCCATGCAAAGTAGTCTCCAAACTCCCTCCCAGAATTGGAACAACCAAAGAGAGAGAGTTCCACCTCAAATTGCAGCAGCTAGAGCCGTCACTATAGCTGAGGAAGTGGAGGAAGAAAAAGGACAGATCTATGCTCGCAATAGAGCATCAGGGGAATAACCGTCAATTTTTAGTCCTCCAGACTCCAGCAAAGTACCAGGGTAAGTAATTCAAGCTTTTGATTAATTCAGGCAGTACTCATTCTTTTATTTCCCCAGGATGTCTGCGTAAATTAGTCCTAAATCAAAAATCAGGGAAACCTATGCAAGTGGAATTGGCCAGTGGAAAGATTCTTTTCACACACCTTGAGACAGACCTTATTCAGTTTAGTCTAGATGATGGGAACGTAACAGAGTGCCAGTTCAGAGTCCTATCCTTGGGAGTCTATGATGGAATCCTTGGAATGGATTGGCTCCATTAGAATTAAGCTGACATTCATTGTCACAAAGGAACCATCTCTTTCCTTGACCTTCACGAGAATAAAGTTCAAGGAACTGGAATTTCTGGATCCCCAGTGTTGCAATTAGTCAAGGCTTCTAAGTTGTCAAAAGGGCTTAGAAAGAGGCAAGCTATTTATGTCATTAAGAGGAATCCGGTAGACATAAAATGCAAGGCTAAAGAACCAGAGTGGTTAAGTGAGTATGTAGATGTGTTTCTCAAAGAGCTGACTGAGATGCCTCCGTCTCGCGAAGTAGATCATGAAATTGAGTTAACCCCCGGAGCTCAGCCCCAGTAGCCTAGCGTGCATACAAAATGCCAGTCCCTGAAGCCATAGAACTTAAGGAACATTTAAGACAACTGTTAGAGCAGAGATTCGTCAGACCCAATGTCTCACCTTGGGGTGCGCCCGTTCTCTTTCAAAAGAAGAAAGATGGAACGTTAAGACTCTGTGTATTGACTACAGAGGACTGAATCAATTAACAATTAAAAATAAGTATCCTATCCCTAGGATAGATAAACTTGTGGACCAGTTAAGTGGGACCCAAATATTCACAAAGATAGATCTCAAATCCGGGTACTACTAGATCAGAATCAAGGAGCAGGACATCCCGAAGACAGCATTCAATACTCGCTATGGGCATTATGAATTCACAAAGATAGATCTCAAATTCGAGTACTACTAGATCTCAAAATCAAGGAGTAGGACATCTCGAAGACAGCATTCAATACTCGCTATGGGCATTATGAATTCACAGTCATGCCGTTTAGATTAACTAATGCCCTGGCGACATTTAATCGTCTTATGCAGGATATTCTCAGAGAATACTTGGATGATTTTATTCTTGTCTTCTTTGATAATATCTTAGTATACTCAAAGAATGGTGCAGATCATGAAGATCATGTGTGCAAGGTCTTGGAAATCCTAAGCAAACACCAACTCTTTGCAAAAAAGAGCAAGTGTTCTTTCTTTGTTGACCAGGTGGAATACTTGGGATTCATAGTATCAAAAGATGGGATTTCTCTTGACCCTACAAAGATCCAAGTAGTCGTAGATTGGCCGAAACCCAAGACAGTAAAGGAAGTCAGAGGATTCCTAGGATTAACCGGATGGTATAGGATCTTTATACCTAGGTATGCTTAGATAGCATCCCCTTTGACTAACCTTCTCAAGAAGAGTACCCTTTTTCAGTGGACTACAATGTGTCAGAGTGCCTTTAAGATACTGAAGACAACCTTAGTAACCAACCCTGTCCTTTGACTAACCTTCTCAAGAAGAGTACCCTTTTTCAATGGACTACAATGTGTCAGAATGCCTTTGATAAACTGAAGACAGCCTTAGTAACCAACCCTGTCCTTAAGTCGCCAGATTTTACCGAACCCTTTGAGGTAGTTACTGATGCCAGTGGGTTTGTCTTAGGCGGTGCTCTTATGCAGGAAGGTCATGAAGTGGCCTATGAAACCAGAAAACTCAGAACACATAAGAGAAATTATGTCGTCCATGACTTGGAGTTACTCTCAGTAGTTTATGCTCTGAAGTTGTGGAGACATTATCTTTTGGGACAGAGGTTCACCTTGATGACAGATCATCAAAGTCTAAAGTGAATCTTCACCCGAAGGGATCTCAACATGCGTCAAAGGAGATGGATGTAGACCCTACAGGAATTCGATTTTAAAATCAAGTATCAGTCGGGGAAAGAAAATGTGGTGGCAGATGCGCTCAGCAAAAAAGCTGGTGTCAAATCCATTGATCAGTGAAGCAAAGGAGAAAATCATGCAGGATAAATTCTTTGCCCCTATTGCTACCCTTCTGATGCAGGAAAGCGATGCAGGAAAGCAAGACTCCTCCAGGAAATGAGTCGAGTTCTTGGGTACGAATTGGATAAAGGATGCATGTATTATAATAATCGGCTATGCATGTATTATAATAATCAATGATGAGGGAATAAAGGGAAGAATTCTGAGAGAAGCCCATGATAGCCTGATAGCTGGACATCCAGGGTTTAATCATGTGCGAAAATGCTAAATGTGTCAGAGAGTCAAGGCAGCAGAAAGAGTCAAGATGCCAGGGAAACTGCAGCCTCTAGATATTCCTTAGATGCAGTGGGAATGTATCAGTATTATGGACTTTGTCACTGGATTACCTTCAGTGCAATCAGGTTACAACTCTATTTTTGTGGTAGTTGACATACTAACCAAAGTTGCCCATCTGATTTTAGTAAAATAAACATACACTGCAGTGGATGTTGCCAAAGTTTTCCTTAAAGAAATCTTCAGATTACATGGCTTACCCAGGAGGATAGTAAGTGACAGAGATCCCAAATTCACTTCAAAATTCTGGACTGCATTCTTCGAAGTAGTAGGAACTTTCTCAAAAGCAGTATGCAGATAAAAAGAGATCAGAGAGAGATTTTGAAGAATCAGATATGGTCTTCATTCGAGTACGACCAAAAAGAAGTTCCTTATCTTTAGGAAAGTACAAGAAGCTCTCTCCTAGATACTATGGGCCTTATGCTATTATAAAGAAAGTGGGCAATCTAGCTTACAAACTTCTTCTACCTCCCCATCTCAAGGTACATAATGTATTCCATGTTAGTTTGCTTAAGAAATATGTACCTAGCCCGAGTCACATGCTTGATGACGAACAATTGATTTCTCCTAGATGGTACTCCAACCTGAAGAAATCCTTGACATTCGGGAGAAGATTCTCAGGAGCCGAGTCCTCAGAGAATTTTTAGTAAGTGGAAGTTCTTCCCTCTAGAAGACGCCACCTCTGGGAGAAAGAAGAAGAGTTGGCAAAAGATTACTCCCACTTTGCGAGATGACATCTCGCGTTTTTCAAGTGGGAGAGGATATAAGATTCCTCCTCAACCTAAATAATGAATAAGCCTTCACCTCAATCCCCTGTAATCATTTCTTATTTCTGAATACAAGAAAATATTATTTTTCCTTGTTTTTGTCAAGAGAGAAGAAAAATTCTAGAGAGTGGTAATTCAATATTGAGATATTTTTGGATATAAAAATTCTACAAATATCAAAAATATATTTTCCTAAAACAAAAATTCAAAATAAATTTTCCAAGGTGCATTAGGAATCAATTAAAAATGATTTAAAAGACCTTAGCCTAAGGGTCAAAATTTTCAGAAATTTCTGGATTATGGTCCAATTAAGGTTCCTATGGGCCAATAAGATTGATCCAAGTGTTGGGATGAGATAAATTCAATAAATAAAAGAAAATATCCAAAAATGAGTAAATTTCCACATAAGATGAAGGGTTGACTGAGTACAAGGTTTATTAGTTAAAAACTATGAGATATTACTAAAAAAATAAAATATTTTAAAATAATGATGCATTTTTTACACCTTGGTAAGGAGAGGGGGACTCTTGAGGTAGGCACCTATATCACACATGTGGATGAGTTTTTAATTCAAAAAAATTATGATATTTTTCTCTCTCCTCTCTCCTGGATCAAACCAAATCAAAGAGGGAGCCAAACTGATCCAAATCTTGTCAAAATTGAGTCAAATTGAACTTGGAGAATTCTAGAACCCAGGTGATATTTTCTATTATCCCTTAAAAATCCTCTACTTTTGGAGAGATTGGAGCTTCTCTCTCTCTTCAACAATCCTTGGAGCTTTCTTCTCAACATACTAAACCAATTGATTGGTTGATTCCTTCTAAGATAAAGAAGCAAGCCAAATCAAGAGGTAAGAAGTAATTTCATGGTTTTCATTAATATTCTCAAAAGATTTCACCTCTCAACCCCTCTCAAGTTTGAGAAGTTTCAAATTAATTGTTTTCAATGCAAATCAAGATTTCTATAATAATTCTAATGATTGATCACAAAAAAGTTAGTTTTTATGCTTAATTAGGATGCTTTTTATGTATATATCTCTCTTCCCAAAAGAATAGTCATTGCTATGACTAATTCTTTAGCAAATGAATGTTTCTCATTGATAAATTCTTAATTCAAAATCAATCTCTAAGCTTGTTAAGCTAGAGGTTAAGAAAATGGCTATTTTATGCTTTTATGCTACTAAATTATGGTAAACTTATGATTTAATTCCATTCTAAGGATAGTATTCTATCATAATTGTATTACAAAGTCTTATTCTTTCTAGAAATATTAAAAATTATCAGTAATAGCAACGAAGCTATGGTAAAATTTTTAGAAATTAATACATAACTCATTTTTATGCATAATGTGAAAAGAGGACTTCTTACCATATTCTAGGAATGGACATCCTATGCTAAAAGAATGATTTTCATCAAATTCATGGAAAACTAATTTTTAGTATTTATGCATAAATAATTGATTTAAAAAAAAGAGAAATTTTTTTGTATTTTTTATTTTAATGCATTCCCATGATAATGGAGATCCATGTAATTTCATGGAAAAAGAGAAATTTTGGTATATTAAAATAATGAATATTTAATTTAAAGAGAAATTTTAGATAAATTTATTTTATGCATGAGAAAGTTTAAATGATAAAAGAGGAATTTCCATGACAATTGGAATTCAATCATTTAAATGGTAAAAGTGAAATTCTTGGCATATTTAAAATAATGGATATTTTTATTAAAGAAAAGAGAAATTTTAGATAAGTTTATTTTATGATGATAAAAGAGGAATTCCCATGACATTTGGAATTCAATCATTTAAATGCAAAAAGAGGAATTCCCATGGTATTTGAGATCCAAGAAATTAAATGAAAAAAGAGGAATTTTTAGCATTATGCAAATTATGAGTATTTATCAAAAGTGAAATTTTGAGCATTATAGGAAATATGGGTAGAATTGATTTTTGTAAATCCCATGAATCTTTTACTCAAAAGAAGAATATTGAATATATTTCACTTGAGAAATTTGAGAAAGAATATGAAAATATCCATCAAGAAAAAGTACCTTTAACTAGGCCAAGCAATTGGCAGAAATTTAGAAAAAGTCCCATCGGTATCGAAAGTAGAAAATGTTACTAAATGTGAATAGACGTGAATAGGATGTGAGGGGATGTAATAAGATGGGAGTGGATGTGATAAGATGTGAATGTGATGTAAATGGATGTGAATGTGAAGATATGTGGATGGGATATGATGTGATGTAAATGGATGTAGATGGGATGTGATGTGATATAAATGGATGTGGATGTGATGAGATGTGGATGGGATGTGATGTGATGTGATGTAAATGGATGTGGATGTGGATGTGAAGAGATGTGGATGGGATGTGATGTGATGTAAATGGATGTGGATGTGAATGTGATGAGATGAGATTAAGATGTGATGATATATGAAAGGAAGTGATGTGATGTAAATGGATGAGAATGAGATGTGGACGTGATGTAATGTGGATGGGATGTATGTGATATGATGTAGATGTAATGAATGAGATGCATGTGAATGGATGCGATGAGATGTGAATGGATGACATGTGATGTGATGTAAATAGATGTGAATAAATGAGATGCATGTGAATGGGTGCGATGAGATGTGAATGGATGACATGTGATGTGATGTAAATAGATGTGAATGGATGTGATGTGATGTAAAATGGATGTGATGTGAATCGGGATAGATGTGAATGAATGAGATGTGATGTGATGTGATGTGATGTGATGTGAATCGAGATAGTTGTAAATGGATGAGATGTGATGTGAAAAGGATGTGATGTGATGTGATGTGATGTGAATCGGGATAGATGTCAATGGATGAGATGCAATGTGAACAGATGTGACGTGATGTGATATGGATATGGGTAGATGTGAATGAATGAAATGTGATGAGGATAGATATGATGAGATGTAATATGATGTGGCTAGATAAGAATGGATGAAGGACGATGGGAATAAATTCTTGACATTTCTTGCTTCTCGGTTGATCCACTTTAGCCAATTCGTTCTGATACCAGCTGAAAGATCCCTGCCCCCTCCGTGCAACGAATTCGGGGGTGCTAGCAGCAGAAGTAGTACTTCTTGCACAGGAGGGCAGAGCCTCTCACTCGGGGCCTCGCCCCGGACAAGAGAATCCCTTGGTTTATTCCAAAACCAAACCCGAAAAAACTTCCCACGCCTAGAAAGCACGGGCGATTCCTCAAGGATATTTTTATTCTAACGTAGTGGCACATGGTCAGATCATGGAAGAGACTTGTACTTGGATCATAGAGACCAACGCTTTTTTCCTCGTCTCACAAGAGGCACAGTTGTTGATTCTTTTCCATAGAACAAGGACTATCCGGGATTTACTTCATCTATCATAACATAATAGAATTGAGTCTCATTTTAGGGATCCATCAGTCCAGCCTAACCCCATCCAGTCCCATGGGTTAGCCAACCGCCCCACCGACCACTACTGTAGTGATAGGATCCATTTAGGAATTTGGTTATAATTTGTCCCGGGTACCAGGGAAAAGAGTTCCCAGGCCCCCTAGCCGGCGCTTCAAGCAAACTTCAAGATAGTCACACTACTTACACACCCAATATGAAATTGCCTGTTTCACAGATTCAGTTGTCTTTAAAACAATCTTTTAATGAAACCATAGTATCATTAATCATAATCCTCCAAAATATCCAGGTTGAATTCTATTTTCCAATCATTCTTTCATCGGTGTACCTATGGCATCATTGGCAACCAACCAGAATGCTCACCACCTGTTCGCTCAGGAGCCTTTTCAATAGTTCCTACCTCATAGTACCCGAAAATATTTTCACTTATAAAAATCCAGATGGACTCTCCGTTGAAGATCAACAAGATCAACCAACATATCCATATAAAAGAGCCATGGACTCATCCTTTGAGGACCAGCAACAAGGACAATCAACCAGATCCATGCCCGAGTTCAGAAAACAACTCTTAACTCCTTGTTCCATTTTCTTCCTCGACGCATGTGTGGGTATCTTCGGCAACCCAGAGCCCGAGCATCGTATGGTCAGCACCCTCTAGGATCCTTCGTAGGTCACCTAGCGCTTCACTCATAGGCCGCTTCCTTGGTCCCTCATCCACCGTACCGGGAGCTCACCATTTAAATCGAATCGAGGTTGGTCTCAAGACACCTCAGTCGACCTTGCTACGCGAGATGTCCTCTGTTGACTCTCCGTCAGCTGTTGAAATTTATCACTTAGGTCTCCACCACGACCTCATTCACAAGATGGTTAAAATGCTTCCCCAGCATTCTTGACATAAAACAGTCATTTAAAAACATGTCATAAATACAGTCATTTAAAAACAGGTTAAAACAGTCATTTAAAAACAGGTCATTTAAAAACAGGTTATAAATACAGTTTCTAACGAACTCTCATCTTTCCACATTGTTCCACATCATTTCTCGTTATTCCATATTCTTCTACATCAATTCACATTGCTTAATCCACATCCAATCATAAACCTCAATCTTCAAAATAGAAATGCATAAAACCCAAGTCTGTCATCTCAAACTCATGGCGACGCAGCATATCTATTTGAATTATAAATAAAGGGACTTAACAAGAATTTTTGTATTGATAGGATCATGGATCGAGGTCGTCGTGGTAGGAATGTTAACCCCCAACTCAATGAGGAAGAGCTCGACTTGGATGTTCGTAAAACTCTTCATAGATCAAAGCCCGGACCTTTCAAGGGTGAAGGGGAAAACTTGGGCGAGGCTGTGGAGAAGTGGATCGAAGCAATGGAAGAATACTTCGATGTCACCGGGTACAACGAGAAAAGTAAAATGGCTCTTGCAAGGCTGAAGATAGTAGAAACAGCCAAAGTGGCATGGAGAAACCACTGCAAGACAAACCGTCTGGATCGGAACACCCAGACATGGAATGATCTCAGAATCTACCTAAGGAAGAGATTCTTTCCTTTCAGCTTTATGAAAACCAAGATGAATGAATTCTTAGAGTTAACCCAAGGGAGTAGAACTATTGAAGTGTATCACCAAGCGTTCACTCTTCTCCTCAAGTACTCTCGCCAAACCACTGGATGAAGAACAGCAAAGGCTCATTCGGGGACTGAACGAACCTTTGAATATCCTAGTGAAAAATGCCAAGCCAATTTCCATGGCCACCAAAGCAGTGCGAATGGCGAAGGATTTCGCCAAGGCCTTTGATGTCAAGGTCCCGCCGAAGCCAGCACCATCATCTTTCAAAAGATTTCTAGCTCGAGAAGGTGATTCCAACCTTCCACCGCCTAAGAGACAACAAGGTCAAGCTCAGAATATTGAAAGTTCTAGAATGGAAGAAAGGTCCTTTTCCCGAAACTCAATCCCCTGGAATTCAACTTCAGAAGTTCCACCCTTGAACAAGGAAGTGAAATGCTATAACTGTCAAGGATTTGGACATCGCAGTAGTATGGATCGCCCAACTCCTTTTGGATCAAGGTTTTCGGGTGCGGGCAAATCAGGGACCAAGATTCTAGACTCCAGCTTCTTCCTTCCAGAGTAATCAGGTTCCTTTCCATCAAAATCAGGGAAATCCCAGAGGTAGACCCTCTAACCAACCCTCAGTTTCAATACAAAGTAATGCAAGACCTCTGCCTCAGAATAGGGGAAGTCAAAGAGAGATGTTCCCAAATCGGTCGTCCACTTCCAAGGCAGTAACACTGGAAGTGATTGAAGAAGAAGATGAAAGAGATTATACTCCACCTGCTGGCGAGATGAGGACATCTCATATTTTTAAAGTGGGGTAGGATGTAAGATTCCTCCCTCCAGCTTTTGAGGCGTAAAGGTGTAAGAACCTCCCCTTCTGTTCTTGTAGTTATTCCTCTCTCTGAAATAGAAGAAAGATCTTGTTTTATCCTGTTTTGACCTAGAGAGAGAAAAAGTCTAGAGAGAGATAATCCTAAATTAAGATATCTTTGGATATAAAAATCCTTCTAGTGTCTAAAATGGATTCCCCTCAAACAAAGATTCAAAAAGAACTTTCCAATGTGCATTTGGAATTAATTGAAAATGTGTATAAAGGATCTTACCCTAAGGGTCTACATTTTCAGAAATTTTTAGATTATGGTCTAATTAAGGTTTCAATGGGCCAATTGGATTAATCCAAGTGTTGGGATGAGATAAGTCTAAAGAATAAAAGAAAATACCAAAAAATGAGTAAATGCTCACATAAAATGAAGAGTTGACTGAGTACAAGGTTTATTAGTTAAAAACTATGAGATATTACTAAAAAAATGAGCTATTTTGGAATAATGATGCATTTTTGACACTTTGGAAAGGAGAGGGGGACTCTTGAGGTAGGCGCCTAATTCACACATGTGGATGAGTTTTTAATTCAAAAAAATTGTGATATTTTTATCTCTCCTCTCTTTTCGATCAAACTAAATCAAAAAGGGAGCCAAACTGGTCCAAATTGAGTCAAACTGAACCTGGAAAATTCTAGAACCCAGTTAGACTTGGTTACTGGCCTCCTTCACCTATAAATAGATCTTTAGTCTTTTATAAAAAAATCTATAAACTATACCATGCCAGTATTACATTAAAATAATTATATTTTCTATTATCCCTTAAAAATCCTCTACTTTTGGAGAGATTGAAGCTTCTCTCTCTCTTCAACAATCCTAGGAGCTTTCTTCTCAACATACTAAACTAATTGATTGGTTGAGGGCTTCCTTCTAAGATAAAGAAGTAAGCCAAATCAAGAGGTAAGAAGTAATTTCATGGTTTTCATTAATATTCTCAAAAGATTTCACTTCTCAACCCCTCTCAAGCTTGAGAAGTTTCAAATTAATTGTTTTCAATGCAAATCAAGCTTTCTATAATAATTCTAATGATTAATCACACAAAAAAGTTAATTTTTATGCTCAATTAGGATGCTTTTTATATATATCTCTCTCTCCCCAAAAGAACAGTCATTGCTATGACTAATTCTTTAGCAAATGAATGCTTCTCATTGATAAATTCTTAATCAAAATCAATCTCTAAGCTTGTTAAGCTAGAGGTTAAGAAAATAGCTTTTTTATGCTTTTATGCTAATAAAATTATTGTAAACTTATGATTTAATTCCATAAATTGGATTTAAGTCTAAGGATAGTATTCTATCATAATTGTATTACAAGGTCTTATTCTTTCTAGAAATATTAAAAATTATCAGTAATAGCAGAGCAAAGCTATGGCAAGATTTTTAGAAATTAATACATAACTCATTTTTATGCATAATGTGAAAAGAGGACTTCCTACCATATTCTAACATTGGACATCCTATGCTAAAAAAGAATGATTTTCATCAAATTCATGGGAAACTAATTTTTAGTATTTATGCATAAATAATTAATTAAAGAAAAGTGAAATTTTTGGTATTTTTATTTTTATGCAAAAATAAGAATTTCCATGATAATGGAGATCCATGTAATTAAATGAAAAAGGAGAAATTTTGGTATATTAAAATAATGAATATTTAATTTAAAGAGAAATTTTATATAAATTTATTTTATGCATGAGAAAATTTAAATGATAAAAGAGGAATTCCCATGAGAATTGGAATTCGATCATTTAAATGGTAAAAGTAGAATTCTTGGCATATTTGAAATAATGGATATTTTTATTAAAGAAAAGAGAAATTTTAGATAAATGTATTTTATGATAAAAGAGGAATTCCCATGATATTTGGAATTCAATCATTTAAATGCAAAAAGAGGAATTCCCATGATATTTGAGATCCAAGAAATTAAATGAAAAAAGGAAAAAAAATTAGTATTATTCAAATTATTTTATCAAAAGTGAAATTTTGAGCATTATTGGGAAATATGGGTAGAATTGATTTTTGTAAATCATGAATCTTTTACTCAAAAGAAGAATATTGAATATATATTTCACTTGAGAAATTTGAGAAAGAATATGAAAATATCCATTGAGAAAAAGTACCTTTAACTAGGCTAAGCAATTGACAGAAATTTAGAAAAAGTCCCATCGGTATCGAAAGTAGAAAATGTTACTAAATATGAATACATGTGAGTGAATACGATGTGAATAAGATGTGATAGGATGTGAGTGGATGTGATAAGATGTAAGTGGATGTGATAAGATGTGAGTGGATGTGATAAGATGTCAATGTGATGTAAATGGATGTGGATGTGATAAGATGTGAATGTGATGTAAATGGATGTGGATGTGAAGAGATGTGGATGGGATGTGATGTGATGTAAATGGATGTGGATGTGGATGTGAAGAGATGTGGATGGGATGTGATATGATGTGATGTAAATGGATGTGGATGTGGATGTGAAGAGATGTGGATGGGATGTGATGTGATGTGATGTGATGTAAATGGATGTGGATGTGAATGTGATGAGATGAGATTGAGATGTGATGATATGTGAAAGGAAGTGATGTGATGTAAATGGATGAGAATGAGATGTGGACGTGATGTAATGTGGATGGGATATATGTGATGTAATGTGGATGTAATGAATGAGATGGATGTGAATGGATGCGAATGGATGTGAATGGATGACATGTGATGTGATATAAATAGATGTGAATGGATGTGATGTGATGTGAATCAGGATAGAAGTGAATGGATGAGATGCAATGTGGATGGATGTGATGTGATGTGATGGATATGGATAAATGTGAATGGATGAGATATGATGTGAATGGAGGTGATGTGGTGTGAAATGGATGTGACGTGAATCGGGATAGATGTGAATGAATGAGATGTGATGTGATGTGAATCGAGATAGATGTGAATGAATGAGATGTGATGTGATGTGAATCGAGATAGATGTGAATGGATGAGATGTAATGTGAAAAGGATGTGATGTGATGTGAATTAGGATAGATATGAATGGATGAGATGCAATGTAAATGGATGAGACGTGATGTGATATGGATATGGGTAGATGTGAATGGATGAGATGTGATGTGATGTAAATCGAGATAGATGTGAATGGATGAGATGTAATGTGAAAAGGATGTGATGTGATGTGAATTAGGATAGATATGAATGGATGAGATGCAATGTGAATGGATGAGACGTGATGTGATATGGATATGGGTAGATGTGAATGGATGAGATGTGATAGATGTGATGCGATGTAATATGATGTGACTAGATGAGAATGGATGAAGGACTATGGGAATACATATGATTGGATGTGGATTAAGCAATGTAAATTGATGTAGAAGAATGTGGAATAACGAGAAATGATGTGGAAAAATGTGGAAAGATGAGAGTTTGTTAGAAACTATATTTATGACCTGTTTTTGAATGACTATTTTATGTCAAGAATGTTGGGGAAGCATTTTAACCATTGTGAATGAGGTCGTGTGGTGGAGACCTAAGTGATAAAGTTACAACAACTGACGGAGAGTCAACAGAGGATGTCTCCCGTAGCAAGGTCGACTGAGGTCTTGACCAGCCTCGTGAGCTTCCGGTACGGTGGATGAGGGACCAAGGAAGTGGCCTATGAGTGAAGCGCTAGGTGAGGGTGCTGACCATACGGTGCTCGGGCTCTGGGTCGCCGAAGATACCCACACGTGCGTCAAGAAAGAAAATGGAACAAGGAGTTAGAGTTGTTTTTTCTAAACTCGGGCATGGATCTGGTTGATTGTCCTTGTTGCTGGTCCTCAACGGATGAGTCGATGGCTCTTTTATATGGATCTGTTGGTTGATCTTGCTGATCTTCAACGGAGAGTCCATCTAGATTTTTATAAGTGAATATATTTCCGGGTACTATGAGGTAGGAACTATTGAAAAGGCCCCTGATGAGCGAACAGGTGGTGAGCGTTCTCGTTGTTGCCAATGATGCCATAGGTACACCGATGAAAGAATGATTGGAAAATAGAATTCAACCTGGATATTCTGGAGGATTATGATCAATGATACTATGGTTTCATTAAAAGATTGTTTTAAAGACAACTGAATCTGTGAAACAGGCAATTTCATATTGGGTGTGTAAGTGGTGTGACTATCTTGAAGTTTGCTTGAAGCACTGGCTAGGGGGCCTGGGAACTCTTTTCCCTGGTACCCGCAGGACAAAACATAACCAAATTCCTAAATGGATTCTATCACTACAGTGGTTGGCTAACCCATGGGACTGTGGACTGATGGATCCCTAAAATGAGACTCAAATCTGTTATGCTGCGATAGATAAAGTAAATCCCGGATAGTCCTTGTTCTATGGAAAAGAATCAACGAATGTGCCTCTTAATGACGAGGAAAAAAGCGTTGGTCTCTATGATCCAAGTGCAAGTCTCTTCCTTGATCTGACCATGTGACTTACTGGTTTGGTCGGATTAGTTTGGTTAGTTAAGGCTCTTGACTACGTTAGAATAAAAATATCCTGGAAAAATTGCCCGTGCTTTCTTGGCGAGGGAAGTTTTTCCAAGTTTAGTTTTGGAATAAACCAAGGGATTAGTCTCTTGTCCGGATATCCGTGGGTGAGGCCTCGAGTGAGAGGCTCTGCCCTGCGCAAAAAGTGCTACTTTCGCTGCTAGCAACCCGAATTCGTTGCACGGAGGGGGTAGGGATCTTTCATAGTGCCTCCATGTGGCATGTCCATCAATGTCATGATTAACAATAGTACCAAATGAGGAGCTGAGATTCACTCTCTCATTTTGATGATTGTGTTTACATTCCTTTGAACTTTGCATTTCTTCTCATCTAGTGCTAACAAGCCTTAAAAATCACCTACTGACTTATATAATCAATGTAAACCTAGTTATGATTGCAAAAAAGAAAGAAAGAAAGAAGGAGAGCTAACATAAAGATAAGAAACTGTAATAGCTCCCAAAAATCCTCACCCGTTTACTAACTTCATCATTTACTACCTCACCTTTCCCATTCCTTCTAGAGGACCAATGACCATTGGTGGCATTCATGCAACATCATAAGCATCAACAAACACCTTCTCAATTTTCCCCACAACAATAAAGTCTTCTACTCAATCACACAAGGACATAATTGACATTAGGAAGGGGAGAATGCAAACCCATTTTAGGGTTAACATGAGTTTCCACTATAATTCTACATCAAATAGCAAAGACAAAGATACCAAAAGCATGTATTATCAACATATGATGCAACGAGTCTAAATGTATAACTTGGACGGGCACTAAAAATGGTCTCATGGAGTACTTATGACGATTCCCACTCCAAGAGCATGTGGCAACAAGCTAGAATGGATCCCCTGATGAGCCTTGTCAGCTATTTTATGAGTTTAAGCATTGTATAATACATATTTCATGCATGTATTATGATTTTAAGCATTGTATAATCCATAGGCCACTGATGAGCCTTGTCAACGAGTTTAAGAGTGTGTGAACACTTATGGCCTTGTATATAAGTCACTTTCTCTCATAATGCAATATACTCTCCCATTGTGCAATAGAGTTTTACTCTTGTTAATCCTCTTGCTAATTACCTTCTCTAATGCATTCTAGTGAGTGTGTGTGAGTGATTGAGGTGAGAGGAGGGACAAGGATTAGTAGTCCAATGCATCGGTGTCACAACGCACTTATAGGAGAGACAATGACGAAAACTGTTATGCATGGAGGTATGGAGCTCTTGAAGCAGTGTGCTCGAGCTTAGCCATTGGAAATATCCCCATGACGATTTTAGCTCGTAAAGTTAAACACTTGTGAATGTTTCTAGGAGTGACCAAAATGGGCCATAACAGACAATGTGAGAATATATAAAGCAAACTTACCTTATGCTTAATGTCAAATAGGGAAAGTATAAGGACTTCTATACATACTTGCTTTGTGCTTAAGACTAGTAGTAAAAATCGAAACATTTTTAAGTTTGGCCAACCTAGTGTGAAAACTAGTCACTTGCACATGCAAGTCATTTTTGACACTAAGCAATACATAATCATTTCCTTACAAATAGAATACTTGTGAGCCCCCTTCTTCTCTATTCTTGCTTTCTTGTATGCTATTGAATATTGCTTGCATCATGGATGCATGCTAGATAGATTTGTTTGTATGTCTCCCTCTTACATTAGCTTCTTCATCTTTCCCCACCTTTGTGAGAGAGAACCACCATGAAGGATAATCTTTATCTGCCTCTATCAAGGTAACGAGAGTTCTTTCTTCATCCCATTAGTAAAGGAAGATTTTGGTGTGACAATAGAGTGAGGATGCAATGGACAAGCTAGCGCACCCACATCAGGAAGTTGCATTTACAACTTGACGGCAAGGACCAATGACACATGCTTTGGCAAGGATGTGGTAAGCTCTTGACTTGAACACGTACCTTCTTTTTCTTTATGGAGTGGGCCATGCATGGAGAAAGGAAAGACATAAGGGAAAGAGAAAGAGTTCATAAAATTTTACACACCTTCACTTAAACTTTGTAAGCATTTAGAATTTACTAAACCATGGCTAATTCTCAATTTTCCCAGTGGTCAATTTATATTTACCTTAGCAAAACTAAGCATCCACTTTGTTTTCCTCTATATTTACCTTAGCAAAACTAAGCATCCACTTTGTTTTCCTCTAAGTCTCTTTAGTGGAAGGATACTTTTCATTAACATAATTTGCAAGGTTTTTGACACCTAGATGAAAGGCTGCACCTTGGACCCCTCCTCTCATTTTTCCCTCTTGCTTTCAAGGGCATTTTTCTCTCTTCTTCTTTTCTTGCTTTAAGGGACATTCATAATGCCTAAGTGTTCGTGGATTTACAAAGCTACAAAAAATACCCATGGTAAAAAAGAAGAGATCAATACGATAGTATAAAAGCAAACTTTTTGGAGACAGTTATATTCCTACTACAAACATCAAAGTAGTATAGAAATTTTGGCCACCAATCTTTCACAATTTATATGGTATGTGTTGGCATATAATGTATTTTTGGTAACTTTATCTTCAATATTACGCACTAGAAACAAGTAATTTTGGGCCATTCTAAGATTTTTTGTTAAAATGTTTCCTTATAAGTAGCCCATCACCTTTTGGAGTACCTCATAAAGTTACCGGCCGTATTCTTTTCCTTGAAAACAACCACCTCAAAACACTAATCATTCTTCAACATCCACATGTCTAGTTAAGGTTAGCTTTTTCAAGTTTTACAAGTTATGTTTTGAGAAGCTAGTTTCATTGTATCCTCTTGTACAAAGCTTTGGAGCTCTAAAAAAGACAAAGGAGAGGGATTAGACTTGAGTTGACTTGAGTTACAAAGATTAAGGCATTGTTTGTATTGGGTTGTAGCTCTGTAAAGATTAAGGAGAGGGATTAGGCTTGAGTTACAAAGATTAAGGCATTGTTTGTATGAGCTTGTAGCTTTAAAAAAATTAGGGAGAAATTAGGCACAGATTACAAAGATAAAGTCGTTCTTTTATGTTGGATTTTATGTGGCTCCAAAGCTTGTGTGTATTGACTAGGGTTTTTTCTTTTTGAGAGTTGCACACATATTGCGAATTAGGTTAAATGACTAGGGTCTATTCCAATGTTCATTAAAAACTTGTTCACAAAAAAAAACTTGCAAATATATACAATGGACCTATAACATTTCCATTTTTACTTTTTATTTTTTAAGTTTCAAAAAAATCTATAAAAGTTTAGGTTTGTTATTCATATTTTAATGTTTTTTTAGAAACACTGGTTAATTCCACTTTATATACAAGGCCTCTCTCTCTATCTCCATCTCTCTCTCTCTCTCTCTCTCTCTCTCTCTCTCTAAAATGAGGGGTTTCAGTGGTTACCTCTTTCTACTTCCTAGAGTAGGTTTGTTTTCTTTCCCACAATCAATTGGGTTTGGGGCTTGTTGGTTATTCTAGTTCAATGGTTACAAAGTTATAACAGTTGCATTATGTTAGCTTACAAAGTTTTGTTAGCTTTTAGAAACATTAAGGAGGGATTAGATTTACAATGCAAAGATTAAGGAGCTATTTGTATTGGGTTGTAACTTTGAAAAATTTTAGAGAGAGATTTGGAGTGGGTTGCAAAGATTAAGTGGTTCTTTTGTGTTGGATTTTATATGGCTCTAAACCTTGGGTATAGACTAGGGAGTTTTGTTGCAAGTTGCACACATATTGGGAATTGGGTTGATGTGGAAAGTCTATTCCACTTTACATGCAAGGCTCTCCCTCTCTCTCTCTCTCTCTCTCTCACACACACACACACACACACACATCATAAAAATGGGGGCTTTTGGTGGCTGTCTATGAACTTGTCTCTCGATCTACTTCTTATAGAAGAGGCTTCCTTTCTTTCTCACAATTGATTAGGTAGGAAAGGGGGAGAGAGGTGGGACTAGGGAGGAAGATTATGCTAATTCGACGGTTGCAAACAAAGGGAGTTTACAGATATGAGTGAGAATCTCGTAAAAGTTCGCGTGGGCGGGGAGATGGACGGGGGAGGCACCCTATCCATCAAGTTGGGAGGGGGGAGATTTCCCAAGAAGTTCGGTTTCTTGAATCTATGGGAGTGCTTTTTTGCCGGTGTGTAGATGTGGTCTGTGAATTCCCATCTTGGGTGAAGGCAAGGTTGTTAAGAAGTTGAAAAGTTAGAACCCTTTGACTCCTCTAGTAGGGTATGAAATCAAAATGGGGCGTGAGGCTATTGATGTTTTTTTAGCCTTTAAAGGAGGGCAGGTCTCGTGGAGGGATATAAATGAGAGGGCAATGCTGCGGACGTGGAGTACGTCGACAGGAGGATGGTTATGATGACGTGGATCGATGAGGCGCCGGTTGGGGGGTTACTCGCGCTTATGCGGCCGCATTTGCTAGGCGGTTGGTGGGCCCCGCCCGACAAAAAAGCTTGAAAATGTTTTTTTAAAATTTGTTTGGGGGGGGCTTTAGCGGCGACAGCTAAATCGACCTGGAAAGCCACCAAACCTAACTGCAACTAACTTATCCGCCAAATATGGAGATGATGACGATGACGTTCTTTTGGTAGATACCCAAATATCAAAGATTGCCTTTTGCCTACCTCCCCCCCTCTTATAGGTGGTTGTACCTTAGGTTGCCAAACTTTTGCAGCTACTTTTTCTCTTCTTCCCAGATAACAGATCAAACATCTCATCAACCTCATATGTATATTTTTGTGCCTCCTTCTACTCCACATTCTATGCACACTAAGCTTTATGTAGCATCATGTGCCTCTGGGATCAAACTCATATATCTTTTGTGCTTCCTTGGACTTCAAATTCTCAAGGGCTTCTTACCAATGCTGCACAGGCTTTTTGATCCTTGTTAGGTAGATTATTGGTACTCAATTAGTGCATTTCAGCTCCCCAATCAGTGAACCCAAGGTATCATCCAGCTGCTTGTAGCAGTTTGAGCCCACCTTTGCACATTGCACGTGCCATTGTGGTCATCGAGCTCTCTTGATCAGAGAACGAGCCCCCTTAATTTCCAAGTTTTAAGGTACCCCCCATGAACTCAGCTTATAACAGCTTGATTAATGTCGTATTGTAAGGTTTATTTATTTATTTATGTTGTGATTAGCTTAATACCTGTGCCGGCTCCAACACGTCTCACTGTTGTTGCTGTCAATTTTGCCATGGAATTTTGGTTTGAAATTTGATCGTGTAGTCGCACCACTGTTCACCTCGTAAACCAAACTCCACGCGCATCATCGAGCGCCGGCCCAGCCATGAATAGCCTCCTTTCTCATCACCGTAATTGGTCTTGGGTTCTGTGCACAGATTAACACACCAAGAGACTTCCGTCCGGCACTGCTGTTTTTCATGCTGCCTCTATCATAGCTCCGGCAGTCCTACCAGCAGCATCTCGAAGGCTCCATGATACAGGTTCTGGCAGCTCCATGATCATCCTTCCGCTTTTATTCCCTGGTTCCGGCAAATGATGATTTTCCTTACAACCGTTCCAGTAATTGCTCCGGCAGCTCTATGGTCACTTTTCCTGTAGCTCGTATGATTGACTGGTTCCGGCAGCCCAACATCCTTCCGGCATCTCTTGAGTCTTACCGTCATCCCTCTGCCAGCCCTATCATGCAGCTTTTGTTATCTATCCCTCTTGTAGCTTTATGATGTATGGTCCAGCCGCTTGTTTCCGGCAGCTGATTGATCATCGTTCCAGCACAACACTCGCCTCTCCGGCAGGTCTTTGATATTTGTTCCGGCAGAATCACCATCGTTCCGGCGGCTGTTTGGGTCAAATTTGTATGCGTTGGCTGTCGAAGGGCAAGATTATACGGACGGCAGGGGTCGCATGATTACCGGAATAATCAACAAAATGTCATGCGAGTTGGGAATCACCTTCGAAGATGCGGACATGGAGTATGGGTCGGATGAGAATGGCGGGCAGGAGATGTCGGAAACAGGATATGCGGGCGTTTCTATGGCGCAGCAGCTTGGCCATAGCCACAGGTCTTCAGCTACCGATCAGACGCCAAGCAGCAGCAGTGGCGCCAGCTTGTGTGCAGAACCCGGCAGAAGCTTGTCGACGGTGAGCAATAAACCGCACAAGGCGCAGGACGCCGCGTGGGAGGCGATCCGGGGCGTGGCGGCGGTGGCAGGTGGCGGCGTGGGACTGGGCCACTTCCGCTTCCTGCAGCGCCTCGGAAGCGGCGACATCGGCCACGTATACCTGACGGAGCTCCGAGGCAGCGGCTGCTTCTTCGCCATGAAGGTGATGGACAAACGCGCGCTCGCAGGACGCAACAAGCTGCAGCGCGCTCAGACGGAACGGGAGATCCTAGAGGTTCTCGACCACCCTTTTCTTCCGACACTCTACGCCCACATCGACGACGGACAGCACTCTTGCCTGGTCATGGAATTCTGCCCCGGCGGTGACTTGCACGTCCTCCGGCAACTGCAGCCCACGAAAAGATTCTCCGACGACGCCGTCAGGTGGGTTTTTGGATCAACGTTCTGTCACATATACCATTTGCAGCTTCTTTATTGCCTTGAATCTAGCCTTTGATTGTGCAAAATCTATGCTGATTGATTGAAAGAACGACGCAATATATGGTGGATTTGATGCGGCGTCGGAATTGATTGGCGCCGGAATGCTTTTTTTTGCAGGTTCTACGCCGCCGAGGTGCTGATGGCCCTCGAGTACCTCCATATGATGGGCGTTGTCTACCGTGACCTCAAGCCAGAGAATGTCCTGGTGCGAGAAGACGGACACATCATGTTGTCGGATTTCGACCTCTCGCTCAAATGCAGCGTGAATCCGACGCTCACCAGAGTAGCGGCAGCAGTAGGATGGGCGTCGCCCCCGTCTGGAGGCGGTCTCTGCAATCCATCTTCCGGAGCCGCCTCCTGCATGGCGCCGCTGGGTTGCGTGTCCCCGTGCAGCGTGCACCCGATCGCTTCTTGCCTGCCGTTTCCGCGGATGATATCTATTCCCGGCGCTGGTGGGCGACGGAAGGCGGCGAGGCCCCGGCGGTCAGAAGGGCGAAATTCCTTGGGAGGGGGTAGCGGGTCTCCCCTGCCGGAGCTTCTGGCGGAGCCGACGTCCGCGCGCTCGATGTCATTCGTTGGAACGCACGAGTATCTAGCGCCAGAGATCATTTTGGGCGAAGGCCACGGATCTGCCGTAGACTGGTGGACGTTCGGCATCTTTCTCTACGAGCTTCTCTACAGCAGGACGCCGTTCAAGGGCGCCGACAACGAGGCGACGCTCACCAACGTGGTGACACAGCTACTCCGGTTTCCCGCAAGTTCTATCGACGGAGACACAGCTGGCCAACGCCAACCGAGCGCCGCCGCCCAGGATCTGATCAGGGGATTGCTGATGAAGGACCCGCGTAAACGCCTAGGCGCGATGCGCGGCGCCTCTGAAATCAAGCAGCACCTCTTCTTCGAGGGCGTGAATTGGGCTCTCATCCGGTGCGCGACCCCGCCGGAAATCCCAAGTCCGTTCACGGCCAAATTCAGCGCCCGATCTGAAGAGAACTCCGTCGACGGCAGCGGCAACAAAGCATCCTGGCTGTCCGACGATAACAGCGGCGGCGTCTCCGGAGCAGCGACGCCGGACTTCGAGCTCTTCTAAAGCAAAGCTGTCGGAGGGAATCTTCGACGTACTTTGTTGGGCAGAAATACACAGAAGTAGTGTGTGGGGTGTAATGGCTTCCGACAAAGGAGTAGTACAATTTTCTGCCGGTGTGCAACTTATTGTATTTTGAAAGGTAGTCTGAAACAATCAGCGTCACCTCACTTTGTTCATAGAGTCATCCAATTTTGATGAAATGAATCGTGTCTAGGTACATATAAGTTTTTAAGAATTTCATGTCATCCAATTTTGATGAAATGAATTGTGCCTAGGTACATTCTTTCTCCCCCAGGACTATTTGTTGTTGGAGTCATGGTTCTTGCTCCCCAAAAGTGTCTCCGCGTGTGTACGCGCCTTAATAAGACTAACCTAATAAGTGTGAACTACGTGTGAACGTGCGTGTGCACAACAAAGGATAAAAGGTTACATGCGTGCACACATCAAAGGATAAAAGGTTCAAAGGTTCACGATAAAAGGTTACCTGCGTGCACACATCAAAGATTCAAAGGTTCACGATAAAAGATTTCGAGACGTATGGAAAGATTACACCATGCCAACCCCTTGGAGTCTCCCTTACATCAATCCTAACCTTAGGGGCAAGGGAGCTAACCTCGCGGTCGAGTTTTTGTGTTGTACAGTACAATGTAGGTTTCCCTCGCCCTCACCCTCGTCCTTGCCCTAGCAGTCCCTCCCCTCTCTCACTCTTTAAGGGCAATGGTTAAAGAAATGAACCTTTCGCCCAAAAAAAAAAAAGGACCACCACCATCTTGAACCCTAGCCTTATCTGCCTGATCAAATAAATTGTTTTTAATATCTAAACTTAGTAACCTTGAAAGACACACTTGAAGTGCAACAGATTTCTAAATCAAGATAACACTAATCTATCTTTAAACTTTAAATTAACCTTGACCTAAGTAACCCCCACTAAAGCTTAGTACTTTTTAAACACTACACTAACAAATTAAGCTAGCACTAAACTAATACCCATCTTTTAACTTCAGATTAACCTTCATTAAGCCTTTACACTAGATAAGCATGTATCAAAACACCAGATTAACCTTGACCTCACAAATCCATGCTTAAACATTGTGATTTTAGGTTTCCATACCATACACAAGCTATCCCCTATATCCACCTTATTCCAAAGGTAGAAAAAAATTGAACTTAATCCAATTAAAATACCATTTATATATTGGTGTAAACCTTTATTGTACTGATTAGGCCTATAAAGCTTAATCATGTTTAAGGCTTAAGCATATAAAGTCTTTTCAAGCTTTCAAATCTCAAACCTTTCAAAGCTTTCAAATTTCAAATCTTTCAAAGTTTCCAAGCCAAACCAAGGGAGCACATACACATGGAGGCCCCGGGCTAAATTTTGATGGCCTGCAGAAAATTTCAGATTTGCTGAAATTAAAATTTTCTTGCCAAGGCTCTCCGCAACGCCTTGAGGGGGAAAATTTAATTGTCAAAGCTCCCAAAAATTAATTTTACAATTTGAAACAAATCAAAGGCTTCAACAAATTCTCCGGCCGAGCAAGTGTGTGTGGTTTTCGATATCTCTCGACGGTATTGTCTGGGAGAATACGAGTATCATCGGTGCGCTTGAATCTCAAATCGACTCAACTCTTTACAAATTTCGGGTTTAACGATAAGTATTATCATCATTTATTATCTTTTACTGAATTATTTCTATCATTAATTAATCAATCTCTCTATCTCTCGACTTCATTACTTCTGTTAAAATGAATCCGCAACCCCCAACTGTGGAGGAGCAATTGCTAGCTCCTCAAGCTCAGATTTTAGAGGAGAGGGAAAAGAGGGAGAAGTTGGAGAGGAAGTTGAGAAAGAGGAGTAGAGGGGCGGAGTCTGATTCGGGTGATGAGATCCGGCGTCCGATGGAAGCTACCCTTAGAGCCCATGAGTCTAGAAAGGAAAAGAAGATTAGTCAGAAGGCCTTTTCCTTCTAAATTATGACGGGAAGAAGGACGCCAAACTAGTTCTCTCTTGGCTCAATTAGTTAGATGACTACTTTTTCGAGGAAGACGTCTCTGAAAAAGATAAAGTCAAATGTGCTACTAATCATCTTATTGAAGGAGCTGCGTTGTGGTGGAATGCTACCAAGAAATGCCATCATAAGCCTCATACTTGGAAAGAATTCTAGAAGGCAATTAAGAAAAACTTTTTGCCACCACAATACAAGGCCAGGAGTAGACATTAGTGGGATGGCTTACGTCAGTTGGAGAAAGAAACCATTCAAATGTATGTAGACAAGTTTTGGCAAGTTGTCCTCTATAACTCAAAGCCATTGAGAAAGTGCATGAGAAGGACCAGAAGAGGAATTTTATAGCGGGTCTAAAACCTCACATTAGGGCCGAAGTGAACATGTTTCATCTGCATTCTCTCAGTTCAACAATCTCTTTAGCCATTAACTGTGAGAAGAATAATAATATTCCGAAGGAGAATCGTGTTACCCAGGAGTCTTTCCCTTTAAATCTCAAAAGCATGTTTTTTCATCTAAACCTTTTGACAGGACTCATGGATGGCGCCGCAACTTTGGTCAGTTGTTCAAAAACAAAGAAAGCAACAAATCGGAAAGCAAGAAGACCGACAATCTTTTGAAGACAAACAAAGAGGATCCCAAGCATCGAATCCGATGTTTCAAATGCAACAAGGAAGGCCATGTGGCATTTGAGTGCTCGGAGAAGAAGAAGAATACACTGAAAGCTAGTGTCAACATGATCAAGGAGGAGGACGACGACTATCTGCCCGAGCAAGAGGGTAACTCCAAAGACGAAGATCTCTCAGACCCAGGAGGTAAGCCTAAATCTTCATGGGCTCAGTCTAAATCTACACAGTCTAAGTCCAAACAGACAGGACTGCACCTTTCCTTAGCCACACCTAGGATAAGAGAGCACTGAGGAAAAGGGAGAAGATGTTTCTCATCTTTGTGAATGAGATTACTGCTCATGAACCACCTCCCAAGGACACCTTGCATGATTCCTTCCTTTCTCAGTTTTTAGATTGTTTTCTTGATGACCTACCCCTTGGCTTGCCTAGCTCCAGACCTAAGAATCATAAGATTGACCTTATCCTTGGCAGTATACCTTCCTGTAACAAGGCACCTTATAGAGTGAACTAGATTGAGCAGAAAGAAATCCATAGATAGATAGAAGAGGCCTAGTGGTTCTAGTCAAAAAGAAGAATGGAACCTACCTTCTATGCATTGACTATAGAGCCATGAATAAAATCACAGCAGTCAAAAACAGATATCATATTCCTCGAGTGGACGATCTTCTTAATAGATTGCGAGGAGCAAAGGTATTTAGTAAAATAGACTTGAAATCCGGATACCACCAAGTGAGGATGGTATAGGAAGATATAGAAGACTGCTTTTAGGACACAAATGGGTCATTATGAGTTCTTAGTGATGCCCTTTGGACTCACTAATGCTTCGGCTACTTTTAACCACATGATGAACCGCATCTTCCTCAAATATCGCAACTTTGTGGTAGTTTTCTTCGATGATATTCTTGTATTCAGTGATAGTGTTGCTGAGCATGAGAAACATCTAGAGATAGTGTTTAATCTCTTAAAAGAGAATGAGTTGTATCTCAATCCTGAGAAGAGCTCTTTCTTTCAAACAGAGATTGAATACCTTGGTCACATTGTTTCTGTTGATGGTATTCGTGTGGACCCCAAAAAGATAGAGACTATATATAGTGACTTGGCCGAGACCCAAAGATATTCATGAACTCCGATCATTTCTTGGTGTGTGCAATTACTATAGACGTTTTGTGAAGAATTTTGCTTACATTTCTCATTATCTGAATTTTCTTCTAAAGAAAGCAAACAAGTATGTGTGGACTGATAAATAGGAAAAATCTTTTAATGCTTTAAAAGAAGTACTCGCTCATTAGGGGAAATTTAAACATATTTTAGGCCTTTTACTAATGAAAGTAATCAACTAACTGATAGGAATAGAGGATTGTGCACATTTGGTCTCCTTTGAATATAGGGAGGGAGAGTAGGATGTAGGGAGGGCTAGGCTTTAATTACACTTGTCCCTTTAAAAAAGTAGGGGGTTTAGGGTAGGTATGGTCCCACCATTTTCGTGGCTCAAAAAATTCCTTAAAATTTTGAAATTTTTGAGATCCCCCCAAAACTCACTTTTCCCCCAAAAAACCCATCTCAAATTTCAATGTAGTCAAAAAATTTCATTTTCAAGTCCGCTTTCCCTTTCTCTTCCATCTCTATCTCATTTGCCCAACCCTAATGAAACCATCAAAGCCCGAAACCCTAAACTTTCTCCTCCATCTTAATCTCCCTCCATTCTCGGACCTCCATCTCTTTCATCTTCAAGGCTCCCGTAAAACCCTAGTATGTATATCATCTTTGATCTCTTTCCTTTTTACTCTAACCCTAACCTTTCTACTCTAGCTTCCAAGAAGATATGGCCACACCAAGAAGACCAAAACACGAGATTGAGTAGATATCCGTGCACAACAAGAAGGACGATGATGGTGCTTGGGTGGGAGAGGCATTTTGTAAGAGCGCTTGGGTTTATCTATCTACAGCCTGCTGTAATTGGGCCTCACCGAGTTGTTTGACGACGGCGAAATGTAATGGAGCACCATTGGAAAAGTCGTTTACAAGGCTTCAAGAAGGCAAGCAATGGAAAACTAGTGGCCATGGTACAACATGTTTATATAGCACGAGATATCCATCTTCACCAACAAACTCGATTTCCATGCAATTGTGTGCGCTTTTGCCACACAGGTCGTAGCTGGGGACTTGCCGAACACCGTATGCGAGCCACGAATGGCTGCAAGCATACAACCAGGAAAGCAAGCTCGAACAGAATGCAAAGGTGTGTCACTCACTACTCTAACCGCTGTCGTGAAGGATTCCCGCGTCGCAGCAGTGAAGGAGGAGCCGCCGTTCGCCGCTCTACCATCTCGCCACTGCCGTGCCGCTACACAGTGCTCGATCGCTCTCTCTCTCTCTCTCTCTCTCTCTCTCTCTCTCTCTCTCGCACACACGCAGGAGAAGGAAACCAAGGAGATGAGGCAAGAGCACTCTTGTATTCAACACATGAGAATGAGAGTTTTAGGGTTACATTTGACTCTTATAGGTGACTTGGCCGTTCACACATGGGCGTCCATACATGGCCGGCCTATCCTAACCCTTACCCTGCTGATATTCAAGGTGCGCCTCTCATTGGAGATCACCCAATCCCTTTATCCTTAACATATGGTGCCGACAAGCCCGGCCCATGACTCAGAATAATTAAATTAATGACGTAAAACATAGTACGTCTCAATGTCCGTCATAGGTTAACCCCTTCCTGATGTAGATTCCGTCCTCGGAAGCTATGGTATGGAAAGCTCGATAGGGTTATTGTGGTAGACTGTCTGCAAAACAGGGAAGTAGATTGAAAGTATGCTGGAATTCAAACGATATAAAGTGTATAAATTCAAGCATGTTAGACCACAATGGATGTTGCTATGAGACTTAGTTTAAGGGGTCACATGAATGAGCTAGTGTAGCAAATTAACAGGAGTTTAAAATTATTGAAAGTAAATCAAGAGTTAGCAAGGTGTCAAAGGTTAATCAAGGTTTATAACTGGCCTAAGTCAAGGAAAATAACCAAGCTTAATAAATAAACAGATGACCACACTGTGTCTACTCTAAGAACAAGTTAATACCACGAGCCTAGGGACACAAGAAACATCAGAGTTACAGGAGCATTTGCCTTTATTTTTTTTAATGCACGTGACAATTTTTACACACAATGGCGACCTTCCTAAGGCAAAACTAACATCGATCCTGGTACCATGTTTAACACAAGGCATTATCCAGGAATCTATTAGTTCACCTTAGGCAAGGCTACCCCCTACCAACCAAGGCATAGTAGAATACTCCTCGCCTACCAAGTATCAATAAGGCGATAGGCCAACATTAAAGCGCATCATAGACTTCCATTTATTGTAGGCTTTTTTTTTAATTTATTTCTTTTGATCTTCGCTCCTGAACTATAATTTATCTTGCATCCTTTCGACAAAGGGGTAAAAGCTATGTCCTAGAGGCCAACACACACATGGCCAGGTGTCAAACATTAAGATGGTTTGACCCTAGACTTAAGACAATCGTATTCCAAGGTTAACTAAAGACTGCATGCATTCTCAAGAATATATCGAATAAGGTTAAACTCATTAATGATTCACACTAGCACGTCAGGCAACTTCAAAAACTAAGTAGTCTTTGACAAGTTCCATGTGGTCATGCCTTCAGTTCATACAATTAATTGAACAGTAAAAATGAAAGAGAGTGGGCATGGAAGAATTACACCTGTATTTTGGAGATCTCCTTGATTCGATGAGAAAAATGCCCGCAGTTTGATGAGATATTTATGTATGAGTGTTGCGGCTATCTCAGGACTTGAAAACGAACCCACCTCAAACTTTTCCACCTGTACAACCAACTAACAAGCACTATACCTCGAGAGGCACATCAGTGTGAAAAATTAAAGACTCGTTTAAGGAATCCAAACTAGAAAAAACTTGAAAACACTAACCTACATACCAGTCACCACACTACTACTGAGGATACGGTAAGAGGATGTTGTAGAGTCCTGGCTCTAGCCCTAAGGCTAAGCCTCTATCCGCATCATCCAAATAAATAAAATCAACCTCAGTAGTGCCATGAGTTTCATCCGTCCATTCATCATTGTCAGATATTTCCTTTTCATTTTCCCATCCACATAAACTCATCAAGAATGTAACCATGCGAGGATAGTCATCTTGTGGAAAAGGAAAGCATTGGGCTATCGGGGATATGTCCTCTACGGAGTAGGGATCAGTCATGGTCAATAGGCAAATTAGCCATTCTAATTCCTCAACATTTTCCTCTCTGGCTAGTACATCTATATGATCCCATTCAGTTTCAATTACAGGATAGCACATGTGAAATATCTGAGAAAGGTACAGATGATACCTCTCACCAAAGGTTGGAGTGGATGAAGTGTATGATGATCGTGCATCTGCCATATCTGCAAACACAGATATAGCATCAGTAGGTTTATGACAGGTCAATCTAGTTCTTGATTGTATACGGATATTTCTCCTCTTTTTGTGCTCTTACTCTTTTTACTATTTTTTATTTTTCTTTTCTTTGTTTTTTTATGTATGAAGCTATATATATATATCCCCTTGAATTTGGCAATTACATGGTTAGGGGAGAAGGTTAGGGAGGAAGCATTAGAATGTCGAGCGTGAGTACATGCTCCCCCTTTCCTTGGGTATATCGTATTTTTTGCAATAATGTTGCAACCTCTTGGAACCAATTTGTCCAGCGGGTCATAGGTTGTGATGTGGACAGATAGCTTTTTATGGCCCTTGTGGCTACATCCAATTGCAGAGATGTTAGTGTACGCTCCCATTGACGAATGGAGGAAATGGTTTCCGACGATACTATTACAAGGGGAGACGTAGACTCATCGGTCTTTTGTTGGGTGTTGACAAGAGTAGGTGTAGAGCATGTAGAAACTTCTATATCAGCGTGTGCCTGGCAGCACGAGGAGCTAGAAGCTTCATGTGGCTCCCCCCTTCCTGAGCTAGGTGGTAATGATCGATATCGTTTGGGAATCCAAACTAACTCTAGAAGAAGTGGTGCGGAGCACTCTGTTACCTTTCCCTTACCACGGTCTTGAATGGTCGTTGGGGTGGCAACAATTGGTTTGCAAGGTATTACAGGTGATGTAGAGGGATTCAACTTATTTTTAGGGACCCAAATCTGGTCATTCCCCTCATAGTACCCTTGGGCTACTAATTATTTTTTAGGGATCCATCGTGATGTTACATTGCCCTTTCTCAAGTGGGTAGCTGTTTTCTTCCTACGAGGCTTCTTGTCTGAACGAGATTGAGCAGGGGAAGTAGCTGTTAACGAAGCTTTTGGGACCCATTTGTATGTACTCTTTGGCATAGAAAGCGGAGCCTTGGAGACCACCCTGCATGTTTCCACTCTTGGCGTTGAAGCGTTAGAGGGGTGGCAAACAATCAAAGATGGTTTTGCCACTGGACTTTGTGATTTTTCATTATCTAGCATTTGAATGGATGACTTAGGTGCGGGATTTTGAGCGGTCAGATCTAGTGTTGGTTCTTGCGTTGTGACTCGTCTTTGCGCCCTAAGTTTACAGTCCCTTCCACGGTACCCGCAGGCATAACCAACAAACTTTGAATTACGGTCCCCTTGTCATAGGCAACCGGAGTGTGCAGAATTCCTGAGACAGGGGTTTTCTTCTTGTTAATTCCTTGAACTTGGATAGCACTCTTGGATAAAGGTGGTTTTCCAAGTTGACACCACACGCCATATGATAGCAAATTGTGTTGAGCTCTTGTATCCAATAATGCATTATACAGCACCTCCCGGTAAAGGACTCTGTAACTCAATTGGGTATCTTAGAGGCGGGTCAAATTCCAGTGAATCCTCATCTGCCTCCTCGAAAAATGCTTGTGTAATCCCCAAGTTGGCTTCTCGTTGGTGCCTAGCATGCTGTTGACGTTCTTTGGCTTCAATTCTTGCTTGTATCTTTTTAAGCTCAGCTTGTTCTTTAGCTGCCTTCTTTTGATGGATTGCATGTAACTCCTCTTGGCTCAGGGGGTCATAGTACCTTTTGAATTTACTCCCATTAAGGAATCCAATGGTTTCAACTCTGTCGAGAGTCTCCACTCGGATGGTACCTTGCAGGGTAATTTCACATACTCTATACGGTCCCTTACCAGCATATTTGAGCTTCTTCTTTTCGTTACACACTCCATACATCAGGACTTTATCCCCAACCTTGATGTCCTTGTCCTTCAGGTGGCGATCAAACCATTTTTTCCTTCTATCCTTCTCCACAAGGGCATTGTATATAGCCCATTGTCTTTCTTTGTTTAGCTGCTCAAGGATATATAGACGCTCTACTAAGGGGTTACCATCCCAACCCTCTTGAGTAGCAACACGAAGACTAGGAATGACAAATTCCCACGGCATGACCGCTTCTTGGCCATATACCATTTTGAATGGTGTGCAATTAATAGCCACTTTGTACGCAGTACGATAGGCCCATAAAGCTGTTGTAAGCTTTAGATCCCAATCCGTGCGATGAGCTTCAACTGTCTTTGTCAAAACAGAGATTAAGGTCTTGTTGGGACTCTCGGCTTGGCCATTCGCTTGCGGATAGTAAGGAGTAGATTTATGATGGGATATCATGAAATTTGTTGTGAGCTCCTTAATCACTTCATTTATAAAATGCGTACCATTGTCGCTCGCTCACAAGTTCAAAAGGACAACCGAAGCGTGTGATTATATTTTCAAAGAGGAACTTGGCTGTTGTCCTTGCATCTGCCTTACGTGTCGCCTTCGCTTCAGCCCATTTGGTCATATAGTCAGTGACCACAATAATATAGCGAGATTGTGTGTTTCGGGCCGCTGGGCTAATTGGACCTACAAAGTCTAAACCCCACTTTTCAAATGGTTGGTTTACTTTGATTAGATGTAGGGGCATCTGATCTTTCCTCTGGGGTTTACTTTGATTAGATGTAGGGGCATCTGATCTTTCCTCTGGGGTTTCTTGTATCGTTGGCATTCATCGCAACCCTTCACAAAGAGTGATGCATCTTGGAACATAGTGGGCCACCAATACCCCGATTGTAAGATCTTTC
Organism: Cibotium barometz; assembly: GCF_041138505.1. Taxonomy (NCBI): domain Eukaryota; kingdom Viridiplantae; phylum Streptophyta; class Polypodiopsida; order Cyatheales; family Cibotiaceae; genus Cibotium; species Cibotium barometz. The sequence continues at coordinate 11,209,139 of NC_141109.1, forward strand.
GCGCAGTTAAGTCTCTTGAGAAGTGACCACCGGGTACACCCATATGTGCCTCTTGCAAAATGTATAGATACTCATCCTCTCGGGCACAACGCTTAAGAACATCATCCTTTCCTCTTTTATAAAGAGTCCTGGCCATCAGGCAATAGGGTTCGCATTCTTTGATCAGCTTTCGAGCTAGATCTTTACGAAGCTCCTTGGGTGGAAAGCCATTAACCAAAAAGTTCACAATCTTCTCACTCCATTCAGGCATTGTCTCCACCATGAATAGGGAAGTGTCAGGTAAGTCATCATCAACCCCCGTAGGAGCCTCACCATTAGGTATGCGAGACAAATGATCAGCCATAACATGTTTTTTGCCAGGTCTCACAACAACAGTGAAATCAAACTCAAGAAGAATCAATAGCCATCGTGTGATTCTTCCTATGGAGCATGGTTTGTTTACCAAATACAACAATGCTTGATGATCCACATAGAAAACAAACTTGGTGGCAAGGAGGTAATAACGAAATTTCCTTACTACATATATCATCGCCAACCCTTCTCGCTCCGTAGTGGTGTAGTTCATCTCAGCATCGTTCAACTGGCGACTGGCAAAGCTAATGGGGTAGTCTAGTTTGTGTTCTCCAGGTTGAGTTAACACACACCCAATAGCAAAGTTTGATGCATCAATATACACATGGAAGAGTAAATCCCAGTTAGGCATTCTCAAGATTGGAGCACTCGCCAAGGCCTTCTTTAATAGCTCATAGGCACAGTCACATTCTTCGGTCCAAATAAACTCGATGAGAAGCTTATACAATGGTCGAGCTATCTCGGCGAAGAATAGAATAAATCTTCGATAATAACCAACGTGGCCCATAAAGCGTTGGACTCCCTTATAGTTGGTGGGTGGGGGTAGTTCCAGAATGACCTTGATTTTACTCTCGTCAGTGGAAATCCCATTTTTGGACACTATATGGCCTAAGATAACTCCGTGTTTAACCCAAAATTGGCATTTGAAAGTATTCAATGAGATGCGATATAATCTACACCTTTCAAATATTTTTCGTAAACACATCAAGTGCTCGTCCCAAGAGGAATGAACACAAAGATCATCTAAGAAAGCTTCACAAAAGTCCCTTAGATATTCCGTAAAAGCTATGTTTATCAATTGTTGGAATGTTGCAGGTGCATTGGTCAAGCCAAAAGCCATTACGCGAAAGGCAAACACTCCAAACTCCGTGATAAATACTGTTTAAGCTTGGTCCTCGACTACAATTGTGATCTGATTGTAACCCGAGTACCCATCTAAAAAGCTATATGCCTCCTTGCCGGCCACTCTTTCAAGCACATGTTCAGAATATGGTAGGGGTAATGATCCCTTCTGGTGGTGGCTGCATTAACCTTTTTGAGATCAACGCACACTCTGAGTTTCCCATTCTTCTTTGGTACGATGACTATCGGAGAAACCCATTCTAAGTGCTCAATAGGGTATATGAATCCACATTTTACAAGCTTTTCAATTTCCTCTTGTATAATCTTTGCGTACTTAGGATTCATTGGGTAGGGACATTGCTGGACTGGTTTAGCAGTGCTAATCATTGGAATCGTGTGTTGCACCACCGAGGGTGGAACACCCTTCATATCATGATATATCCAAGTAAATATGTCCTTGAATTCTTTAAGAAGCTTTGTAAGTGCAGTTTCTTCCGCCTTGGTGAGGTCTTGAGCAATAAAAACTGGTTTAGACTCCTCACCCGGATCTGCTAAGTCTATCTCCTTCACTACCGCAGGGCCATCGTAGACACCGCTACTCCCATTGATAGGGGTTCGTTGGGCTTTTGTGTAGACCACTTTACGTTCCCCTGTGGTGGTGAATGATTTGAAATGCTCGGGTGCAGGGTGTAAGTCTACTGGTTCTTGTTGTGCCAGGCTTTTTTCTTTCAATTCCGCCTCCTTTTGTTACTGAGCTAACTCTTGGTTTTGCCGCCTTCTTGCAGTACGACTTAGTTTCGGCTTCTCTTCGATTTCTAATTGGGCGACGTCATGAGGTTGCGGAATACACCACATGACACTTTGGAGATATTGTCCCCAATTATCCGCTAACTTCTGATGAGCGTCAATAGCTCCTACATGACTAAGCCATTCTGCAGTGGATCTCTCCTTGTTTATTGCAGTTCGTACATTAGCTCGATAGCGTTGTCGCTTATGTCTCGTTTTCTTCTTACCAAGTTTTTGATTTTTGTTTTTGTCAGATTCGAACTCACTTGGTCGATCTTCACTTGTGTCCCCCTCACTTTCGGATGAACTGTAGAAGGTCACTGTCCTAGGCCTTGAGCACCTTGCTTCCACATTTGGGTGAATATTTGATTCATCCCCCCATCAGGCTCAGAGTCAGTTTCTTCTTGATATTCATACTCAGAGTTGCATTGGTCAGAGTCTTCGCCACTTTCACTGTCAGTGGAGTTTGTCGCTTTCTCGCCACCAGGAGTCAAGTGCATAACACCTATCATGTTTATTGGCACTGACGGTGGCATATCTTGCCCCTCAGGTGTTACCCAACTTGTGCCTCTATTTCCCCATGTGTCTATGGTTGCCGCTAGGTGTACCCAATCCACGTTATCTGACTCAGTCATACCTGGTAGGACATCCATATAAGGAGAATCTTTCCCATCATCAGTCTCTTTTTTGCATGTATAGCAATACCTTAATGGGGCGGAGTGAATAGTGCTATCCGATCGATTATCAATGATAACCTTGCTTCCTAAAGGATATGCACGACCATTCTCAAGATCAACTCGAATGACAGAGTCCTAGAATTGTAGGTAGACATGGTTTTTTGACCAGTCATGCACCATTTGCGCTTCCCTCATGAAAGGACGTCCTAAGATCATTTGATATAACATAGGATGCTTGGAGAAATCCATTACAATGAAGGCATGTCTTACCTTGTATCCCAGAACCTTGATCTTAAGGTCCCTTAACATTCCAATAGGTTTAGCAATATTTCCATTTGCCATCTTAACCACTATGTTTGTGACTTCGAGGTGAGGTCTTCCCATAGATTCCCAACAGTTTTTAGTCACAATGCTCACGCCAGCACCACCATCAAGGATTCCCTTTAGAGTTAATCCCTTGGTAGTAATGGGGAGGGTTGCATTAGATTCGTCACCTTCAAAGTACTGTCCCAACTTGTTAACAGGTATTTCAACAACCGAATCTTCATCTAGGTTGGGTTGTAGATCCCAATGTTCCCCTTCATCTTGAAGTGTGTCGGGTCTATCCATATTTGCAAATTGTGATAATCCCGCCTTTAGTTCTCCATTGAGAAATGCCCGAAGAGCTAAGAATAGCTCAGGATCTCCGTATAACTTGGAGATGATCGTGGTTCTGATTTCTGAGGACATGAAATCCATTAGCTTGGACACATTCAACGGTACTTTTCGAGACATCGCCCCTTGACTAGGGACTGGTGAAGATGGAATCACTTCCTCTTTGATGGGGTCAGGCATTCCCTCACTAAACATTCTTTCAAGCAAAAAGGGTGTTTGCCCACTTCCTGATGTCCTATCCTCACTTTCTTCCCGAATGATACTAGGTATAGCTAACGGTTTATGGTTCCTGTGAGGCTGAACTTGCGTAGGAAACACTGTGTCTGGAATTTTGATTTTTATCGGGTTTGGCTCCAGTTCTCTTTGTGTTTCTTCCACCAAATCCCTTAAGTGTTACACTTGTTCAATCTCCTCAATTGGGTTTGGGTAAGTTCCAATCTTTTTCTTGAGGGTTTTTGGCCCACGTGGCTTGTCTTGGGGAGTCTCAGTCAGTTTGGGTGGTCGAGAGGGCATTAACTGACATGGTTGTGGGGCCGAGGAAGTTTCCTTCTGTTTCCCCTTATTTATGTACTCGCTTGATTCTCCTTCGTTGAGCTCCCGAGTGGGTTCCTCCCTTAAGGTAGTGGCTTTGGTCCCCATGGTTTCTATTGAATCGGAATCATCTTCAGGATCATTCATATACACGGGGTCATCTCCTGTCCCTATGTTAGTCTTTGAGCTAGGCTTGGAGCTTGTGGCATTAAGCGATCTCTTCCGCCGCGTTTTCTTTTTCTTTGCTCGAGCAATCGATGTAGTATCCCTCTCTTCGAGAATGTAGTTTTGATTTTGAAGCATTGACCGTGTAACTACATTCACAGGTACGACAGGTATGGTTCCTCGTGCCTGGTTGGTGACCTCAACCAAATTCAATGGCGTAATCTCGGGTGCATTAGGATTATGTGGACATTGAGCAATCAAATGATCTATGCCACAATGATTACATGTAAGTACCGGCATTCCCGATGTGCTCCCTTGATTTGGTTGCATCTGAGTAGCGATCTTCTGTAGCCTATTAGGGCACTCCGCTACACGATGCGGTCCACCATACTCGTAGCATTAAAGAGGTGGTCTCCTCGCCAAGGTATTAAGGTTTTGCCCTCTTGTGGCGAGAGCAGCCGCTTGATATACAGGCTTGACTTTCCCGAAATGATCCTCCATGTCATGGCGCAATCCTCGAATGAATCTATCGAGCAGTTGGTTATTATTGAAGTGCTCATCGGGAGTGCAGCGATGCTTCAATCGACTTATAAAGTCTCTCACTGACTCCCCTTCCTCGCGTTCAGCTTTTTGGAGTTGAGATGCTACTCCCCAAAGCACACCCTCACGTATGTATTCTTTCAAGAACAATCTCTTGAGAGTGGGGTAGTGAGTGCGCTCTTCAACCCTTATGGTTCGATACCAATCTCTAGCCTTCCCACTCAAGGTTAAGCCTAAGGCTTTACACTTATGGGGGCAATTACAAGATCGACCTGACTTTTCCTTCGTCAATGGAGATACCATTCTTAGAGACAATGTGGTCCAATATCACACCGTGTTTGACCCAAAATTGGCACTTTAAAGGGTTTAAGGATATACGATACAATCAACATCGCTCAAACACTTTTATCAAGCAAGCCAAATGGTCTGCCCATTGAGAGTCTGCACACAGATCATCAATGAATACCTCCAACCACTTTTGCAAGTAGTCTTTGAAGGCTATGCACATTAATCATTGGAATGTTGCTGGGGCATTGGTGAGACCAAAAGGCATGACTTTGTAAGCAAACTTCCCCCACATTGTATTCAAAGTTATCTTATGCTGGTCTTCGGGCACTATAGACACTTGATTGTAACCTGAAAATCCATCTAAGAAGTTGTAAGCTTCTTCACCTATGCTACTCTCTCCAAAACGTGTTCCGTTACAAGGCAAAGGGTAATGGTCCTTCCTAGTAGCTGCATTGAACTTTTTGAGATCGACACAAACCCTAAGTTTCCCATTCTTCTTTGGCACTATTACGATTGGTGACAACCAATCCGTACGTTCTATCTCGTAGATGAAGTCCATAGCAATGAGTTTATCAGTTTTCTCCTTTACAATTGTTGCATATTTAGGATTCATCTGGTATGGTTTTTGCCTAGTTGGTCTTGATCCATTTGGTCTTGATCCGTCCATGATTAGGATCGTGTGTTGCACCACTTCAAGTGATACACCCTTCATCTCTTTGTAGTTCCAGGAGAAACAATCCTTTAACTCCTTAAGGGGAGAGCAACAAACTCCTTTTCTTTAGCCGGAGTCAAGTCCTTAGTGATATAAACAGGTTTGGTTTCCTCCCCTGGCTCTGCAATATCAATTTCCTTGACTTCAGCTGGGGCCATCGTATGATGTGGATAACCCATCTTCCTTAACCCTTTTTGCTGTCAATCGGACCACTTTTCGTTTGTCAATTGTGTATGTTTTGAAATGGTCTGGTACTGAAAGCAGGTCTGGTTTATCCTCATCCTCACTTTTTGTTTTAGCCAACACCTTCTTAGGCTCTCACTCGGCTTCTACCAAACCTTTATTTCATTTTTGGCACCTAGCTTTCATAAGCTTAGGCGTTCCCGATTCTCGATGGGTGACTTCCTCCCTATGCTTTCCTTCAAGGGATATCTTGCTCAATTCCTCACCTTAATTCTTAGAAAACTCATCATGTACCTTAGTAGCTTTGAGGTATCTCAGCCCACTGGGCATCTGTGGATTTTCTTCGTAGGCAAGGCATTTCATCAAGCAATATACCGTTTTTGCTTTCGCCATCTTTCAAGGCGTTGGGCACACTGGTATGGCCTTGTGATCCAATCCCTTCTATGCTTGAAACTTCCTCCTCCGATTCCTCTTCAATGGGTTACCAATTGACCATATATACAAAGGTAGTGGGAGCAGTCCCAGATTCAACATATTGGGTTTCTTAAGATGGTTGCATCACATCTATGGTGGCTAGCACATGCATCTAGTTTTCACTGAAATCCGGAGGAGGAAGTGATCCATACATTTTTGCTTCCTCTTCCTCTTTTGAAGCTTCCACCGTGGACTGGCATATTTGTACAGATGTGGTTTGCTGGGTTGTGACCGAATCATTACCAAAAACAGTTGCCCTTCCATGGGGTGTGCTTTCCATGTTCGCAGATCTATCTTTAGAATTTGTGAGTCCCTTCATACATACACATAGTCTAATGCCCAATCATGGCACCAATTTGGATTCCCTCATGAAGGGTCTCCCCAAGATTATGTCATATGAGTGGTTGGCCCTGTAGAAAGTCCATTACCACAAATGTATGATGGTAGCGGAACGTAAAGAGTTCAAATCACATTCTCCTAAAAGCCCAATGGGTCTTGAAGATGTTCCATCTGCCATTTTAACGATAAGATGTGCTCTTTTCAGATCGGGTTTTCCCAATTTTCCCTACATCATTTTGTGACAATGCTGACTCCCATCCCACCATCTAGGATAGCCAGTGCTTGGTATCCATTATGATGAATTGGGATTGTAGCATTAGTGTCATCACTTTCATAATAATGACCCAATTGATTAACCAATATTTTGACAAATTTGGGCATTCTTTCCCTTGCGTGTTTTAAGTTTCTTTCTGCTAGAGGTGACTGAATCTCCTCTGCACTGTTTATTGGCTGTAGTCCACCCTATACCCATTCTTTTATATCTGCCCACAATGTTGGTGAACTGCGTAGCAATTGTCCCAATGGCATTTGCACGAAAGTGGATAGTATAGCTGTGAAACTACCTAATATCTCTGGGCTCTCTGGCAATTGAGGGTTCCTTCCATGTGTGCGTCTCATATTCATCCATAGGGAATGAATGAATGTACTCATCCTGCATAACCTCCTCAAACATTCTTGACAGCAGGTTTCCTTGAGATCCCTCTTCCACCCTGTACCCATTCTTTTATATCTGCCCACAATGTTGGTGAACTGCATAGCAATTGTCCCAATGGCATTTGCACGAAAGTGGACAGTACAACTGCGAGACAACCTATGTCTCTGGGCTCTCTGGCAATTGAGGGTTCCTTCCATGTGTGCATCTCATATTCATCCATAGGGAATGAATGAATGGACTCATCCTGCGTAATCTCCTCAAAAATTCTTGACAGCAAGTTTCCTTGAGATCCCTCTTCTGACTCTTCTGGAATTAGAGTAGGTATGTCCAATTCTCTTTCCCTTGTCGGTTCGTTTCTTGGATACATTGTATCCCTGGCCCGATAAGCCCGTAATTTGGCTTCGTGAAGTCGTTAACACTCTTCTACTAGGGCCCTAGCTTTTTCAAGTTTTCTTATCTCTTCTTCAGCATTTGGGTATTCACCAATTCCTTTAGGAGTTGATGGTTTTTCTCCTTGTGCCTCTTGGTTAGGCTCCTTTAGTTTTAGCGCTTGATCCCTCTCTTCTCTTGATTGAGTGGATCCGGTGTGAATAGTATTTTCTTCATATCCATCCTGAATTGTGACCCTGGTGTCACCTTTACCCACTTTTTTCACCCTCCTTCTCCTGTCAGTCTTAGAAGTGGTGGCATATGTTAGGTTCTTCCCTTTGTCCCCTAGTTAGGATTGGGCTCGTGTTAGGACATTTAGTGGCGTGATGTTTCCAGGTTGCACACTTATGGTCTAGATGGTGACCTGGTTAGAAGTGGAAGCATAACCACTTGCGTGGTATGGGCAATCTTTGATCAAATGATCAATCCCATATTTAGTACAAGTATTGTCATGTCATTAGGTGGTGCAGTCAATTGTTGAGTTTGATGCGTATGAACCACATTCTTGTTAGGACATTTAGCTATTCGATGAGGTCCACTGCAACCAAAACATTGTAATGGCCCTCTCCTCATATTTACGTTTATGTCCTTACTTTTCCATTGTACCATGGTTTGAAACACAGGTACTGGTGTGTTATTCTATAAGACATAAAATTCTAGTGCAATCTCCACAGCTTCCTCCTAGTAATCACCATTGATTTCTACCTCACGCACCATTTCAATGTCCTCTGATGACTCCTTAATTAGTACTTGGTTGATTTTATCCTGTGGTGGTTGTGGTGGTAGAACAGGTGGCGGACAGAGGTGAAGTGTCATGTAATCGAAACATCCCCCTAGGTAAATAGGAAGGGTTTGGCTGTCCTATAGCTATGCAGTGATTTGCATGGGTGGTGTTGGTAAAGCCAGTGGTGCTCTAGGTGCCGACAGCTATGCTACGGTTTGGAACCTCGGATACCTACACATGGAGGTGTCATGATTCCCTAATTTTACACAATGAGCACAATAGAGTAATGGCCTTGCTCTTAATTGTGGGCATTCAGTGGTAGTGTGATTCAATCTGCACACATAACACCATACCAAATCTCTATGAGGGTAAAGATGGGTATGCCCATGCCCAGATGTTTCTCTTCCATCCTTCACCTTCAATTTGTCCAGTATGGCATTACTGAGTTTGTCCACGGTCATGTTCCCAACTTGCTCCAAGTTCCTATTTCTTGGTAACTGGAAACTCGCGAAGTCATTGCTGCCAAAGATATTTTGACATCTTCTGGTTGTGGCAATTCCAGCATATTGTCTTCATATTCAATTGCCAACTTACAACATGCATCCAGAGTAGCTGGTCGGGCTAATACACTAGATAGTCATGCATTTTGTGGTCTCGGACTCCTCTCTGGAAGCATGGCAATAACTAATCAGTTAGCCTCACCCAGCAGTTCTCACATGACGACGTGAGATGTCAGAGAATCATTCACGTTGTGAAATGGTAAACCGCTCACGCCATGAACTAATTTCTATACTTTCATGTGCTCCAATATTTACTTCGGACTCAGAAATCAGCATTACCTTGTTCCAATTTTACTGGTCTCAAGCACTTCCCTAACCTTAATCTGACAATACTAGGTTCGTGAACTAGATATGGTTACGTCATGAAATTGTAGAAATAGTTCACGTCGTGAAGTGGTAAACCATTCACGCCGTGAAAAGCTACACCGTTCATGCCATGAGATGCAATTGGTTCACACTGTGAGATGCACAAAAACTATTTATGTTCTGAAATGTAAATCGTTCACGTCGTGAACTATATAGTGTTTCACGTCATGAAGCATTTTTTGCTAGTTCACAGATTACAATTTTGTCAGACCCATGGTGTCAAAGATGTCAAGATAAGATGACCTATTTTAAGCAAGGTAATCCCGTGATTTGCAACACTAATTTGCGGCACTGATTCCGGTAGCAGTTCACGTCATAAGATAGCATGAAGGAGTTCACGTCGTGAACTGTTTTTTGACTGTTTCACATGTAAAGTTCCGGCACCGACAAAGAGGAGTTTGGGTTGTGCAAATTACTTATCCGAATGCTCCAGAATGATTGTGCTAGACATAAGAAATGTAATGCAAGTTCAAAACACAACCAATTGCTCCTTATTTGTTTTATTTTTTTGGATTTTTCAAAGAAACAAAAACAGAGTATCACCCTGCTCGTTCACAAATTTGGTGATACAAACATCAATATTGAAAGGAAAAAATAGTGGAGCTTTCCTCTAAGGTCACTCCAGTACACACCCACACAATAAAAACGACCAATTTCTCACAAACCTTCACTTTCACTCAAACCTTATCCACTCATTCCATACACAATGCACTACCAAAATGCAAAGGCAATGATGAAACTTGTGTAATGGGACCTGAAACTCAAAAAAGATGGAAGAAACAAAGGTGTTTCCCCGGCAGAGCGGAGCCAAAAATGTTTTGGGCTACCACACCTCCAAGAAGGAACTCTATGCATTCACCTTTAGAAGAAGCAATAGAACACAACTGTCATAGGGAATTTACCAATGCTTAGATCTCGTGTCCCTTGAGGTCTCCAAGCTCACTTGAGAAGCTCCAATCCTCCACGCTTCACCTCCATGCTATCACCATAGAGTCACTCACACCACCACACAAGGCAATCACTCTCCCACACACAAGCATACAAGCATACAAGTATAGAGAAGGCACATGTGCTAGATTACTTTCTCTCACTCTCTCTCTCTCTCTCTCTCTCAGGACAAAAGCAAGAACTCTCATAGCATAAAGGGGGATTGTGTCCATTCATTATGAGAAAATGCCTTATATACAATTGGCCCTTATTCACACTTGGACACCCAAAACTTACTAACTAAGGCCTTGGGTGGCCAACATCTCATAGCATACAACTTTTATAGTGCCTTTGCATGACACTTATTAATGTACTCAAATGGAGGAGCATATTTCTTAATCCAAAATGGGATTAATATATACACAGAGACTGTCTTGTATGAGTTCTAATCGCAACAAGAGAGTTGCAGGAGTCACCATGAAACTCTCTTCATTCTCGCCTTCTTTTTTAATTCCCTCGTCTCCTACTTCCTTAGTTTCTTTAATGATTTTTGAAGAAGCACCTTTCATCGAAGACTTAGCAACTCGACTTGGATTCCTTTGAGGAGGACTCCAATCATCATCTTCCTCTTGCACTTTCTTCCTCTTCTTGGTACTTGTCACTTCTTGGCTTTGTTGTGCCTGGCAGGTGTGCTCTTTACACGTTTTGCACACTTTGGATGTGGGGTTTCCTTTGATGTGTTTGTAACAATATAAACACATCGACATATACAAGATAGATTGCTCTCAAAAAAGTAACTAAAAAAGAGCATAATTGGAAAAGTGGAGAGAGATAAAATAAGACTTATACAATCTCTGGCTAGCCACACAATGATGTATCCTTTGGTTTAACTTAACTTGTTGATATCACCAGCTTTGAGGGGAAAAGGAAGAGGAACTTCTCCCACTTCAACATCTTCTATCGACACACCAACATGACCATGCGACAAAGCAATTCCATGGACAGTATCCACGGTGGGTCTACATGCAAAACGATCCCAATAGCTACCTTGGTATCATTGAACATCAAGGATATTTGTCTCCATCTTTGGAATTGGGGAGATTCCATGAGGAGTAACACGTTGTTTGGGGGGGGAAAGGAAAGCATTTTGTTTTGGGAGGAGGGAGAGAGCGTTTTTTTTTGGGGGGGGAGGAGGGAGCGCGTTTTGATTTATTTATTTTTTTGGGGGGGAGAGAGAGAGAGAGAGAGAGAGAGAGAGAGAGAGAGAGAGAGAGCGCGTGGAGTGCATTATTTGGGAGGGGGGAGAGCGTGTTATTTGGGGGGGGGGAGAGAGAGAGAGAGAGAGAGAGAGAGAGAGAGAGAGAGAGAGAGAGAGAGTTATTTGGGAGGGGGGTGAGAGTGCGTTTTGAGTTTGGGGGTGGGTGCCCCACTAAGGGCGATGTGGCCCTTAGTGGGTAAGCCCCACTACTTACGCCCTTATGGGAAAGCCCCACCCGGTCGCCCTTAGTGGGGCTTGAAGCGTTGCCATTTGCAGCAGTAAGCATAATTTTACCAATGCCCTTCACTGGGTAAGAAGCATTATTGGCACATGTGACAGTATTTCCATTAGAGACAACCTCAAGACAAGTGAACATATCACGATGCGAGGTAATGTTCTTTGTAGCACCACTGTCAAAATACCATACATCAGAGTCAACAGAAACTGCCAAACATGCATCATGTACAGATGGGTCATACTAGCAATACACGCTAAACGCCCATTCTGTATCCTGCACATTTGCAGAATCTGCATTTATAGAAGCATCCGCTATTGTGGCTACATTTGACTCTTTCTTCTTTGCCTCTTTAGCCTTTAGCTTAGGGCAATTCTTAATGACATGATCAGTTGCCTTACAAAAGTTGCACTTGATCTTTTTCTTGACTTTATCAAGAGCCTTCTTAGACCTATTGTTGCTACCTGTGAAAGGAGAAGAAGTTGTAGACCTGCTAATAGAAGAAGAAAGAGTGGAAGGGACTGCCTTACCACTTCTTTTCTGCTGGGCAGCAACAAATGCCTGATCAACTGCACGCTACCTAGCCCTATTTTTCCTGAACTGCGCTTCTTGCAAGAGCTTGTTGACTAAAGTATCATACTTGACAACATCAGGTCTGTCCTCACAGTAACAAGTCTCCACGTGGAAGCAAAAGTTTGATATGACTCAGGTAAAGCATCAAGAACAGTATGCACAAGAGAATGATCAGGAAAAATCTCACCTATAGAAATCAATTGTTCCTTGAGATCTTTAATCTCAGCAAGAAAAACATTCATGTCATCATCTTCCCGCATAATCTTCGATTATAGCTCTTTACGCAAGTAAGAGATTTTTGCCTCGTTAACGACCTGCATATAAACCAGCTAGAATATCCCAAGCTTGTTTTGTTGTTTTAGCTGAACGAATATGTGGAGTGATGTTACGTTTGACAGAAAGTGCAATCAAGGCATGAGCTTGTGCATCTTTACCATCCCAACGAGCTTGTTCAGCAGTGGGTAAAACAATAGCAACAGTAGAGCTGCTAGAACCTGCAACATCCTCAATAGATCCTACATCCACAGAACCTGGACGTACATCCATACCCTGCACAATGTTCCACACTCCTTTTGCAACCAAAACATGCTGCATCATGTATGCCCAAAGTGGGTAGTTGCTGTCTCCATCCAATTTGTCATCAGCAGAGACAACATGCAAAATACATCATTGCTGTTATCAGCCATGGCCACTGACTGAAACTGATGCAAAAGCTACCTGTAATGAAGCAAAGACTGAACAGAAAACAACTCGTGCTATGTAGCACGGTCCATAATAGAATACGTATGCCTGTTTTGCAGAAAACTGCACTGTCGAAATTTCTGCACAAAATGATGAACGCACCTGTACAGAACTTGTAATGCAAAAACAGAGCCCGAAACGACTCAGATGCAATTTCTGAGAACGCATAGCCCTACGGGCTTTTTTGCGGAGTATAGGGACCTGCAAGCGCTCGCGTGAAAGCTCACCTCTGTTGGAATTAGGGTTGTAGGAAAGCACACAAAGCTTGGAGAAGAAGAAGCAAGAATGCACACAACACAAAGTGTATTAGATTGTGTCAATGTACAAAAGATTAGTTAGCCCTAGAAGGATGGGCGTATATACAAGCCGGGGAAAAAACCTCCTAAAGAGGGAAAAAGTGCCCCGGCGGTCCTAAGTGTGTTCACACACATCACTGCCTATGTATATGGCAACAAATCTCCCTTGGGAGTGATGGTGTGAACGAGAGCTGGCACTCATGTATAGGGGAGTGCCATGCTCGAAGTAGATCAATCCACAAAGGGGGAGCAAGCCCAAAGCTTTGCGGAAAGCTTCGAACTTCTCGCGAGGAAGCGCCTTTGTGAAAAGATCGGGAGGTTGTCCTGTGTTGGCACATAGGCCAAGCTGATCTCTCCTGCTGAGAGTCTCTCCCTGACATAGTGATAATGCACCTCAACGTGCTTTGTGCGAGCATGAAAAACTGGGTTTCTCACAACTGCCAATGCGCTCTGACTGTCAGTGTAGATAGAGGTGGCAGACTCCTGTCCAACACCCAAACCAGCCATAAGCCGTCTGAGCCACACACACTCAACCGTAGCTGTGAAAGCTACCCTGTACTCAGCTTCACAACTAGAAGTGGCCACAGTAGGTTGCTTCTTGCTCAACCAAGATATGTATGAGCTACCGAGCATGAAACAAAAACCACTTGTGGACACTCTTGTGTCATAGCAACCATGCCAATCTAAGTCCGAAAAAGCATGTAAATCTGGCGGCAACGATCCCCCCTTGGGATAAAACAACCCAAGATGTATGGTGCCACTCAAGTAGCGAAAGATGCATTTAACTGCCTTCCAATGCTGAGACCCTGGGCTATGCATAAACCTGCTCACCTGTGAGACTGTAAATTGAATGTCCGGCCTCGTAATGCATACATAAATGAGGCAACCAACAGCTGTCTGATAGAGTGTGACATCAAAGTGATCTCCAGCATCATGAAGACTCAACTTCAAACCTGTCTCCATTGGAGTAGCAATAGGCTTGCAGTCTTCAAGGCCAAATCTCCGCAACAATGTCTCAATATACTTTGTCTGACACAAAGCAATACCTCCATCACACTGCTTAAATTGTATCCCCAAATAATGATGCAAATGCCCCAAATCTGACATCTCAAAAGAGGCATTCAAATCAGCCTTAAAATCAGCAATATGACTTTCATTTGGTCCTGTGAGCAGCATGTCATCGACATAGAGAGCAATGATTAGATGTACATCATCCACACGTTTAACATACAAAGTGCTTTCTGTTGGACTATTCTGAAAACCATGTGCAGTCAAATATGCATGTATCTTTTCATACCAAGCTCGTGGAGCTTGCTTTAAACCATATAATGTCATGAGAATATATTTTAAGTCCTCTAGAAAAATATTATTTATCCCCTCTTGAGTAATTTGGGGACGCCTAGATTACTCTTGCGTCATGCCGGCTAGGTTAATATCGTGGGTGATACCACTATAAATATTAATACGTGCGGTATATGACGTATGTTTGAGGCCACCTATGATTATTTCAGTTAGGTTTGTATGGCAGGGTGATTCCTGGGGTACTTACGCCTGGTAGTCATGAGTTGGTGATGATTTGTGCCTGTTTAATATTTGTGGGATTAATTTAATAATTAATTGGGCTTATATTTTCAGGTGATGAAGACTATGGGAATTGAAGAGTTTACTTTGGAAGAAATGTCTTGGTTCATCACATTTCATTTTTGGCAAGCATAGTAACTTGCAACCTTAGCAAATGATTTTTCCATTTTGAACTTTAGGAAAGATACATTTATTTATGTGGAATTTATTAAAGCCTATGGCTTTACCCTAGTCCCAATATTTGACACTCTATTTTTGTTAAAGAAGAGTGCCGTGCTCTCTAAAAAGCACATCTTGTATATTTTGGGAGCTATGGCCTAATTTTGGTGGAAAAGAAAGCTAATAAAGAAATACTCTTGTGTGGGGAGAGGCCACGCACAAGAGGGGGGAAGATTGCACCCAATATGGTCTATTGAGCTAAGTATTTTAATTTTGTTAAGTGTTTAAATTTCAATTGATTTGATTTAGTTGAAGCTTGCAAAGCAATGGTTTTTATGGTTGAATTAATTCTTATAAATTCTCTACTCTTCCACAATCAATTCCTAGAATAAGATTCCGGTTGCAGTGGTATCAGAGCTTGGGCTAGGAGATTTGTGGAGAAGGTAGGAAAGGGCTTCAACTTCTCAAAAATCAAGAAAGTGCAGGAAATTATCCAGTGGACAGAAGGGTGTTTTGAAGGTCTTTACCCAAAGGTCAAAGATTCAAAACTAGATCTACTCTCAAACCCACTCACCACCCTGCAAAACCATCCCTCTCTATCAAAAAGTGGTTTTTCCAAATACTCAGTGAAATCAAAATCTGACCATATGGATGAAATCCTCATAGCCAAAAACCTCACGGGATTCTCTCAGAAATCAGAAAGCTTCAAGCATGAGTAAATCTATAATGGACGGAATAGGTAAATCTGTGTAAAAGCCATCAAATAAATTCTCCAAAAGAAATCCAAGAAGAAGCGCACGGCGGCAGCCTGCCGGCGCAAAACGGCGATTGGAGAAGATTAAAAAAAAACCCAAAGCTTAATCACCTCATAAGCTTAATCTTTGTTAATCAAGTTTACTTTTCCCAATCCCTATACAAGTCACATCACTCCTTTTTGAACCTTTACTTTTCCCTATTTTCAAATTTGAAGAGAAATTCAAAGGTTTCCAAATCTGAAATTTCTGGGTGCAGAAAAGTGATTTACAGGTTTTAAAAGGCTTAAAAATTGCCTACAAAAGGCCAAAAAATTTCGAAATCGCTTCTGAAAAATTTTGAAAAATTTTAGAAAATATTACAGAGATTGGGCAAGGTTTACAGGACTATTTCAGCAGGTTTCAAAGTGCAAAAAAATTATTTCATCAACAATTCGACTAGCCCAAGTCTCTTGAATCACACGAAATCATTCGGGATTTGTTTGAGGCGACGAGAATTCAATTCAGCCATTGAACAGCATCTTTGTTCAGCTTCAACCAAGATCAAATTGCGGGAGAAAAACAAGATAAGTACTTATTTTTGCTTTATTTATTTACATCAAATAAAGTAAAATTTTATTTATCTACATCATTTGCACAAGCACTATGGCAGATTTGCCTATCTCGCCAAGAGCAACTCCTTTCTTTACAACATCAAATTGTAGAAGAAAGAGAGAAGCGTATTGAATTGGAGAGACAGCTCACAAGTCGTAGACGCAAGCGTGACTCTTCGCTATCTTTTGATGACGAAGATGACACTATCCAAAGGGCTGTAAATGCTACATTGCAAGCACAAAGGTCACAAAAAGAATCCAAGATTAGTCAGAAAGCTTTCACATTTCAAAATTATGATGGAAAGAAGGATGCTAGGGTCATTTTAGCTTGGCTTAGTCAACTAGATGACTATTTTTCTGGAGAAAAATTTTCAGAGAGTGATAAGATTAAATGTGCATTAAATCATTTGGTAGATAGTGCAGCTTTATGGTGGAGTGTAATAAAGCAAGGTCGTGACAAGCCAGATTCTTGGAAAAGATTTCAACGGCTGGTTAAAAAGCACTTTTTACCCTCACAATTCAAGTCCAAAGTTAGGCACCAATGGGACACTGCATCAATTGGAAAAGGAAACTATGTCACAGTATGTAGAAAAGTTCTGGAATACTTTATTATAGGTGCAGGTTGTGGATAGAGTCAGCGAGAAGGACCAAAAGAGGAAGTTCATATCAGGCCTTAGATCTACCCATTAGGGCCGATGTGAATATGTTTCGACCTCATTCACTATCTTCTGCAATATCTTTGGCAACTAATTCAGAACGTAAAAATAGTTTTCCTAAAGAGATTAAAGCACATGAGGGTACTTCTTCTAAACCATTTACTAAATTTTTTTATGCTTCAAAGAAGATGTATAAACCAGGTTATGACAAAGGCAAGGACGAAGCTAAAGGCAACATGAGTACCAATAAGAAAGTCAATGGTGGGAAACCGAAGACATCTACTATCAAATGTTTCAAGTGCCACAAAGAAGGTCACATAGCACCGAATTGTCCAGAGCGTACCAAGAATTCAACACCAGTAGAAAGCAGCAGCAGCTCGAGTCAACACATGATTGAAGAAGACGATAATGAAGAAGAATCATTCGAGCAAGAGGGTAATTTCGATCCAGATTACTCAGAACAAGAAGGTAAACCTCATGTTCATTCTTTGCTTAAAATAAAAGGAACAATAAATGGACATGAAGTTCTTATTTTACATGATGATGGTAGTACACATGATTTCATTTCTGAAAAGGCACTTAGAGCATTAAATCTTCATTCTTCACCTACGCACTATAAAGTCAAATCAGCATTTACTGGAACAAAGTATAATTGCATGCAAGAGGTGAAAGGTTTGGATTTATGCATCAAGCCTTTAACAGAAAAGAGGGATTTCTTAGTTGCACCTTTACAAGGGGTAGATATAATTTTGGGTATGCCTTGGAGACACAAATACAATCCTATTATAGACTATGACACTCATAGCATTTCTCTAAGGAAGGACAATGAAGATATTATCCTCCAGTGTCAAGTCAAAGGAGAGATGAGTCCTTTGTTGAGTCACACTCAAGCAAAGAGAGCTCTAAGAAAAAGAGACAAGACTTATATGGTATGGGTTAACCAGCTTGATGTTGAGTCTGACACATCCAAAAGTCCAAAGTTTGATCTTTTTATCTCCAAATTTAGTGACTGTTTCATGGAAGATCTACCTCTAGGATTACCTAAGTCTAGGCCTGAGGATCATAGTATTGACTTATTGCCTGGAAATTCTCCGCCTTGTAAAGCTCCCTATAGAGTCAACAATTTAGAGCAAAAAGAAATCCAAAGCCAAATAGAAGACTTGCTAGAGAGAGACCTTATTCGACCTAGTAGTTCACCTTTTGGAGCTCCAGTACTTCTTGTTAAGAAGAAGAACGGAACTTACCGAATGTGTGTAGACTATCGTGCATTGAATAAGATTACTGTCAAGAACAGATATCCTATTCCTAGGGTAGATGATCTTCTGACAAGCTTAGAGGATCAAAGGTCTTTAGCAAGATTGACCTAAAGTCTGGGTATCATCAAGTTCGTATGACTCAATCTGACATTTTCAAGACAGCTTTTAGAACCCAAACTGGTCATTATGAGTTTTTGGTTATGCCATTTGGTTTGACCAATGCTCCAGCTACTTTCAGCCGTATGATGAATCGTATATTCCTTAAGTTTCAAAGTTTTGTTATAGTGTTCTTTGATGACATTCTTGTTTTTAGCAAGGATCGACAAGAGCATGAACAACACTTGGAATAAGTGTTCAATCTTTTGAGAGAAAATGAATTGTATGTCAATCCTGAGACAAGAGTTCTTTATTTCAAGAAGAGACTGAATACTTAGGTCATATAGGTCGGCTGAAGGGATTCGTGTAGATCCTAAGAAAATTGAGTGTATAGCTTCTTGGCCTACGCCTAGAAACATACATGATCTTAGATCTTTTCTTGGCCTATGTAGTTATTATAGGAAGTTCGTCAAGAATTTTGCTTGTATTGCTCATCCTTTGACTGAACTCCTTAAGAAAGCTACAAATTTCAATTGGACTGAAAAGCAAGATAAATCTTTTGCAACACTCAAGAATGCTTTAACACAAGCACCAGTTCTAACACTACCTGATTTTCAAAGACCATTCTTTATAGTAGTGACTGATGCTAGTGGCAAAGGATTTGGAGCTGTTCTTATGCAAGACAACCATCCTATTGCTTATCAAAGTAGAAAGCTTAAGCCTGCAGAGCAAAATTATAGCACATATGAGAGAATTAGCAGCAGTTTTGCATGCTTTGAAAATCTGGAAGCATTACCTAATGGGCTTTGAATTTCTCATCAAGACAGACCAACAAAGCATTAGGCATTTGCTTACGCAACCTCTTATTTCAGATAGGCATATCAAATGGGCATCTTTCATTCAAAGTTTCCAACCTATGATTCAATATCAACCTAGAAAAGAAAATGTTGTTGCCGATGCTTTGAGTCAAAGACCAAATATCAACAACATTTCCATTATTGAAAGTGAACCATTTGTCCTTATGAAAGAAACTTATGAAGTTGATCCAGATTTTTCTGAAATATGGATCAAATTGTGTGAAAACAATTGGACACCTCAAGGAAGTTATTCTCATAATGATGGCTATCTTTTCTTTGAGAAAAGATTGTGTGTTAACCTTATAGACAGCTTGTCTTGGAAGAGATGCACCAACCACCATTTGTGGGACATAGAGGAGTGCCCGCAACACTTCAAGTAGTTTCTCGAGAATTCTATTGGCCTCATCTGAAGAATGATGTAGCTAAATTTGTAGCTGAATGTAACATTTGCCAAACAATTAAAAGCTACAAAGGCAAAGCTTTGGGATTGCTTATGCCTCTACCTATTCCTGATAGACCATGGGAACAAGTGTCTATGGACTTCATTACTGGCTTTCCTACTACTTCTAGTCATCATGACATGATTTGGACAATAGTGGATAGGTTAAGCAAGCGTATTTCATTCCATGTAAAAAGACACTAACTTCTCAGCAAGCCACGAACATATTTGTTAAGCAAATTTTTGTTCATCATGGACTACCCAAAGTGAGAGTTTCTGATAGAGATTCTAAATTTTGTAGTCACTTTTGGGTTGCTCTTTTCTCAAACTTAGGCACTAAGTTAGATTTTTCCACGGCTTTCCATCCAGAATCGAATGGACAAACCGAAGTTACAAATAGCACTATCTTAGATATGCTTAGAGCCTATGTTTCCCAACAACCTAGTGCATGGGATAAGTACATACACCTACTCCAATTTGCTTATAATAATACTCCTCATACTGCTACTGGTCGAGCACCATTTGAGATCATCTATGGTAGAGCTTTGCCTATCCCGGCTACTAGACTCTCTCATAAGATTGAAGCTGCCGACCAATATGTTAGAGACTTTGATCGCATTTTATCTGAAGTGCGTGATTGTATTGCAAGAGCTCAAGAGAAGTATATATCTCAAGAAAATAGGAAGCGTAAAGATTTTTCATTTCAAGAAGGTGATTATGTACTTTTGAGAATTGAAAAACGTCGATTAAAGAGTGTGGAAAAATTCCCTGCAGTGAAGCTAGCGCCTAGATATTATGGGCCATTTAAAATCCTTCAAAAGATTAATGATGTGGCCTATAGACTAGAGCTTCCATCTAATTGGAATATCCACAATTCTTTTCATATCCATCTCTTGAAACCTTTTCGAGGAACACTTCCTACTCACCCAACATACGAGGAACCACCTCTTATTGAAGAAGAGGAAGAAGTATTAGTTCCTGATGCTATCATGGACCAAGAGATAACAACAACAAGAACAGGTAATCAATACTTTAAGTATCTTTTGACTTTCAAGAATCATCCTCAAGAAGATGCTAAATGGATGCCTCAGAAATTTTTCCGAGTTTACCCTGAAATTCTTCATTCTTTCCAAACCCAGCAAATCCGCAATTGAGGACAATTGCAAACTCAAGCAAGAGGGATGTCATGAGAATATATTTAAGTCCTCTAGAAAAATATTATTTATCCCCTCTTGAGTAATTTGGGGACGCCTAGATTACTCTTGCGTCATGCCGGCTAGGTTAATATCATGGGTGATACCACTATAAATATTAATACGTGCGGTATATGACGTATGTTTGAGGCCACGTATGATTATTTTAGTTAGGTTTGTATGGCAGGGTGATTCCTGGGGTACTTACGCCTGGTAGTCATGAGTTGGTGATGATTTGTGCCTGTTTAATATTTGTGGGATTAATTTAATAATTAATTGGGCTTATATTTTCAGGTGATGAAGACTATGGGAATTGAAGAGTTTACTTTGGAAGAAATGTCTTGGTTCATCACATTTTATTTTTGGCAAGCATAGTAGCTTGCAACCTTAGCAAATGATTTTTCCATTTTGAACTTTAGGAAAGATACATTTATTTATGTGGAATTTATTAAAGCCTATGGCTTTACCCTAGTCCCAATATTTGACACTCTATTTTTGTTAAAGAAGAGTGCCGTGCTCTCTAAAAAGCACATCTTGTATATTTTGGGGGCTATGGCCTAATTTTGGTGGAAAAGAAAGCTAATAAAGAAATACTCTTGTGTGGGGAGAGGCCACGCACAAGAGGGGGGAAGATTGCACCCAATATGGTCTATTGAGCTAAGTATTTTAATTTTGTTAAGTGTTTAAATTTCAATTGATTTGATTTAGTTGAAGCTTGCAAAGCAATGGTTTTTATGGTTGAATTAATTCTTATGAATTCTCTACTCTTCCACAATCAATTCCTAGAATAAGATTCCGGTTGCATATAAAGCCTTTTTCAACCTGCACACTTTGTTTTCCTGCCCTCTCTGAAGAAAACCACGAGGCTGCGATACATACACCTCCTCATGCAAATCTCCATTTAAGAACGCAGCCTTATGTCCAATTGATGTACATTCCAACCATTATGAGCTGCCAATGCACAAATGCTACGAATGGTAGTCATACAACAAGTGGGAGCAAAGGTCTCATCAAAATCAATGCCCTTTTCTTGAGCATAACCCTTTGCAACAAGTCTGGATTTATAGCGATCAACACTGCCATCTGGCTTTCGTTTTAACTTAAAAACCCACTTACATCCAATGGCCTTTTTACCAATAGGCAAATCACACAAAGACCATGTACCATTCTTCATTATAGCATCATATTCACTTTGCATTGCAGCCAACCAATTTTTTTATTTTTGTGCCTCATCAAATGAAAGAGGTTCTTCCTCTTCACACATACTAGACACAGCCAAAGCATAACAATCTGATGCATAAGAGGCATGCTGAAAACCTGAACGAGTACGACTAGATATAGGTGCATCAATTTTACTATCACGCAAGGTTTGCACCAGCCATTTAGGCATACCTCTAGCCTGCTCATTTTTAACCCTATCCTCAGAAATTACATCCTGTAAATCTGCATCAGAAATAGGCTGATCTATGATGTCGTTTGAAATCTGCATAGGCTGAATATTTGCCACATTAGGACTTACATTTGAATTCCCACTTGTAAAGAGAGGCAACAATGTATCAAATACATCCCGTGAGCTCACACCTGTCTCTTTGGTACATGATAACAAGGGCTGCACAGCATCTTCCACAAAAACAACATCTCGACTAATCAAGATACGCTTTGACTGCGGATGATACAATCTGTAACCTTTGCTCTCAGCACTGTAACCAACAAAAATGCATTTGACAGCCTTATCATCCAATTTTTTCTCTCTCAGCAACACCATTTTGCTAAGGGATATACGGCACTGTACATTGGTGTTTTATCCCACGACTAGCCAGAAATGCATCAAACTCTTTAGACATGTACTCCCCCCCTCGATTAGAACGGAGGGTGCCCACATTACAATTGGATACATTTTCAACCATAAGCAAAAACTGTTTGAAGCACAAAAACACTTCGGACTTTGCCTTTAGTGGATATACCCATGCATGCCTTGAGTAATCATCAATGAAAGTCACGAAGTACAAGTGTTTACCAATTGACGGAGTTTGCATAGGCCCACATACATCACTATGTACAAGTTGCAATCTGTGAGAGTGGTCAGCATAGAACCATCCTTTGGAAACGCAGAACGCTGCATTTTGCCCAAAATACAGCCTTCACAAACATGTTTCAATGGTGCCTCAAGAGGGGGCAATGAAGCAACCATATCAAATTTCTGCAAACGCAGCAAACTAGCAAAGTTCAGATGACCAAAACGAGCATGCCATAGTTTTGCATCTGAAACTGCATTTTCATCAGAAACTGCATTTGCTGAATCTTCCACACACTTGTCATAAGAATTAAGCCTATACAGCCCACGAAACAAGGTGCCAAATACAATAATCGTATCACCAGAAGTCAAATCATGAACAGTACATCTGTCATCCACAAATTTGACTACAACTCCAAGTCTAGCAAGCGCAGAGACAGACAATAGATTCTTCTTTATCCCTGGCACATACAAAGCATCTGAAAGTGTGAAAGCGCTGCCATTTGCAGCAGTAAGCATAATTTTACCAATGCCCTTCACTGGGTAAGAAGCATTATTAGCACATGTGATAGTATTCCCATTAGGGACAGCCTCAAGAGAAGTGAACATATCACGATGCGAGGTAATGTGCTTTGTAGCACCACTGTCAAAATACCATACATGAGAGTCAACAGAAACTGCCAAACATGCATCATGTACAGATGGGTCATACTGGCAATACACGCTAAACGCCCATTCTGTATCCTGCACAACATTTGCAGAATCTGCATTTGTAGAAGCATCCGCTATTGTGGCTGCATTTGACTCTTTCTTCTTTGCCTCTTTAGCCTTTAGCTTAGGGCAATTCTTAATGACATGATCATTTGCCTTACAATAGTTGCACCTGGTCTTTTTCTTGCCTTTATCAAGAGCCTTCACAGACTTATTATTGCTACCTGTGGAAGGAGAAGAAGTTGCAGACCTACTAATAGGAGAAGAAACAGTGGAAGGGGCTGCCTTACCACTTCTTCTCTGCTGCTGGGCAGCAATAAATGCTTGATCAACTGCACGCTGCCTGGCCCTGTTTTGCCTGGACTGCGCTTCTTGCAAGAGCTTGTTGACTAAAGTATCATACTTGACAGCATCAGGTCTGTCCTCAGCAAGAAGTC